>NC_092336.1:489839500-490188000 GCF_046630445.1 Rutidosis leptorrhynchoides | reverse complement strand
CTAAGTCGGGTCATACCCAATAACAAGCTTACCAACACCTTATAAGTATTTAATCTTAACAATTGGATCATTGATTAAATACGCGACACTTGATCTTTAAGAAAAATGGTTTTCTGAAATATTACTTGATGTGTACATATATATATAAATTATGGAATAATTTATATAATATGGATTTAATTATTTATAGGTTAAATAATTAATAATATTATGTTACATTTTATATAATTGGTTTTATATAACATGTACATAATTAATATGCAAGTTTATAAATTGTATTTATAAAAACTAGTTTTTTTTTTTTTTATAAAATCTAGTTTTATAAAACTATTTTATTTATTATTTAAACACATGGAAGTGGCTTTGGTAGAGGAGTAAGCATGCCATTTGACTTGCTTTTTACTTGGTTACTTCCATTTGAAGAGGAATATTAACCAAGGTATGGTTGGAGACCACAACACATGCAAACACACATCAAATACTAGCTAAAAAATTCTGCACTCCCTCCTTCTTTTTTTGCTGCAGTCCGTGACCTTCCAAGAGGGTTAAGGGAGTTCTAATTTTTTTTCTAAGCTTATTTTCAAGTGTTGAATAAATCCTAACCAAAGTACAAGGTGTTGGTGGTTAGCTTGTGGTATTTCTCCTTGAGGTTTCATCATTTTGAAGCTCCATTCATCTTCATCCTCTTCATCATCTTTGAAGCAACCCTCAACTAGCTTGAGGAGGTAAAAACTCTTAACCCACTTTTAGTTTGTAAGTATATTTCATGGCTTGATCCTTTTCTTGGGATTTAACTTTTAATGGTTAAAGTTTAACAAGTTACATATCGGGTTTTACATGCTTCCGCTAAGTTTGATTCCAAAATGGTTTTAAAGTATTATGAAACTTGTTAAATCCCAACAACATTCATTATTAATAATGATACCAGTATTATTAGTATTATTAATACATAATATATAAATATGAGATTTGATAAGCATAATTTATTATATCCATATTATTAGTATTACTCTCATTATTAGTATTAATATTAATATCAGTATTATTATTATTAATATTATTATAGTATATATTAGATAGATATGAAAAATGAAAAATGAAACATGTAACTTGTGATTACTAGTATTATTATTAAGTATTATCATTAAAAATCAGTATTTTCATTATTATCATTAATAAAATGATCATTACCATTTTTTATAATTCTTATTATAATTACCATTACTTATTATCATTGATATTATTATTAGTGATATTATGATCATTATTTCTATTATTATCATGAGTATTATTTTGATTAGTAATATTATTATTATTATTATTATTTTCTATTATTCAGTATTTTTTTTATTTTCAATAACACTAATAATATTATTATTATTAATATATTTATTTATATTTACAAATTCTTAATAGTAATATTAAATATAAATAAAATCATTCAGAATCAACTTTCTGTTTAGAGTCACGATCGAACTATTCTATTTGCTTGTTTCTGTCCTTAAATTATTACACATCTCTATCAAACGTACCAATTGTTGAAAATCCATTAAATTTTATAATTTTTTTATTACTCTGGTTTATTGCCAAAATGCTTGTCTACAATTGAGCTATAAATAATTCGAATGGTTCTGTAATATTTACTAACACATCAAAATTCTTTCATCACCATTATCATTTAACAAATTAAAAAGCTGTTAATTGTCGAATTAAAAAAAAAGAGGAAGAACACAGGTTCCACTATGTTCGTGTTTTATTTTTACAAAAACCTTGAAGTTGAATTGTTTTTCAAAATCCAAAAATGCAGACTTGTTAAGATTATTTTTCTCAAACTATCTGCAAAACCTTGGCTCCCAATTCGTTTTATCGAGTATGAATTTTGAAGTCAAAGTATTTTTATAAAAAGTCAAACATCGTGTTCATCATGAAATTTGAATTCATGATTATGTTTCAAGTTAAATTGTGAGTACATAAAGCTTCTAATAATAATTTCACACCTTTTTCATGTTGAAATCCTTATCTAAAACGTTCTTGATTTTAAAATCACATAATGAGTTCTTCATTATTATTTTAGTACAGCAGCAAGTTTGAATTCATTTTTTTTCCTGTTGTCTGTTAATAAAAAAAATCATAAGTATAAATTGTTTTATTTTAATGTCAATGTTTAAGCAAATTATTTTTGCTATTATGGGTTGTTTCTGATCGACTGATCGAATGGAAAAGGAAGAAGATGAACACAGTATAGAACGGGTTGTATATTTTCATAGGTGAATAAATTCAAAAATATTACAACAGAGGAATGGTTAAGGGTTAGTGTCGGGAAGCGAGAGGTCTCGGGTTCGAGCCCGGTACAGGGCATTTATTTTAGAAAAAGCTTTTAAATGGGTATACACTCTTATTTTTAATTCTATTATTATTATTATTATGAGTTATTATTATGTTTATTATTATTATTATTATCATTATTATTATCATTATTATCATTATCATTAACTATTGTTATGTTATTATTATGTTAACATAATTACCATGATTAATATTATTATCATTTTTGTTATATTTTTGTTATTAAGTAACACCATTAAGTATTAATAGTGTTATTATTGTATTATTAATATTGATATAAGCATTATTATGATTAGGATTATTATTATTATTATTATTATTATTGTTAATATGAAAATAATACAAACTATTATAATTATCATTAATATTAGTATTAATAAATTTAGAATTTTTATTATTATTAACAAAAGCATTATTATTAAGATTATCACTAGTAATAAGATTGTTATTATTATTATTATTATTATTATTATTATTATTATTATTATTATTATTATTATTATTATTATTATTATTATTATTATTATTATTATTATTATTATTATTATTATTATTATTATTATTAAGTATTAGGTGTTATTATCAAAATTATTACTTTCATTACCACCACTATTAAATTATTCACTTTATTAAAAAACTACTATTATTATCATTATTATGAGATTTATTATAAAAACTATCATTAATATTATCATTTATAGAATTATTAATACTATTATCATTATTATTAATATTAGTACTATCATTAGTATTATTGTTATCACTTAAAATATTTTCTTAAAATACTACTTTAATAAATAAATGATATTTATATATAAATATGTTTAATATATATAACATAACAAAATTTAATTTTTTTATGTACAAAATGAATATATGAAACATATATATATATTATTAATATAAAAAGGATATAACTAATAAATTTATATATATATTTATTCGATTACAACTATGTATATTAATAAATATACAAATGATATAGGTTCGTGAATCCAAGGCCAACCCTGCATTGTTCACTTTCGTCGTATGAATATTTTTACTACAAAATATTGGATTGTGAGTTTCATTTGCTCCCTTTTTAAATGCTTTTGCAATATATATTTTTGGGACCGAGAATACATGCGCTGCTTTTATAAATGCTTTACGAAATAGACACAAGTGATAGAAACTACATTCTATGGTTGGATTATCAAACCGAATATTTTCATATTTAGCTTGGTAGCCTAAGAATTGGTGTTTATTATAATTCCCACCAATTGACGCGAATCCTAAAGATAGATCTATGGGCACTAACAAGCCCCAGTCAGAGAATTTGAACTGCTTTAGTACTTCGATTTATCATGTCCGATGTGAGTCCCGGAATGATGGGGATATTCTATATGCATCCTGTTAAGGTCGGTTACCAGGTGTTCACCATATGAATGAATTTTAATTCGCGAGTTACACGTGTCAATATATGAAATCTTATGGTTTATTAAAATGATGAAAATGAATGATTATGATAAACTAATGAACTCACTAACCTTTTAGTTGACACTTTAAAGCATGTTTATTCTCAGGTATTAAGGAAATCTTTCGCTGTGCATTTGCTCATTTTAGAGATATTACTTGGAGTCATTCATGACATATTTCAAAAGACGTTGCATTCGAGTCGTTGAGTTCATCAAGATTAATATAAAGTCATTCATAGTTTGGATATACTATGAAATGATATGTATATCTGTCAACTTCCGATGTAATGGAAGTTTGTCTTTTAAAAACGAATGCAATGTTTGTAAAATGTATCATATAGAGGTCAAATACCTCGCAATGTAATCATATGTTATTGTATTCGTCCTTATGGATTAGGACGGGTCGTCTCATGTGGTATCAGAGTGGTGGTCTTAGCGAACCAGGTCTTGCATTAGTGTGTCTAACAGGTAGTTGTTAGCATGCATTAGTGAGTCTGGACTTCGACCTAGTAGCTGTTAGGATATATTAATAAGTTTGGACTTGAACATGGTCTGCATGTCAAAAGTTTTGCTTATCATTTCGTGTCGAAAATTACCTGCTTATCATTCTTAGTCTAGACACATCTTACTGCGTTGATTGCATGAATAGTGTATAGACAAAATTCATATCTTAGCGTATCTGCTAATCCATATCTTAGCGTATCTACTAATTCATATCTTAGCGTATCTGTTACTGTAAACTTTGCCTGACATATTCCGTAAATTCCTCCGTAATCTACGAAATCTTTTGTTCTATATATATAGATATTCTATATAATTAGAATACCATCCGATAGTCAGAAATCATTTCTTATCCAAAAATTCTTTACCCAATCGTACGAAATGGAACTCGCCACTAGTTCAAGTCCCTCGGATTCTGACATGGAGTCCCACTCAAGCTCCGAAAGCAGTGTGACCGGAATGAATCAACCAATCAACCATCATTTATTCTGGATGAATTGGAGATGGGTTCGTAATCTACTTAATCAATGGAGACGCGAGGAAGGCGATCTTTCACCAACCGAACTCACCTCTTGGTGAAGAAACTGATGCACTTACCAGTGAACCAATCCGAAACACCATTTTCACCTTCATTTCTCAGATACCTCGCAACGATTACATAATATCTACCATTCTGAACCTTATTCATCCCCTTGTTCAAACCGACAATCACCCCGGAATAATAGAAGAAGTCAACAAACTTCGTGCTCGAGTAATAACTTTGGAAAATATGGTGTAAAACTTACCAGCTTCAGTAACGTCACCGTACCAACAGTACCACCAACATCAACACCAGTACCACCAACAACCCAAGTTTCAACATCACACGCCTCAACATCGTAATCTATACCTCGAGCATAATCCTCGTTCTACATCTTGTTCTACATCGATTATCTTCGTTCTACATCATTGATCTTCGTTCGACGTGATGATTATGTAATCTCTAATATTTTAGAAATTATGTACTCTAGTTCTGACCATAAATCAGATGAGTTTAATATCATATTAACTCATTAATAAATGATTACATCTGAAGAAAATATATATGTATATATATTTTCATAAGAATTGTAATTAAAAATTCTTTCGTACAAACGGTTAATGGTGAAAATATTTTAACGGGTAGGTAATACCCGAGGAATATTTGGACTTCACATTAATAAGTTACACTGTACATTCTTCGAATCTGATTCAACAGTCATTTACTATCCTACTTACATCCACAGATATACGTATCCGTACACCACAGAATAACCATTCAATTTCATATTTGGATTTTGACTTATCAGAATTCAACAAGTGGCATAATGAAGAAAACATTGGACAAAAATAAAATTTGTTAGAAACAAACAAATTAACTATGCGAAATTTTGTTAAGAATCCACGCTAACAAAATCCTAGCTAACTGTTCCTAGCTAACTGTTAAATTCCTTATTACATTTATCGCAATTTATTTATCGTAATTTTAATTCTCGCAATTTTATTTATCGTCATTTAATTTCTGTTATTTATTTTACGTACTTTATTTATTGTCATTTAAATACTGTTATTTACGCATTTTAAATATCGGGACACGTATACAATGTTTTGACATATCATATCGACGCATCTATATATATTATTTGGAATAACCATAGACACTCTATATGCGATAATGATCGAGTTAGCTATATAGGGTTGAGATTGATTCTCAAATAATATATATATACTTTGAGTTGTGATCGAGTCTGAGACTTGTATACAATGGGTCACGACACGTATTAATTAATTCGAATATTATATATTAAAATATATATGAATTATTGGACTACAAACTGTGGACTACTAACATTGGACAATTAAAAATGAATTAAAATATTGATTATAATATATGAAACTAAACGTTTCTTCAAATTTGCCACTTGATTTCATCTTAAACCTCATTTGTATCTCAACGATTACAATCTGCGTTCAAACCTTTCATGATTCTTGAAAACACCTCAATCGAGAAGATGAACCAACCGCACATCATCTACGAAAAGAAAGAAATATGCATATAGTTATGCACCTAAAAACACTCGAAACCTGAGTAAACATTTAACACGTATATGTGCTAGCTCTTTGGGTTGTTATTACCGAAAATAACATTACAATTCTTTTTCAAATTAGCCAATTTTGTCACAGCTCCAGCAAATCAACTTCGACTTTCATTCGAATTAGCCATATTATAACCTTGATATATAAGTTTGTCCTTCATCATCGTTACCGGAGAACCGTTTATATCCCATCACATTACCAGTAAACTTACCAACAACTTTATTGACCTTGGACTTTTCGAAATAATCATTACATTCATTAAAACCCTATCATATACACATCCGCATCTTGTAACGAGGATTGCGATACCAGTTCCCGAGAATCAGCAATCAGTATTTCGAATCTCACAGCATTGATACATCTACAGTTATGTGAATATGTATAACATTTACCTTTTAGAATTATGATCTTCAATTCTGAACTTTCTGAAAAGCACCCAGTCTACGAATCAATACTCTAAATGTTGAAAAAGTTGAATGAAGCAGCAAAAACTGTAAACGACCATAACAGTCGAAAGTTTGATGATAAAGAATAGAGCTGAAGAAGCTCAAAGGAGAAAATTTGATACTGAAAAGCGGATTATGCGAAATTATGAAGGAGGCTGTGGACAAATCACAAGGACTAAACTTGTACATAAAGAATCCTGATGATTCTAATTCTGATGAAATCGTTAGCAAATACCTTGCTCCTTAATCGCTCTAAATCATCGTGAATGAATTTTTTCATCACAATTTGATTCAAAAATTCTAAGATATTATCGTATCTTTCATTATTAATATCCTTAATATTTCTGAAGATATCTTCATAAATATTCTCGTCCGATATCAATTATCTCTCCGCGTTATCTGTGTTATATCATAAAAGAAAACTGTTTTAGTTTCTATATTCTGTAAACCTTCGAGTTTAAAATAAGAATGCTTTTGAAGTAGTGTTGGGAACTGAAGTATGAGTTAGTATAATATAATGACACTTGATCAACGTGATTATATTATAGTAAGTCATGCTGAGTTTCTAATGGAACGTGATAATTCACAGATCATAACGTCATCATATGCCATGTTACATGACTCTTACATTCTACCTAATCTCCAAACATATCGAAACACATATCTTCCTGATAGTTCTATCTTTCCTCTTGAATTCTGGTAATTTAACCAATCAAGATCGTGCTATTACAATCTCTCTCTTAGAACATTAGTCATGTTCATTCGAAGCTTCATACCTACAAAGTCTGGACCATTATTCGCTTGACTTAAAGTCGGGAAGAGAAAAAAAAAGGATGGAACTCCAAGATACAAAGGAAATGAAGAGGGTGAATTTATAGTGAAATATCCGATAGAGCAATCAAAACAGATTATTACATTTAATCAAAGCAGATCCTAATTTCCTTGATTACCGAAGAACCAAATCTTATTACAAAGATTTTCTCTAAATCCCTTGAATTTCGAAAATCAACCATGACTACGTCACCGATTAAGACAAACCTACATATACTCATTTCACTCCTTTGTGATAGCTTCACTCGTACTCTTCACATGAACGATTTATTTTATCCATATTACTCACCGATGATAAAAAAAAACTCTAATTTCTAGCTCGTATGCATCATGAGAACATATTTATTGTCAGCTATGACCATCCCAGTCAAATTTCGGGACGAAATTTCTTTAACGGGTAGATACTGTGACGACCCGAAAATTTCTGACCAAATTTAAACTTAATCTGATTTTGATTCTGATACGATAAGCAAAGTCTGTAATGCTGAGTCTTGAAAATTTTGAAACTATATTCATGTAATCAATTATCCTTTGACTGTGCTCGACGATTCACGAACAATTGTGTGCAAATAAATATATAAATATAAAAATAAGTGTATATATTAATTTGAATTAATATAATACAATTTAATAAGATGAAGTGTAAATATAAAGTAATATTTTCAGAATAATTAAGCTATTGTTAAAATGAATCTATGTAAATAGATATATATGATTTTACACAATTAATATACTATGTATATTGTACTAAATATTCGAATATGTTATATGAATATTACATAATTAATAAAATGTAATGTTAATACATTAAATATAATTACAAGTTATAATATAGTTATTATATTAATGAATGTTACTTTCATTATTAATAATGATACCAGTATTATTAGTATTATTAATACATAATATATAAATATGAGATTTGTTAAGCATAATTTGTTATATCCATATTATTAGTATTACTCTCATTATTAGTATTAATATTAATATAAGTATTATTATTATTAATATTATTATAGTATATATTAGATAGATATGAAAAAATGAAACATGTAACTTGTGATTACTAGTATTATTATTAAGTACTATCATTAAAAATCAGTATTTTCATTATTATCATTAATAAAATGATCATTACCATTTTTTTTTTATAATTATTATTATAATTACCATTACTTATTATCATTGATATTATTATTAGAGATATTATGATCATTATTTCTATTATTACCATGAGTATTATTTTGATTAGTAATATTATTATTATTATTATTATTTTCTGTTATTCAGTATTTTTTTTATTTTCAATAACACTAATAATATTATTATTATTAATATATTTAATTATATTTATAAATTCTTAATATTAATATTAAATATAAATAAAATCATACAGAATCAACTTTTTGTTTAGAGTCACGATCGAACTATTCTATTTGCTTGTTTCTGTCCTTAAATTATTACACATCTCTATCAAACGTACCAATTGTTGAAAATCCATTAAATTTTATAACTTTTTTTTATTACTCTGGTTTACTGCCAAAATGCTTGTGGACAATTGAGCTATAAATAATTCAAATGGTTCTGTAATATTAAATAACTCATCAAAATTTTTTCATCACCATTATCATTTAACAAATTAAAAAGCTGTTAATTGTCGAATTAAAAAAAAGAGAGGAAGAACACAGGTTCCAATCTGTTCGTGTTTTATTTTTACAAAAACCTTTAAGTTGAATTGTTTTTCAAAATCCAAAAATGCAGACTTGTTAGGATTATTTTTCTCAAACTATCTGCAAAACCTTGGCACCCAATTCGTTTTATCGAGTATGAATTTTGAAGTCAAAGTATTTTTTATAAAAAGTCAAACATCGTGTTCATCATGAAATTTGAATTCATGATTATGTTTCAAGTTAAATTGTGAGTACAGAAAGCTTCTAATAATAATTTCACACCTTTTTCATGTTGAAATCGTTATCTAAAACGTTCTTGATTTTAAAATCACATAATGAGTTCTTCATTATTATTTTTGTACAACAGTAAGTTTGAATTCATTTTTTTTTTCCTGTTATCTGTTAATAAAAAAATCATAAGTATAAATTTTTTTATTTTAATGTCAATTTTTAAGCAAATTATTTTTGCTATTATGGGTTGTTTCTGATCGACTGATCGAATGGAAAAGGAAGAAGATGAACACAGTATAGAACGGGTTGTATATTTTCATAGGTTAATAAATTCAGAAATATTATAATAGAGGAATGGTTAAGGGTTAGTGTCGGGAAGCGAGAGGTCTCGGGTTCGAGCCCGGTACAGGGCATTTATTTTAGAAAAAGCTTTTAAATGGGTATACACTCTTATTTTTAATTCTATTATTATTATTAGTTATTATTATGTTTATTATTATTATTATCATTATTATTATGATTATTATCATTATCATTAATTATTGTTATGTTATTATTATGTTAACATAATTACCATGATTAATATTATTATCATTTTTGTTATATTTTTGTTATTAAGTAACATCATTAAGTATTAATAGTGTTATTATTGTATTATTAATATTGATATAAATATTATTATTATTAGGATTATTATTATTATTGTTAATATGAAAATAATACAAACTATTATAATTATCATTAATATTAGTATTAGTAACATTTAGAATTTTTATTATTATTAACAAAAGCATTATTATTAAGATTATCACTAGTAATAAGATTGTTATTATTATTATTATTATTATTAAGTATTAGGTGTTATTATCAAAATTATTACTTTCATTACCATTACTATTAAATTATTCACTTTATTAAAAACTACTATTATTATCATTATTATGAGATTTATTATAAAAACTATCATTAATATTATCATTTATAGAATTATTAATACTATTATCATTATTATTAATATTAGTACTATCATTAGTATTATTGTTATCACTTAAAATATTATCTTAAAATACTACTTTAATAAATAAATGATATTTATATATAAATATGTTTAATACATATAACATAACAAAATTTAATATTTTTATGTACAAAATGAATATATGAAAAATATATATATTATTAATATAAAAAGGATATAACTAATAAATTTATATATATATTTATTTGATTACAACTATGTATATTAATAAATATACAAATGATATATGTTCGTGAATCCAAGGCCAACCCTGCATTGTTCACTTTCGTCGTATGAATATTTTTTCTACAAAATATTAGATTGTGAGTTTCATTTGCTCCCTTTTTAAATGCTTTTGTAATATATATTTTTGGGACTGAGAATACATGCGCTGCTTTTGTAAATGCTTTACGAAATAGACACAAGTGATAAAAACTACATTCTATGGTTGGATTATCAAACCGAATATGCCCCTTTTTAGCTTGGTAGCCTAAGAATTGGTGTTTATTATAATTGCCACCAATTGACGCGAATCCTAAAGATATATCTATGGGCACTAACAAGTCTCAGTCAGAGAATTTGAACTGCTTTAGTACTTTGATTTATTATGTCCGATGTGAGTCCCAGAATGATTGGGATATTCTATATGCATCTTGTTAAGGTCAGTTACCAGGTGTTCACCATATGAATGAATTTTAATTCGCGAGTTACACGTGTCAATATCTGAAATCTTGTGGTCTATTAAAATGATGGAAATGAATGATTATGATAAATTAATAAACTCACCAACCTTTTGGTTGATACTTTAAAGCATGTTTATTCTCAGGTATTAAGGAAATCTCTGTGCATTTGCTCATTTTAGAAATATTACTTGGATTCATTCATGACATATTTCAAAAGACGTTGCATTCGAGTCGTTGAGTTCATCAAGATTAATATAAAGTTATTCATAGTTTGGATATATTATGAAATGATATGCATATCTGTCAACTTTCGTTGTAATGGAAGTTTGTGTTTTATAAACGAATACAATGTTTGTAAAATGTATCATATAGAGGTCAAATACCTCGCAATGTAATCATATGTTATTGTGTTCGTCCTTATGGATTAGGATGGGTCGTCACAAATGGTTCGATAATTTTGTGACACTTTTTATATCTCTTAATTCATAACTCTATAATTGTTTCTATTTTAAAATTTCATATTGAATGAAAATATATTTGACTATAATATCATTTCGATAATAATTAGTGGCTGCAAAATACATTTTTTAGCACATTACGTTGGCCACGTAATACATAATTGGGCCAAATTATGTGGCAAACATGCTAAAAAAACTTCGGTTGAGAATTGAACCCACTTTCGCACGATGAATAGATTACGACGTTATGAGAAAGATTTCCTGAAGGATTATTTCCATTCGAAATAGTTTTGACGCTGAAAAAGTCGATTTGCTATTTCTAAAGGTGAATTTTAAACTTTCAGAATTTACGATAATTATTACCTTTGCATTTGAACTCTTATGCATATTTAAATATTATTTTGATACTTGTTTTTTATGTAACAATTTATTTAGGTACATTGAGAATATATTTTTGGAGTTAACATATCCCCACTAGCCACAAATCCTTACACGTTTAATGACATCTTGGTTTAATGGTTCGATTATTTTGTGACACTTTTTGATATCTCTCAATTCGTAACTCTATATTTGTTTCTATTTTAAAATTTCATATTGAATGAAAATATATTTGACTATAGTTTTATATCGATAATAATTCATTGCCGTAAAACACATTTTTGAGCACATTACGTTGGCCACATAATTGGGCAAAATTATGTGGCAAGCTTGCTAAAAAAACTTCGGTTGAAAATTCGACTCACTTTCGCACGGTGAATAGATAACGACATTATGAGAAAGACTTCTTGAAGGCTTGCTTCCATTCGAAATAGTTTTGACGCCGAAAAAGTCGTTTTGCTATTTCAAAGGTGAATTTTGAACTTTTAGATTTTACTATAATTATTACCTTTGTATTTGAACACTTATGCATATTCAAATATTATTTTGATACTTTTTTATGTAACACTTTATTAAGGTACATTGAGAATATTTTTGGGGTTAATATATCTCCATTAGCCACAACTCCTTACACGTTTAGTGACATCGTGGTTTAATGGTTCGATTATTTTGTGACACTTTTTGATATCTCTCAAATCATAACTCTATAATTTTTACTATTTTAAAATTTCGTACTGAATTAAAATATATTTGACTATACTTTCGTTTTGATAATAATTCATGGCCACAAAACACATTTTTGAGCACATTACGTTGGCCACATAATTGGGCCAAATTATGTGGCAAGCATGCTAAAAAAACTTGGTTAAAAATTGGACTCACTTTCGCACGATGAATAAATAATGACGTTATGAGAAAGATTTCCCAAAGGATTTCTTCCATTCGAAATAGTTTTGACACTGAAAAAGTCCTTTTGCTATTTCTAAAGGTGAATTTTGAACTTTCAGAATTTACGATAATTATTACCTTTGCATTTGAACTCTTATGCATATTTAAATATTATTTTAATACTTATTTTTTATGTAACACTTTATTTAGGAACATTGAAAATATTTTTGTGGTAATATATCCCCACTAGTCACAGATCCTTACACGTTAAGTGAAATCTTGGTTTAATGGTTCGATTATTTTGTGACACTTTTTGATATTTCTCAATTCACAACTCTATAATTGTTTCTATTTTAAAATTTATATTGAATGAAAATATATTTGACTATATTTTCATTTCGATAATAATTCATGGCCTCAAAACACATTTTTGCACACATTACGTTGGCCACATAATCGGGCCAAATTATGTGGCAAGCATGCTAAAAAAACATCGGTTGAAATTTGGACCCACTTTTGCATGATGAATAGATAATGATGTTATGAGAAAGATTTTCTAAAGACTTGCTTCCATTCGAAATAGTATTGAAGCCGAAAAAGTCATTTTGCTATTTTTAAAGGTGAATTTTGAACTTTCAAATTTTACGATAATTATTACCTTTGCATTTGAACTCGTATGCATATTTAAATATTATTTTGATACTTGTTTTTTTTTGTAACACTTTATTTAGGTACATTGAAAATATTTTTGTGGTAATATATCCCCACTGGCCACAAATCCTTACACGATTAGTGACATCTTGGTTTAATGGTTCGATTATTTTGTGACACTTTTTGAAATCTCTCAATTCATAACTCTATAATTGTTTCTATTTTAAAATTCATATTGAATGAAAATATATTTGACTATAGTTTCGTTTCGATAATAATTCATGGCCGCAAAACATATTATTGAGCACATTACGTTGGCCACATAATCGGGCCATATTATGTGGTAAGCATGCTAAAAAACATCGGTTGAAAATTATACCCAATTTCGAACGATGAATAGATAACGATGTTATGAGAAAGACTTCCTGAAGGTTTTCTTCCATTCGAAATCGTTTTTAGGCCGAAAAAGTCGTTTTGCTATTTCTAAAGGTGAATTTTGAACTTTCAGATTTTACGATAATTATTACCTTTGCATTTGAACTCTTATGCATATTTAAATATTACTTTCATACTTGTTTTTTATATAACACTTTATTTAGGTACATTGAGAATATTTTGGGGGTTAATATATCCCCACTAGCCACAAATCTTTACACGTTTAGTGACATCTTGATTTAATGGTTCGATTATTTGTGGCACTTTTTGATATCTCTCAATTCATAAATTTATAATTGTTTCTATTCTAAAATTTCATATTGAATGAAAATATATTTGACTATAATCTCGTTTTGGCAATAATTAATGGCCGCAAAACACATTTTTGAGCACATTACGTTGGCCACATAATTAGGCCAAATTATGTGGCAAGCATGCTAAAAAAACTTCGGTTGAAAATTAGACTCGCTTTCGCACGATGAATAGATAACGACGTTATGAGAAAGATTTCCTGAAGAATTGCTTCCATTCAAAATAGTTTTGACGCTGAAAAAGTCGTTTTGCTATTTCTAAAGGTGAATTTTGAACTTTCAGAATTTACGATAATTATTACCTTTCCATTTGAACTCTTATGCATATTTAAATATTATTTTGATACTTTTTTTTTATGTAACACTTTATTTAGGTACATTGAAAATATATTTTTGGAGTTAATATATTCCCACTAGCCACAAATCGTTACACGTTTAGTGACATCTTGGTTTAATGGTTCGATTATTTTGTGACACTTTTTGATATCTCTCAATTCGTAACTCTATATTTGTTTCTATTTTAAAATTTCATATTGAATAAAAATATATTTGACTATAGTTTTATATCGATAATAATTCATTGCCGCAAACACATTTTTGAACACATTACGTTGGCCACATAATTGGGCAAAATTATGTGGCAAGCATGCTAAAAAAACTTCGGTTGAAAATTCAACTCACTTTTGCACGATCAATAGATAACGACATTATGAGAAAGACTTCTTGAAGGCTTGCTTCCATTCGAAATAGTTTTGACGCTGAAAAAGTCGTTTTGCTATTTCTAAAGGTGAATTTTGAACTTTTAGATTATACTATAATTATTACCTTTGTATTTGAACACTTATGCATATTCAAATATTATTTTGATACTTTTTTATGTAACACTTTATTTAGGTACATTAAGAATATTTTTGGGATTAATATATCTCCACTAGCTACAACTCCTTACACGTTTAGTGACATCGTGGTTTAATGGTCCGATTATTTTGTGACACTTTTTGATATCTCTCAAATCACAACTCTATAATTTTTTCTATTTTAAAATTTCATACTGAACTAAAATATATTTGACTATACTTTCGTTTCGATAATAATTTATGG
This sequence comes from Rutidosis leptorrhynchoides, assembly GCF_046630445.1. NCBI lineage: Eukaryota > Viridiplantae > Streptophyta > Magnoliopsida > Asterales > Asteraceae > Rutidosis > Rutidosis leptorrhynchoides. The sequence continues at coordinate 490,172,483 of NC_092336.1, read as the reverse complement.
CCAGAAAACACATTTTTGAGCACATTAAGTTGGCCACATAATTGGGCCAAATTATGTGGCAAACATGCTAAACAAACTTCGGTTGAAAATTGGACCCACTTTCGCACGATGAATATATAACGACGTTATGAGAAAGACTTCCTGAAGGCTTGCTTCCATTCATAATAGTTTTGACGCCGAAAAAGTAGTTTTGCTATTTCTAAAGGAGATTTTTGAAGTTTCAGAGTTTACGATAATTATTACCTTTGCATTTGAACTCTTATGCATATTTAAATACCATTTTGATACTTATTTTTTATATAACACTTTATTTAGGTTAATTGAGAATATTTTTGGGGTTAATATATTTCTACTAGCCACAAATCCTTACACGTTTAGTGACATCTTGGTTTAATGGTTCGATAATTTTGTGACACATTTTGATATCTCTTAATTTATAACTCTATAATTGTTTCTATTTTAAAATTTCCCACTGAATGAAAAAATATTTGACTATAGTTTCGTTTCGATAGTAATTCATGGTCGCAAAACACATTTTTGCACACATTACGTTGACCACATAATCGGGCCAAATTACGTGGTAAGCATGCTAAAAAAACATCGGTTGAAAATTTGACCCACTTTTGCACGATGAATAGATAACGACGTTATGAGAAAGATTTCCCAAAGGCTTGTTTCCATTCGAAATAGTTTTGACGCCAAGAAAGTCGTTTTGCTATTTCTAAAGGTGAATTTTGAACTTTCAGATTTTACGATAATTATTACCTTAGCATTTGAACTCTTATGCATATTTAAATATTATTTTGATACTTATTTTTTATGTAACACTTTATTTAAGTACATTGAGAATATATTTTTGGAGTTAATATATCTCCACTAGCCACAAATCTCTACACATTTAGTGACATCTTGGTTTAATGGTTCGATTATTTTGTGACACCTATTGATACCTCTCAATTCGTAACTCTATATTTTTTTCTATTTTAAAATTTCATATTGAATGAAATTTTTTGACTATATTTTCATATCGATAATATTTCATGGCCACAAAACACATTTTTGAGCACATTACGTTGGCCACATAATTGGGCAAAATTATGTGGCAAGCATGCTAAAAAAACTTCAATTAAAAATTGTACTCACTTTCACACGATGAATAGATAACGACATTATGAGAAAGTCTTCTTGAAGGCTTGCTTCCATTCGAAATATTTTGACGTCGAAAAAGTCGTTTTTCTATTTCTAAAGGGGAATTTTGAACTTTTAGATTTTACTATAATTATTACCTTTGTATTTGAACAGTTATGCATATTCAAATATTATTTTGATACTTTTTTATGTAACACTTTATTTAGGTACATTGAGAATAATTTTGGGGTTAATATATCCCCAATAGCCAGAACTCCTTACACGTTTAGTGACATCTTGTTTTAATGGTTCGATTATTTTGTGACACTTTTTGATATCTCTCAAATCATAACTCTATAATTTTTTGTATTTTAAAATTTCATACTGAATTAAAATATATATATTTGACTATACATTCATTTCGATAATAATGCATGGCCAAAAAACACATTTTTGAGCACATTACGTTGGCCACATAATTGGGCCAAATTATATGGCAAGCATGCTAAAAAAACTTCGGTTGAAAATTGGACCCACTTTCGCACGATGAATATATAACGACGTTATGAGAAAGACTTCCTGAAGACTTGCTTCCATTCAAAATAGTTTTGTTGTTTTGCTAGTTCTAAAGGAGATTTTTGAAGTTTCAGATTTTAAGATAATTATTACCTCTGCATTTGAACTCTTATGCATATTTAAATACCATTTTGATACTTGTTTTTTATATAACATTTTATTTAGGTTCATTGAGAATATTTTTAGGGTTAATATATTCCACCAGCCACAAATTCTTACACGTTTAGTGACATCTTGGTTTAATGGTTCGATAATTTTGTGACATTTTTTGATATTTCTTAATTCATAACTCTATATTGTTTCTATTTTAAAATTTCCCACTGAATGAAAAAATATTTGACTATAGTTTCATTTCGATTATAATTCATGGTCGCAAAACACATTTTTGCACACATTACGTTGGCCACATAATCAGGCCTAATTATGTGGCAAGCATGCTAAAAAAACATCGGTTGAAAATTTGACCCACTTTTGCACGATGAATAGATAACAACGTTATGAGAAAGATTTTCTAAACGCTTGCTTCCATTCGAAATAGTTTTGAAGCCGAAAAAGTGGTTTTGCTATTTCTAAAGGTGAATTTTGAACTTTCAGATTTTACGATAATTATTACCTTTGCATTTGAGCTCTTATGCATATTTAAATATTATTTTGATACTTGTTTTTTATGTAAAACTTTATTTAGGTACATTGAGCATATATTTTTTGGAGTTAATATATCCCCACTAGCCACAAATTCTTACATATTTAGTGACATCTTGGTTTAATGGTTCGATTATTTGGTGACACTTTTTGATATCTCTCAATTTGTAACTCTATATTTGTTTCTATTTTAAAATTTCATATTGAATGAAAATATATTTGACTATAGTTTCATATCGATAATAATTCATGACCGCAAAATACATTTTTGAGCACATTACGTTGGCCACATAATTGGGCAAAATTATGTGGTAAGCATGTTAAAAAAACTTCGGTTGAAAATTGGACTCACTTTCGCACGATGAATAGATAATGACATTATGAGAAAGACTTCTTGAAGGCTTGCTTCCATTCGAAATAGTTTTGACGCCGAAAAAGTCGTTTTGATATTTCTAAAGGTGAATTTTGAACTTTTAGATTTTACCATTTTGTTACCTTTGTATTTGAACACGTATGCATATTCAAATATTATTTTCATACTTTCTTATGTAACATTTTATTTAGATACATTGAGAATATTTTTGGGGTTAATATATCTCCACTAGCCACAACTCCTTACACGTTTAGTGACATCTTGGTTTAATGGTTCGATTATTTTGTGACACTTTTTGATATCTCTTAATCATAACTCTATAATTTTTTCTATTTTAAAATTTCATACTGAATTAAATTATATTTGACTATACTTTCATTTCGATAATAATTCATGGCCACAAAACACATTTTTAAGCACATTACGTTGACCACATAATTGGGCCAAATTATATGGCAAGCATGCTAAAAAAACTACGGTTGAAAATTGGACTCACTTTCGCATGATGAATAGATAACGACGTTATGAGAAAGATTTCCCAAAGGATTGCTTCCATTGGAAATAGTTTTGACGCTGAAAAAGTCGTTTTGCTATTTCTAAAGGTGAATTTTGAATTTTTAGAATTTACGATAATTATTACCTTTGCATTTGAACTCTTATGCATATTTAAATATTATTTTGATACTAGTTTTTTATGTAACACTTTATTTAGGAACATTGAAAATATATTTGTGGTAATATATCCCCACTAGCCACAAATCCTTACACGTTTAGTGACATCTTGGTTTAATGGTTCGATTATTTTGTGACACTTTTTGATATCTCTCAATTCATAACTCTATAATTGTTTCTATTTTAAAATTCATATTGAATGAAAATATATTTGACTATAGTTTCATTTCGATAATAATTCATGGTCGCAAAACACATTTTTGCACACATTACGTTGGCCACATAATCGGGTCAAATTATGTGGCAAGCATGCTAAAAAAACATCGGTTGAAAATTGGACCCACTTTTGCACGATGAATAGATAACGACGTTATGAGAAAGATTTCCTGAAGGCTTGCTTCCATTCGAAATAGTTTTGACGCCGAAAAAGTCGATTTGCTATTTCTAAAGGTGAATTTTAAACTTTCAGATTTTACGATAATTATTACCTTTGCATTTGAACTCTTATGCATATTTAAATATTATTTTGATACTTGTTTTTTTTTGTAACACTTTATTTAGGTACATTGAAAATATTTTTGTGGTAATATATTGAAATGTCCCGTTCATATTGATTATAAATGTTCCATATTAATTGATTTCGTCGCGAAGTTTTGACCTCTATATGAGTCGTTTTTCAAAGACTGCATTCATTTTCAAAAAAACCATAACCTTTATTTTATCGATAAAGGTTTAAAAAACATTACGTAGATTATCAAATAATGATAATCTAAAATATACCGTTTACACACGACCATTACATAATGGGTTACAATAAGAATATATTACATCAAAATATGTTTCTTGAATGCAATTTTTACACAACATCATACAAGCATGGACTCCAAATCTTGTCCTTATTTTAGTATGCATGATAATGCTAAAAACGAACATATATTTCATAGCATTATCCCTCAAGAAAAACAAGCTTTTAGTTGCAATTGTTCTATTTACAAGTGATATTCGTTTAAATAAAAAAAGGTGAAGACAAAAGATAGATTCGACGAATTGAAGACGCAAACGACTAAAAAGCTCAAAAGTACAAAGTACAATCAAAGTGGTTCAAATTATTGATGAGAAACGTCCCAAAATTACAAGATTACAAGATGCGAAACGCAAAATACAAGATATTAAATTATACGCAAGGACGTTCGAAAATCCAGAACTGGGACCAAAGTCAACTTTCAACGCGCGGCGTAACGGAACGAAAATTACAAGTCAACTATGCACATAAATATAATATAATATATAAATATAAATAACTCTTAAAATTATTTATATATTATATATATTTAATAAAACCGTCGGAAAGAAGAAAACAACAACATGTGAGCTCTCCCAGCTGGCCATGCGATCGCATGGCCAGGAAGAAGAAAATCTATGCGATCGCATGGCCCCAATATGCTGGCCACATCTATAAATTTCGCAGTTTTGGTCGAACAAAAACACATCTTTTTCTCTTCTCACTCTCATGTATTATATATATATTATAATTTTAATTTTAATTTAATTTAATAATAAGGGTATGTTAGTGAATGTTGTAAGGGTGTAAGTCGAAATTCTGTCCGTGTAACGCTACGCTATTATTAATCATTGTAAGTTATGTTTAACCTTTTTAAATTAATGTCTCGTATCTAAGTTATTATTATGCTTATTTAAACCGAAATAATCATGATGTTGGGCTAAATATAAAGACTGGGTAATTGGGGTTTGGACAAAAAGAACGACACTTGTGGAAATTAGACTATGGGCTATTAACGAGCTTTATATTTGTTTAATTAAATGATAGTTTGTTAATTTAATATAAAGATTTACAATTGGACGTACCTATAAATAACCATATACACTCGATCGGACACGATGGGCGGGATATTTATAAAGTACTAATAATCGTTCATTTAACCGGATACGGGAATGGATTAATAGTCAATGGACTCATTAAAATAGGGGTGAATTATGTACAAGGACACTTGGCGTAATTGTTAACAAAATATTAAAACCTTGGATTACACGCAGTCGATATCCTGGTGTAATTATTAAACAAAGTATTAAGACCTTATTACAGTTTAAATCCCCAATTAGTTGGAATATTTGACTTCGGATATAAGGATAATTTGAAGAGGACACTCGCACTTTATATTTATGACTGATGGACTGTTATGGACAAAAACCAGACGGACATATTGAATAATCCAGGACAAAGGACAATTAACCCATGGTAACAAACTAAAATCAACACGTCAAACATCATGATTACGGAAGTTTAAATAAGTATAATTTCTTTATTTCATATTTAATTGCACTTTTAATTATTGCACTTTAATTTATTGTCATTTTAATTATCATACTTTTTAATTATCGCAATTTTATTTATTGTCATTTTATTTATTGCATTTTAATTTATCGCACTTTAATTATTGTCATTTATTTTACGCTTTAAATAAAGTTTTATTTTTAATATTTTACATTAGGTTTTAACTGCGACTTAAGTTTTAAAATCGACAAACCGGTCATTAAATGGTAAAAACCCCCTTTTATAATAATAATACTACTTATATTTATATTTATATTTATACAAATATAGTTTTAAAAATATAGCGTTAACCTTGGCTAGCTCCCTGTGGAACGAACCGGACTTACTAAAAACTACACTACTGTACGATTAGGTACACTGCCTATAAGTGTTGTAGCAAGGTTTAAGTATATCCACTCTATAAATAAATAAATAACTTGTGTAAAATTGTATCGTATTTAATAGTATTTTGTAGTAAAAATTAATAGTATTTTATACCCCTTCGCTTTAACATCAAGTATTTTTGGCGCCGCTGCCGGGGAACTTGCTTAAACGCCGGAAGCGAAACGCTATAAATATATAAAAAAAAAGATTTTTATTAAGTTTAATTTCTTTTTGTAAAAATACGTTTTAAATATTAAAAATACAAAAATATAAAAAGAAAAATAAAAATTATATATTTTTAATAGTTTGTTATATATATATATAAAATTATTAAGTTTCTTTATTTTTATTTTAGTTCTTAAAATATAAGTTTTTATTTATATAAATATTTTATAAAAACATAAAATTAAAAACAAAAGTAAAAAGTAAAAAAAAAAAACCAATCGGGCCACTACACTGTAGCAGCCCAATATCTGGCCCGAATTCGCAGACCATGCGATCGCATGGTAAAACAACTAACACCTCATGCGATCGCATGAGGTGAGTTGACAGGTCTGAAACCTTTGACTATCGATTAGGGTTAGGGTTATTTAATAATTATTATTAATTAATTAGTTAATTAGGGTTGAGTTATTTTAATAATTAATTTTTAGTTTATTTTGTATTTTTAGTTTTAATTGGTTTTATTTAGTCTTATAAATATATAAAATTAATACTTTATTAAAACAAATAATATAAAAATAATATTTTTATAAAAATTGTACTTTTTACAACTTTAAGTTTATTTTTATATTTTGTATCTTTATATTTGTTTTAGCGTAATATTTGTATTTTTCGTTCGTATTTAGTTTTAAGTGTAGTATTTTCCCGTAGTTATTTTTATTTCTAGATTTTTAAGCTTTGCCGTAAAATTCCTTAAGTACTTTTTCTTTTGACTAAGATTTAGGTGCTTTAGAATTTTGCGACGCTGTTTTATAAATTTTAGTACTTTTTAAGTTATTGCCATTTTGGATATAGTATTCCTTTAAGCTTTAATATTTTTAGACGCAACTTTTAATTCTTAGTTTTTAGACTTTTTCGACACGCTACGTTCTTTTTATTATTTTTCGACCTTTTATTTTTCGACGTTTTTCGACGCGCTCTTTTTCTTTCTTATTTCTCGACGCTCTAGATTTTTAGGATATAGAATTTTCTATTTCTTCCCTAAAATTTCTTTAAATTTCGACAAAAAATTATTTTAAGTGGTTAAATTAATAGACATCCAAAATTTTCTGGTTCGTAGTAATAGTTGGATTTGTTAGTGGCGAGTTGTGGGCTTCCGATTTAAAGGGTCCTGGCTACCTGCTGCATCTATTGGCTATTCGAAACGTGGGCAAAATCAGAAAAGTCTATTAATTTGATAACTTATATAATTTTTACCTTTTATAACTAATAGGATATTCAGTGAGTGCACCGAGCAAAACGTTCACCACCTTTCATACGTTCACCACCTGTAACTCGATCAAGACATCTAGCCAATATTGTCGCAGTTGATTTTTCTTTAGAATTGTCAACCAGTCGACCAAGTACTCCAATTCAAATTTCCGATAATCCATTTTTTGAACCCGACCTCACAATTGAGAATCCGGAGGATATTCAGAGACAATTCAGAGATCCCGAACCATTAATCTTTCCTCCGGAACCACCAATCATTCAAACAGAGATTGTCAAGGAACAAACCATTAAATCAGAATCCTCTAGTGATTCAGATTCAACAAATTCAATCATGGAAAATCTGGAACCTCTAAGTATGGAAGACCGAATGTGAGCTAAACGCACTGGCCAAGGTCACGCAATTACTCAACCAGACATTAATGCGCCAGATTATGAAATCAAAGGACAAATTCTACACATGGTAACTAATCAATGCCAATTTAGTGGTGCGCCGAAGGAAGATCCAAACGAACATCTTCGTACTTTTAATAGGATCTGTACTCTATTTAAAATAAGAGAAGTGGAGGATGAACAGATATATCTCATGTTATTTCCCTGGACTTTAAAGGGAGAAGCCAAAGATTGGTTAAAATCGTTACCAGAAGGGGCGATTGATACATGAGACGTTTTAGTTGAAAAATTTCTTAAACAATTCTTTCCGGCATCTAAAGCAGTAAGACTTCAAGGAGAAATTGTTACGTTCGCACAAAAGCCAAATGAAACTCTATATGAGGCATGGACAAGATTTGGAAAGTTGTTAAGAGGATGTCCGCAACATGGTTTAGACACTTATCAAATAGTACAAATATTCTACCAAGGATGCGACATCACTACAAGAAAAGACATCGATATAGCAGCTGGTGGTTCCATTATGAAGAAAACAGCAACTGAAGCTTACAAAATTATTGATAACACTGCTTCCCACTCACATGAGTGGCACCAAGAAAAAGATATCGTTAGATCATCTAAAGCAGCTAGAGCCGATTCTAGCCATGACTTTGATTCCATTTCTGCAAAGATAGATGCTGTCGAGAGACGAATGGAAAAGATAACTAAAGATATCCACTCAATAAGAATTAGTTGTGAGCAGTGTGGAGGACCACATTTGACAAAAGATTGTCTCAGTATTGAATAAACAATGGAACAAAGAGAGAATGTTTCATACATTAACCAAAGGCCTGGAAATAATTATCAGAATAATTATCAACCGACAAAACCAATCTACAATCAAAACCAGAATTATAACCGAAATGTTCCATACAACAACTAACAAGGTCCTAGTAATCAACAAGTATCCAATAATACTTACAATCAGCAAAGACCTATTTTTCAAAATAAACCACCACAAACCGATGATAAAAAGCCAAATTTAGAAGATATGATGTCGAAGCTAGTTGAATCTCAAACGCAGTTTTTCACATCCCAGAAACAAACCAATGAACAAAATGCTCAAGCATTTAGAAATCAACAAGCTTCTATTCAAAATTTGGAATAAGAAGTAAGCAACCTAGCAAGGTTGATAGGTGAAAGAAAACCGGAAAGTTTACCTAGCGATACAAATGCTAACCCCCGGAATGAAACATCTAAAGCCATTACTACAAGAAGTGGTATTACACTTAAACCACCTGAAATACCTGTAATTTCTGATGACTCTATTCCTACTCCACAAGAACCACAACCTGATCAAGATAAGGAAAAAGAACCGGTAGTTTAAAAGGTTAATGAAGATAACATAGTTAAGGCAAAACCTTATGTTAAACCATACCAACCACCACTTCCTTACCCGAGTAAAATGAGAAAAGAAAGACTTGAAGCCGAGCCATCCAAATTCTTGGATATGTTTAAACAAATAAATGTAAATCTTTCTTTCATTGATGTGATTTTAGGAATGCCAAGGTATGCTAAATTCTTGAAAGATCTAATCACAAATAGAAAGAAAATGGAAGAACTCTCGGCTGTTACAATGAATGCTAATTGTTCTGCAGTGCTATTGAATAAGATACCAGAAAAACTTTCAGATCCAGGAAGTTTCACAATTCCATGTTTTCTGGGTAGTCTTAGTTCAATAGAAGCATTGGCAGACTTAGGTGCTAGTATAAATTTAATGCCGTATTCACTATACGCTAAATTAGACCTTGGAGAATTGAAACCAACACGAATAAGTATACAACTAGCTGATCGATCAGTAAAATATCCTAGAGGGATAATGGAGAACATGCTAGTTAAAGTTGGTACTTTAGTATTTCCAGTAGATTTTGTTATTCTGGACATGGAAGAAGATTCTCGAGTTCCTCTGATATTAGGAAGACCATTCTTAAACACGGCTAAAGCAATAATAGACGTGTTTGGTAAGAAATTGACCCTAAGTATAGAGGACGAGAGTGTTACCTTTTCTGTGGATAGATCAATGCAACAACCGCAATCTACAGATGATACATGTTATTATATTCAAACTATAGATTCACATGCAGAATTCTTAGAAGAATTTCCAGAATTACAAGGAACAGGAGAATGTTCTTTAGGAGAAGGTGTAGTGACCCGAACTTTTCCATGTTTATATATATTAATTGAGATTGATATTTACATGATTAAATGTTTCTAACATGTTAAGCAATCAAACTTGTTAAGACTTGATTAATTGAAATATGTTTCATATAGACAATTGACCACCCAAGTTGACCGGTGATTCACGAACGTTAAAACTTGTAAAAACTATATGATGACATATATATGGATATATATATAGTTAACATGATACTATGATAAGTAAACATATCATTAAGTATATTAACAATGAACTACATATGTAAAAACAAGACTACTAACTTAATGATTTTTAAACGAGACATATATGTAACGATTATCGTTGTAACGACATTTAACTGTATATACATCATACTAAGATATATTATATATCATAATATCATGATAATATAATAATTTAACATCTCATTTGTTATAATAAACAATGGGTTAACAACATTCAACAAGATCGTTAACCTAAAGGTTTCAAAACAACATTTACATGTAACGACTAACGATGACTTAACGACTCAGTTAAAATGTATATACATGTAGTGTTTTAATATGTATTCATACACTTTTGAAAGTCTTCAAGACACTTATCAAAATACTTCTACTTAACAAAAATGCTTACAATTACATCCTCGTTCAGTTTCATCAACAATTCTACTCGTATGCACCCGTATTCGTAGTCGTACAATACACAGCTTTTAGATGTATGTACTATTGGTATATACACTCCAATGATCAGCTCTTAGCAGCCCATGTGAGTCACCTAACACATGTGGGAACCATCATTTGGCAACTAGCATGAAATATCTCATAAAATTACAAAAATATGAGTAATCATTCATGACTTATTTACATAAAAACAAAATTACATATCCTTTATATCTAATCCATACACCAACGACCAAAAACACCTACAAACACTTTCATTCTTCAATTTTCTTCATCTAATTGATCTCTCTCAAGTTCTATCTTCAAGTTCTAAGTGTTCTTCATAAATTCTACAAGTTCTAGTTACATAAAATCAAGAATACTTTCAAGTTTGCTAGCTCACTTCCAATCTTGTAAGGTGATCATCCAACCTCAAGAAATCTTTGTTTCTTACAGTAGGTTATCATTCTAATACAAGTTAATAATCATATTCAAACTTTGGTTCAATTTCTATAACTATAACAATCTTATTTCAAGTGATGATCTTACTTGAACTTGTTTTCGTGTCATGATTCTGCTTCAAGAACTTCGAGCCATCCAAGGATCCGTTGAAGCTAGATCCATTTTTTTCTTTTCCAGTAGGTTTATCCAAGGAACTTAAGGTAGTAATGATGTTCATAACATCATTCAATTCATACATATAAAGCTATCTTATTCGAAGGTTTAAACTTGTAATCACTAGAACATAGTTTAGTTAATTCTAAACTTGTTCACAAACAAAAGTTAATCCTTCTAACTTGACTTTTAAAATCAACTAAACACATGTTCTATATCTATATGATATGCTAACTTAATGATTTAAAACCTGGAAACACGAAAAACACCGTAAAACCGGATTTACGCCGTCGTAGTAACACCGCGGGCTGTTTTGGGTTAGTTAATTAAAAACTATGATAAACTTTGATTTAAAAGTTGTTATTCTGAGAAAATGATTTTTATTATGAACATGAAACTATATCCAAAAATTATGGTTAAACTCAAAGTGGAAGTATGTTTTCTAAAATGGTCATCTGGACGTCGTTCTTTCGACCGAAATGACTACCTTTACAAAAACGACTTGTAACTTATTTTTCCGACTATAAACCTATACTTTTTCTATTTAGATTTATAAAATAGAGTTCAATATGAAACCATAGCAATTTGATTCACTCAAAACGGATTTAAAATGAAGAAGTTATGGGTAAAACAAGATTGGATAATTTTTCTCATTTTAGCTACGTGAAAATTGGTAACAAATCTATTCCAACCATAACTTAATCAACTTGTATTGTATATTATGTAATCTTGAGATACCATAGACACGTATACAATATTTCGACCTATCATGTCGACACATCTATATATATTTCGGAACAACCATAGACACTCTATATGTGAATGTTGGAGTTAGCTATACAGGGTTGAGGTTGATTCCAAAATATATATAGTTTGAGTTGTGATCAATACTGAGATACGTATACAATGAGTCGTGGATTGATTCAAGATAATATTTATCGATTTATTTCTGTACATCTAACTGTGGACAACTAGTTATAGGTTACTAACGAGGACAGCTGACTTAATAAACTTAAAACATCAAAATATATTAAAAGTGTTGTAAATATATTTTGAACATACTTTGATATATATGTATATATTGTTATAGGTTCGTGAATCAACCAGTGGCCAAGTCTTACTTCCTGACGAAGTAAAAATCTGTGAAAGTGAGTTATAGTCCCACTTTTAAAATCTAATATTTTTGGGATGAGAATACATGCATGTTTTATAAATGATTTACAAAATAGACACAAGTACGTGAAACTACATTCTATGGTTGAATTATCGAAATCGAATATGCCCCTTTTTATTAAGTCTGGTAATCTAAGAATTAGGGAACAGACACCCTAATTGACGCGAATCCTAAAGATAGATCTATTGGGCCTAACAAACCCCATCCAAAGTACCGGATGCTTTAGTACTTCGAAATTTATATCATATCCGAAGGGTGTCCCGGAATGATGGGGATATTCTTATATATGCATCTTGTTAATGTCGGTTACCAGGTGTTCACCATATGAACGATTTTTATCTCTATGTATGGGATGTGTATTGAAATATGAAATCTTGTGGTCTATTATTATGATTTGATATATATAGGTTAAACCTATAACTCGCCAACATTTTTGTTGACGTTTTAAGCATGTTTATTCTCAGGTGATTATTAAGAGCTTCCGCTATCGCATACTTAAATAAGGACGAGATTTGGAGTCCATGCTTGTATGATATTGTGTAAAAACTGCATTCAAGAAACTTATTTTGTTGTAACATATTTGTATTGTAAACCATTATGTAATGGTCGTGTGTAAACAGGATATTTTAGATTATCATTATTTGATAATCTACGTAAAGCTTTTTAAACCTTTATTGATGAAATAAAGGTTATGGTTTGTTTTAAAATGAATGCAGTCTTTGAAAAACGTCTCATATAGAGGTCAAAACCTCGCAACGAAATCAATTAATATGGAACGTTTTTAATCAATAAGAACGGGACATTTCAGTTGGTATCAGAGCGTTGGTCTTAGAGAACCAGAATTTTGCATTAGTGTGTCTTATCTAGTTTGTTAGGATGCATTAGTGAGTCTGGACTTCGACCGTGTTTACTTGAAAAATGATTGCTTAACAAATTTTGTTGGAAACTATATATTTTTAACATGTAAATATTATGTGATATATTAATCTCTTAACGCGTTTGATATTATGTGATAGATGTCTACCTCTAGAACAAGTCCCATTGACTCACCTAATAATAATGAAGAGTCAAATGTAAATTGGAATGATTCGTGGACTGATTCACAAGTTCCCGAAGAGGAACCGGAAGAAGAGTCGGAACCGGAAGAAGAGTCGGAACCGGAAGAAGAATCGGAACCGGATGAAGAAATAGAACCGGTGGGGGAAATAATAAAACGGTTAATTAAAAGAAAATCCTCAACCAACCGACCAAGGTTAATTATGGTCAATGGTGTTTCCGCCAAGGAAGCAAAATATTGGGAGGATTACCAATTCTCCGATGAATCGGATTCCGATGAGAATTCCGATGATATTATAGAAATTACCCCAACTGAATTTAAAAAGGCAAAAGAAAATAATAAGGGAAAGGGCATAAAAATAGAGAAATCTAATTCCAACCCCGATGAACTTTATATGTATCGTCAACCCCCGAAGTCCTTAAGTTGTAACAATGACCCGGGAACCTCTAACCCACCAGGTTTTTCTAAACCGTTGTGGAAAACGACAGCTAGTATTAGGGGAACATCATATATCCCTAGAAACTTGGCAAAACGAACCAAAACCGAAGGAGAAGAAACGAGCGAGTCGGAATAAGATACTTGTATTCGTGTGGTGTAATATATGTAATATAGTGTGCTTATGTTTTATGATATATTTAAAAATTGCTTGTATTAATAAGTATATTTTTTTTTTATGAATCTAACTCTTGTCTATTTTACAGTTTAAAAACACAAAATGGATAGACAACCCAATATTTTAAGAGACCTACCCGGAGACATGATTGATGAAATCTTGTCTAGAGTCGGCCAGAATTCTTCGGCACAACTATTTAAGGCGAGATCAGTTTGTAAGACATTCGAAGAACGTTCCAAGAATGCCTTGGTTTATAAAAGGCTTTCATTCGAAAGATGGGGGATATCACATTGGAAAATCCATAAGTTACGATGTGTTTACTTTGACGCATATATTGCGGGGAACCCAAATGCTATTTTACGCAATGGGTTAAGAAATTATTTTGACTCAATATATCCGAATATTGGAATTCGTGATTTAGAAAAAGCGGCTAACATGCAACATAAAGAAGCATGTTATGCTTACGGATTAGTAATGTTCGCTTCTCACCAAAGTGAGAACAAGAACATCGGGCTACAACTATTAAACAAAACGTTTCCACAAGTGACGGAGTCGGTAATTGGGGTAAGAAATGAGGTTTTTAGATTGTTACGGGACTGTTGGACATTACGTAACCCTCGTCCCTTTGACGACGTTACAACACGCTGTCTTATCAACGGCCATAACGGTTATGTTTCACAAGACCAAGGATGGGAAGTAATCCTAGTAAAACCAGAATGCATGACTTGTTTCTGGACGTATGAATTACGTGTCTTTATTGCCTTTGTTGAACGACTTGTGTACTAGCTAGAATTATCTTCACAACCATCTTGTATCAAATTTATTGTGTGCTATATTTCATGCTATATGTAAAATAAGCGGTATTGTAAGTTTGTAAAATATTGTATAAAAGTTTGAACGCGAAATATTATTATAATCAGTTTTTCATATAGAATTGTAGTAGTTGAATTGTATATTAGCTATAAGTATGAACTTAACGGGTAGGTACTACCCGAATTTAAACTTATAAAACGCTAATATGAAGAAAAAGCTTTTATAAATGAGTTCATATTATGCTACGAAATACTATTAACTACTCTTAATATTCTGTATGATTAACTTGTTCCATTTGACTATTTTGAAGGAAATGGCACCGACTACTCGACACACCGTGAATATGAATGAAGAGGAATTCCGTACTTTTCTAGCTTCAAACATAGCCACAGTACAGGCTGCGCTACATACCAACAATAACCTTGGATCTAGCAGTACAGGAAATCGTGTAGGATGCACCTACAAAGAATTCACTGCCTGCAAACCTTTGGAATTTGATGGAACCGAAGGACCGATCGGATTGAAACGGTGGACCGTGTTTGCCATAAGTAAGTGTACTGAAGAGGACAAAGTGAAGTACGCTACGCATACCTTCACAGGTTCTGCATTAACATGGTGGAATACCTATCTAGAGCAAGTGGGACAAGACGATGCGTACGCACTACCGTGGTCAGCATTCAAGCACTTGATGAACGAGAAGTACCGTCCCAGAACCGAGGTCAATAAGCTCAAGACAGAACTTAGAGGGTTACGAACCCAAGGATTTGATATTACCACGTACGAAAGACGATTCACAGAATTGTGCCTATTGTGTCCGGGAGCATTCGAAGATGAGGAAGAGAAGATCGATGCGTTTGTGAAAGGATTACCGGAAAGAATCCAAGAAGATATAAGTTCACACGAGCCCACCTCCATACAACAGGCATGTAGAATGGCTCACAAACTAGTGAACCAGATTGAAGAAAGAATTAAACAACAGACTGCTGAAGAGGCCAATGTGAAGCAAGTCAAAAGAAAGTGGGAGGAAAACGGTGATAAGAATCACCAATACAACAACAACAACAACAATTACAACAATAATCGCAACAATTATCCCAACAATCACAACATCAATCGCAACTACAACAAACGGCCCAACAACAACAACAATAACAACAACAACAACAACAACAATAACAACAACAACAGCAACTACAACAATCATCCCAACAACAATAATAACCGCAACAACAACAACAATCAGAAGCAGCTATGCCAAAGGTGTGAAAAGTATCACTCGGGTTTCTGCACCAAATTTTGCAACAAGTGTAAAAGAAATGGTCATAGCGCGGCGAAGTGTGAGGTCTACGGACCAGGGGTTAATAGAACGAAAGGAACAAATGGTGTCGGAACGAGTAATGGCGGAGCAAGTAGTGTCGGAGCAAGTTATGCCAATGTAGTTTGTTATAAATGTGGAAAACCGGGCCACATTATTAGAAATTGCCCGAACCAGGAGAACACGAATGGACAAGGCCGCGAAAGAGTTTTCAATATTAATGCGGCAGAGGCACAGGAAGACCCGGAGCTTGTTACGGGTACGTTTCTTATTGACAATAAATCTGCTTACGTTTTATTTGATTCGGGTGCGGATAGAAGCTATATAAGTAGAGATTTTTGTGCTAAATTAAGTTGTCCATTGACGCCTTTGGATAGTAAATTTTTACTCGAATTAGCAAATGGTAAATTAATTTCAGCAGATAATATATGTCGGAATCGAGAAATTAAACTGGTTAGCGAAATATTTAAGATTGATTTGATACCAGTAGAGTTAGGGAGTTTTGATGTGATAATCGGTATGGACTGGTTGAAAGAAGTGAAAGCAGAGATCGTTTGTTATAAAAATGCAATTCGTATTATACGAGAAAAAGGAAAACCCTTAATGGTGTACGGAGAAAAGGGCAACACGAAGCTACATCTTATTAGTAATTTGAAGGCACAAAAACTAATAAGAAAAGGTTGCTATGCTGTTCTAGCACACGTCGAGAAAGTACAAACTGAAGAAAAGAGCATCAATGATGTTCCCATTGCAAAAGAATTTCCCGATGTATTTCTGAAAGAATTACCGGGATTACCCCCACATCGATCCGTTGAATTTCAAATAGATCTTGTACCAGGAGCTGCACCAATAGTTCGTGCTCCTTACAGACTCGCACCCAGTGAGATGAAAGAACTGCAAAGCCAATTACAAGAACTTTTAGAGAGTGGTTTCATTCGACCAAGCACATCACCGTGGGGAGCTCCTGTTTTGTTTGTCAAGAAGAAAGATGGTACATTCAGGTTGTGTATCGACTACCAAGAGTTGAACAAACTTACCATCAAGAACCGCTACCCACTACCGAGAATCGACGACTTATTTGATCAACTACAAGGCTCGTCTGTTTATTCAAAGATTGACTTACGTTCCGGGTATCATCAAATGCGGGTGAAAGAAGATGATATTCCAAAGACTGCTTTCAGAACACGTTACGGTCATTACGAGTTTATGGTCATGCCGTTTGGTTTAACTAATGCACCAGCTGTGTTCATGGACCTTATGAACCGAGTGTGTGGACCATACCTTGACAAGTTTGTCATTGTTTTCATTGATGACATACTTATTTACTCAAAGAATGACCAAGAACACGGTGAACATTTGAGAAAGGTGTTAGAAGTATTGAGGAAGGAAGAATTGTATGCTAAGTTTTCAAAGTGTGCATTTTGGTTGGAAGAAGTTCAATTCCTCGGTCACATAGTGTAACGACCCGACCAAAACCGTTATTGACGGCGCCGTTAACTTAGGTCCCGTTGCGTGGTCGTAGTCCCTATATGAGACTCGTTTGACCAAAATTATGTCGCATTCATTTGAAACGTACAAGACTTGCAAAGTTTAGTTTACAAACAATTCGACAACAAGTCTAAGATTACAAAAATTGTAAAGTATAAATGAAATAACTTGCGACATAATATGAGTTGAAAATCACAGTTGCTATAAATAGCGTAAGTATGTATGCTTTAAGGTTTAATCCCAAAGTGCTATCACTAGTGTATGCATGTATGCTTGACCTCAAGCAAGAATCAAAGTGTGCGGAAGCATGTATCAAGTAGCCGAGTATGAACCTGAGAAACATATAGAAAACTGTCAACGAAAAACGTTGGTGAAATCATAGATGTATTTGTAAACGTTGTTTTTGAACCACAAGATTTAGTATTCCCATAGTTGATTATCAAAATCGTTTGCATTCCAAAAGTATTGTTTGCGAGCACCCAATTATCAAGACTTAACATTTCCTTCCATAGAACCCCATCACAATAGTGTTAGAACATACACTGTTTCTCGAAAATATATTTCATCCGTAGACGGTAGCGAACCGTCCGTAATGAGGGTTTGTCAAACCCGTATGGCCACACAATATAAGTTCTCGCTTACACCCTGCAAGTGTAACTAATGATAATCGAATTGAGGATTTTTGTTCTAACTCGCTGTGGAATGTTTGTTTTCCTTGTACTTGTGTTCAAAGTATAAAAGTAAGTAGTACAAAATGTAACAAAGTATATGTTTCTCAGCCCACAATTTAAAAGTATAAAAAGTTGTTGAAAAGGTGGGACTATGATCTCACCTCGAGTGCACGAGTATAAAAGTACTTCAACAAGTAAACGTGTGCATGAAAGTTGCTTAGCCTTGACCTAAACAAGTAAGTTATATCAATTAACCGGTTACGACACAAAGTCGGGCGAAATGTGTTCAATTAGTCCTATGGCTCGTTACGACTCGATTAAGTATAGCATGTGAATCACGTTGCCAAGTTTCATGCGAGAATCAAGTATAAAAGCATGTTAGAACGTTTGCATAAAAGTTTGGTTAAGTTTGACTAAAAGTCAAACTTGGTCAAAGTCAACGAAAAGTCAACGCGTTCGGGTCGGGTCCCGAACTATTTTTCTATGCTAAATATTCATATACAAGTATATTAAAACAAGTTTCATGTGATTCGGAGGTCGGTAGCTAGTCAAACATTTCGCGTGAAATGCGCCAAACAAGGCAGAATCTGGCCAGGCCAATCCGCGCGTCGCGCCACCATCTGGGCAGAGATTTCTGGTCAGTTTTTCAAAGTATGCACGAACCAAAACATTTTCCAACCCAACTCTTGACCCGCAAACACTTATAATGCCTATCATATATCGTCGAAAAGGTATTTTGACGAGGAATACAACTAACCACATATCATCAATCAAAAACATCATTTACAATAACCGAAAACTCGTCAATTGATCAAGAAAGGTTTATTTTCAAAGTTTCAAGTTCGTAAAACGTATTTTATGATTCGGGAACCCAATTTACACATACGATATGCCGTTTCGAAGGTAATTAAGCATACATTACAACTAATCACTAACAATTAACATTCCATGGCATTCAAGCATCAAAAGTTCATGTCAAGAACTATCAAACCCTAGTCAAACATCACAAAATCAATATTCATGTTTTTGAAGTTTTCTTAATCAACCTACGCATCAAAACGAAGCTAGTGATACTAGTAACACAATTAAAACATGCACTTTAACAATCTAACAACATTAACTCATCCAAAACCAAGGATTAAGCACACCCATTTCAAGTTCATGCTAGTTACTCCAAAAACAACAAATCGAGCAAACCAAACATATATTCATGTTATACACGAGCCATAGACACTAACTAACACCATTTCAAATCAAAAACACGAATTTAGAGAAATCTAGAGTTTTAGAAATGTTACCCAAACGAGATGAAGTTGGTATCAAATTGTAGAGGATGAAGAGAGGATTCCAAATATGCAATTTGTTTTGTTGTAAGCCTCCTAGATCGAATTTAGATGATGAATGATTGAATTGGGTGTTTGTGTGTGTGTTCTTGCTAGAGAGAAAGAGAGAGAGGTGGAGGTGATTGAATGGTGGTGATTGGGGTGGACTAGTTGACCTAGTCAACTAGTTTGCCCCGTGTCAATTTTAGTCCCTCGAGTTTAGAAGCGGGTGCGGGATTTAACCGATCGAATATTTTTAAAACGTTCGAGTAAACGGGTGATGTCAAAATTAAATAGCGGGAATATAATGAACGTTACTCACGGAAACTATTAATTTAAATACGAAAGATTATGTTTTAAAAAAAAAAGACGGTGTTAAAATTAAATTTAACGGAAAAACGCGGGATGTTACATTATCCACACCTCAAAAGAAATTTCGTCCCGAAATTTAGTTGGAAGTAGTAGTTGTTGAATCTTCCTCGAGATCTTGCGTTGCCAATTCTACGAGTGAGGGAGAAGTACGTCCTTGGGTATTTCAACGAACCTGAAGGTCGGGGTCGTATGTTGTTTTAAGGTTTGGTTCCATGATTTTATGGTTTCCGGTCCTCCTAGGAAGTGAGGTTTATCGTCGATAGTGAGTTCATCAAAGAAGATAACAAGTTCTCGTTTCGCAAAACACGTCTTTGAGTTGATACATCGAATGTAGGATAAACGGAGACCCAAAATGAGTCGGAAAAGTCTAAACGGCTAGCGACGGGTCCAAAACACCCCAAGAATTTAAAGGATCAAAATATCGCGGATTTAGCTTCCTACGTTTTCCCGAAACGGATTGCACCTCCTCAAAGTGCGACTTTTAACGTGACGCGGTTTCCCATGGAATTCGAAAGGTTTACGTGTAACATCGGCATAGCTCCTGGTGATTACGAGTCGCGTTGGGTCTTGCTTGAATATGTATAAATTTTCTCGGTTGTTCATGAATAAACTCGGCCCCGGTGAATTGATCATCGTTTACTTTGTTCGACAAAAGAGAATGACATTTCCGGTCACATGTGGTTTCAAAAGGAGTGACGTTAAAAACTCGAATGAAAATCATTGTAGTACGAGGATTCGGTTAAAGGAAAATACTTTTCTCAAGTAAATTTGAAGTTGGTAATACAAACTTGTATTATGGTTTCCAAGGTTTAAATCACACGTTTGTTCGGTCCGTCGGGTTGTGGATGGTACGCGGTACTCATGTCTAAACGCGGTCCCGAGGCTTTTTGTAAGGTACTCCAAAATCTAGAAGTGAAACGAGGATCTCGATCCGAAACGGGGTACATTTCCCTAAGGCATATTGAACAAGTTTGCTAGGAATTGAAAACGTTAGCTAGGACAAGTTTCTCAAGAAAATTCGCGTCGCGGAAGATTTATCGGTTTCCAAAAACGTTCGTCGGGGCAAGTTCTTATCGGGTTTTGAAAACGATTGTTAGGACTATCCACCCTCGCGGCGAATACTTGTATGACGTGAAGAGTCGCTCTCCATTGAGAATTTAGAATAAGGACCTCCTGAACCGGAAGTACGAGGGTGATGCAAGAGAAGTTCCCGCCCCGATGTGAGCATAACGAGTAAATTGTAGTTAGTCAATAAGACTGCGCGAGGACGAGCTAGTATACCCTTGTGACATACGGTTGAAGTCGAATGGAATCGGTAATTCATTCGGAAGCATAAATATAATTTGACAATAATTGAAGGTGTGTCCCCGGTATGGTTGTTATAAATATTCTCGGAGTTTTCGGATGTCCAAACCTGAAAAGATGAAGTCATGTACATGGCACATGGTGGTGTTTAGGTTGATCGAGTCTAACCACCATCACGCGTCACTAGAACTTTGGTATGTCTTACCGTAATATAACTACGTTGATCGAGTGTAGTTATATTATGCTAACTCATACCTCCATTCCCACATCACTCCATAGATTCAAGTTCGTGTCATCGCGAAAATCTAAAATAAACAAAATGTAACGACGCCTCAAACGTGACTCGTATTAAATCGAAAGAATTGGTGCAACTCTGAAGATGCGTTCCCCGAGGGAAGTGTATAGTTGATCGTTCACGTCAATGTGGTTCGAGTCAGACAATATGTATTTAGGTATGAAAAGAGTAACGAGTCATGATAACAAGTAGTACGCAACCGTAGCGATAAATAGTGATGACGATACTCATCTAGAGTAGTGACGGTGACTTTACAATACTCATGGATAGTAAGCTAAGACGGGGTGGATAACAACCAAAGAATTAGAGTTCCCGAGCTAGAGTGGCTAACGAAGTCGCGGTCATCCGTACGCGTATGAATCTTGAATTCACGTGTTTTACCAAAAATTGGCGGAATACGAGTTCGTATGATGAAAGTTGGGTACCATTAAAAAGTTTTCCTAAGAATGATCCAAGTATAATGCACAAGTAGTCAAGTAAGTGCTATCTATAGCAAATGTATGTCAGAATGCAATGGCTAACTATCTGGTTGTAGTCTAGACTCACTAATGCGTCCTAACGACTCTGTTAGACACACTAATGCACGTCCTAGTTCCCTACAACCAACGCTCTGATACCACTTGTAACGACCCGACCAAAACCGTTATTGACGGCGCCGTTAACTTAGGTCCCGTTGCGTGGTCGTAGTCCCTATATGAGACTCGTTTGACCAAAATTATGTCGCATTCATTTGAAACGTACAAGACTTGCAAAGTTTAGTTTACAAACAATTCGACAACAAGTCTAAGATTACAAAAATTGTAAAGTATAAATGAAATAACTTGCGACATAATATGAGTTGAAAATCACAGTTGCTATAAATAGCGTAAGTATGTATGCTTTAAGGTTTAATCCCAAAGTGCTATCACTAGTGTATGCATGTATGCTTGACCTCAAGCAAGAATCAAAGTGTGCGGAAGCATGTATCAAGTAGCCGAGTATGAACCTGAGAAACATATAGAAAACTGTCAACGAAAAACGTTGGTGAAATCATAGATGTATTTGTAAACGTTGTTTTTGAACCACAAGATTTAGTATTCCCATAGTTGATTATCAAAATCGTTTGCATTCCAAAAGTATTGTTCGCGAGCACCCAATTATCAAGACTTAACGTTTCCTTCCATAGAACCCCATCACAATAGTGTTAGAACATACACTGTTTCTCGAAAATATATTTCATCCGTAGACGGTAGCGAACCGTCCGTAATGAGGGTTTGTCAAACCCGTATGGCCACACAATATAAGTTCTCGCTTACACCCTGCAAGTGTAACTAATGATAATCGAATTGAGGATTTTTGTTCTAACTCGCTGTGGAATGTTTGTTTTCCTTGTACTTGTGTTCAAAGTATAAAAGTAAGTAGTACAAAATGTAACAAAGTATATGTTTCTCAGCCCACAATTTAAAAGTATAAAAAGTTGTTGAAAAGGTGGGACTATGATCTCACCTCGAGTGCACGAGTATAAAAGTACTTCAACAAGTAAACGTGTGCATGAAAGTTGCTTAGCCTTGACCTAAACAAGTAAGTTTTATCAATTAACCGGTTACGACACAAAGTCGGACGAAATGTGTTCAATTAGTCCTATGGCTCGTTACGACTCGATTAAGTATAGCATGTGAATCACGTTGCCAAGTTTCATGCGAGAATCAAGTATAAAAGCATGTTAGAACGTTTGCATAAAAGTTTGGTTAAGTTTGACTAAAAGTCAAACTTGGTCAAAGTCAACGAAAAGTCAACGCGTTCGGGTCGGGTCCCGAACTATTTTTCTATGCTAAATATTCATATACAAGTATATTAAAACAAGTTTCATGTGATTCGGAGGTCGGTAGCTAGTCAAACATTTCGCGTGAAATGCGCCAAACAAGGCAGAATCTGGCCAGGCCAATCCGCGCGCCGCGCGGGGATGGGGCGCGCCGCGCCACCATCTGGGCAGAGATTTCTGGTCAGTTTTTCAAAGTATGCACGAACCAAAACATTTTCCAACCCAACTCTTGACCCGCAAACACTTATAATGCCTATCATATATCGTCGAAAAGGTATTTTGACGAGGAATACAACTAACCACATATCATCAATCAAAAACATCATTTACAATAACCGAAAACTCGTCAATTGATCAAGAAAGGTTTATTTTCAAAGTTTCAAGTTCGTAAAACGTATTTTATGATTCGGGAACCCAATTTACACATACGATATGCCGTTTCGAAGGTAATTAAGCATACATTACAACTAATCACTAACAATTAACATTCCATGGCATTCAAGCATCAAAAGTTCATGTCAAGAACTATCAAACCCTAGTCAAACATCACAAAATCAATATTCATGTTTTTGAAGTTTTCTTAATCAACCTACGCATCAAAACGAAGCTAGTGATACTAGTAACACAATTAAAACATGCACTTTAACAATCTAACAACATTAACTCATCCAAAACCAAGGATTAAGCACACCCATTTCAAGTTCATGCTAGTTACTCCAAAAACAACAAATCGAGCAAACCAAACATATATTCATGTTATACACGAGCCATAGACACTAACTAACACCATTTCAAATCAAAAACACGAATTTAGAGAAATCTAGAGTTTTAGAAATGTTACCCAAACGAGATGAAGTTGGTATCAAATTGTAGAGGATGAAGAGAGGATTCCAAATATGCAATTTGTTTTGTTGTAAGCCTCCTAGATCGAATTTAGATGATGAATGATTGAATTGGGTGTTTGTGTGTGTGTTCTTGCTAGAGAGAAAGAGAGAGAGGTGGAGGTGATTGAATGGTGGTGATTGGGGTGGACTAGTTGACCTAGTCAACTAGTTTGCCCCGTGTCAATTTTAGTCCCTCGAGTTTAGAAGCGGGTGCTGGATTTAACCGATCGAATATTTTTAAAACGTTCGAGTAAACGGGTGATGTCAAAATTAAATAGCGGGAATATAATGAACGTTACTCACGGAAACTATTAATTTAAATACGAAAGATTATGTTTTAAAAAAAAAGACGGTGTTAAAATTAAATTTAACGGAAAAACGCGGGATGTTACACATAGTGAACAAAGAAGGTATTAAGGTGGATCCGGCAAAGATAGAAACTGTTGAAAAGTGGGAAACCCCGAAAACTCCGAAACACATACGCCAGTTTTTAGGACTAGCTGGTTACTATAGAAGGTTCATCCAAGACTTTTCCAGAATAGCAAAACCCTTGACTGCATTAACGCATAAAGGGAAGAAATTTGAATGGAATGATGAACAAGAGAAAGCGTTTCAGTTATTGAAGAAAAAGCTAACTACGACACCTATATTGTCATTGCCTGAAGGGAATGATGATTTTGTGATTTATTGTGACGCATCAAAGCAAGGTCTCGGTTGTGTATTAATGCAATGAACGAAGGTGATTGCTTATGCGTCTAGACAATTGAAGATTCACGAACAAAATTATACGACGCATGATTTGGAATTAGGCGCGGTTGTTTTTGCATTAAAGACTTGGAGGCACTACTTATATGGGGTCAAAAGTATTATATATACCGACCACAAAAGTCTTCAACAAATATTTAATCAGAAACAACTGAATATGAGGCAGCGTAGGTGGATTGAATTGTTGAATGATTACGACTTTGAGATTCGTTACCACCCGGGAAAGGCAAATGTGGTAGCCGATGCCTTGAGTAGGAAGGACAGAGAATCCATTCGAGTAAAATCTATGAATATAATGATTCATAATAACCTTACTACTCAAATAAAGGAGGCGCAACAAGGAGTTTTAAAAGAGGGAAATTTAAAGGATGAAATACCCAAAGGATCGGAGAAGCATCTTAATATTCGGGAAGACGGAACCCGGTATAGGGCTGAAAGGATTTGGGTACCAAAATTTGGAGATATGAGAGAAATGGTACTTAGAGAAGCTCATAAAACCAGATACTCAATACATCCTGGAACGGGGAAGATGTACAAGGATCTCAAGAAACATTTTTGGTGGCCGGGTATGAAAGCCGGTGTTGCTAAATACGTAGGAGAATGTTTGACGTGTTCTAAGGTCAAAGCTGAGCATCAGAAACCATCAGGTCTACTTCAACAACTCAAAATGCAGGAATGGAAATGGGAAAACATTACCATGGATTTCATCACTAAATTGCCAAGGACTGCAAGTGGTTTTGATACTATTTGGGTAATAGTTGATCGTCTCACCAAATCAGCACACTTCCTGCCAATAAGAGAAGATGACAAGATGGAGAAGTTAGCACGACTGTATTTGAAGGAAGTCATCTCCAGACATGGAATACCAATCTCTATTATCTCTGATAGGGATGGCAGATTTATTTCAAGATTCTGGCAGACATTACAGCAAGCATTAGGAACTCGTCTAGACATGAGTACTGCCTATCATCCACAAACTGATGGGCAGAGCGAAAGGACGATACAAATGCTTGAAGACATGCTACGAGCATGTGTTATTGATTTCGGAAACAGTTGGGATCAACATCTACCGTTAGCAGAATTTTCCTACAACAACAGCTACCATTCAAGCATTGAGATGGCGCCGTTTGAAGCACTTTATGGTAGAAAGTGCAGGTCTCCGATTTGTTGGAGTGAAGTGGGGGATAGACAGATTACGGGTCCGGAGATTATACAAGAAACTACCGAGAAGATCATCCAAATTCAACAACGGTTGAAAACCGCCCAAAGTCGACAAAAGAGCTACGCTGACATTAAAAGAAAAGATATAGAATTTGAAATTAGAGAGATGGTCATGCTTAAAGTTGCACCTTGGAAAGGCGTTGTTCGATTTGGTAAACGAGGGAAATTAAATCCAAGGTATATTGGACCATTCAAGATTATTGATCGTGTCGGACCAGTAGCTTACCGACTTGATTTACCTCAACAACTCGCGGCTGTACATAACACTTTCCACGTCTCGAATTTGAAGAAATGTTTTGCTAAAGAAGATCTCACTATTCCATTAGATGAAATCCAAATCAACGAAAAACTTCAATTCATCGAAGAACCCGTCGAAATAATGGATCGTGAGGTTAAAAGACTTAAGCAAAACAAGATACCAATTGTTAAGGTTCGATGGAATGCTCGTAGAGGACCCGAGTTCACCTGGGAGCGTGAAGATCAGATGAAGAAGAAATACTCGCATCTATTTCCAGAAGATTCGTCAACACCTTCAACAGCTTAAAATTTCGGGACGAAATTTATTTAACGGGTAGGTACTGTAGTGACCCGAACTTTTCCATGTTTATATATATTAATTGAGATTGATATTTACATGATTAAATGTTTCCAACATGTTAAGCAATCAAACTTGTTAAGACTTGATTAATTGAAATATGTTTCATATAGACAATTGACCACCCAAGTTGACCGGTGATTCACGAACGTTAAAACTTATAAAAACTATATGATGACATATATATGGATATATATATAGTTAACATGATACTATGATAAGTAAACATATCATTAAGTATATTAACAATGAACTACATATGTAAAAACAAGACTACTAACTTAATGATTTTTAAACGAGACATATATGTAACGATTATCGTTGTAATGACATTTAACTGTATATACATCATACTAAGATATATTATATATCATAATATCATGATAATATAATAATTTAACATCTCATTTGTTATAATAAACAATGGGTTAACAACATTCAACAAGATCGTTAACCTAAAGGTTTCAAAACAACATTTACATGTAACGACTAACGATGACTTAACGACTCAGTTAAAATGTATATACATGTAGTGTTTTAATATGTATTCATACACTTTTGAAAGTCTTCAAGACACTTATCAAAATACTTCTACTTAACAAAAATGCTTACAATTACATCCTCGTTCAGTTTCATCAACAATTCTACTCGTATGCACCCGTATTCGTACTCGTACAATACACAGCTTTTAGATGTATGTACTATTGGTATATACACTCCAATGATGAGCTCTTAGCAGCCCATGTGAGTCACCTAACACATGTGGGAACCATCATTTGGCAACTAGCATGAAATATCTCATAAAATTAGAAAAATATGAGTAATCATTCATGACTTATTTACATAAAAACAAAATTACATATCCTTTATATCTAATCCATACACCAACGACCAAAAACACCTAAAAACACTTTCATTCTTCAATTTTCTTCATCTAATTGATCTCTCTCAAGTTCTATCTTCAAGTTCTAAGTGTTCTTCATAAATTCTACAAGTTCTAGTTACATAAAATCAAGAATACTTTCAAGTTTGCTAGCTCCCTTCCAATCTTGTAAGGTGATCATCCAACCTCAAGAAATCTTTGTTTCTTACAGTAGGTTATCATTCTAATACAAGGTAATAATAATATTCAAACTTTGGTTCAATTTCTATAACTATAACAATCTTATTTCAAGTGATGATCTTACTTGAACTTGTTTTCGTGTCATGATTCTGCTTCAAGAACTTCGAGCCATCCAAGGATCCGTTGAAGCTAGATCCATTTTTCTCTTTTCCAGTAGGTTTATCCAAGGAACTTAAGGTAGTAATGATGTTCATAACATCATTTAATTCATACATATAAAGTTATCTTATTCGAAGGTTTAAACTTGTAATCACTAGAACATAGTTTAGTTAATTCTAAACTTGTTCGCAAACAAAAGTTAATCCTTCTAACTTGACTTTTAAAATCAACTAAACACATGTTCTATATCTATATGATATGCTAACTTAATGATTTAAAACCTGGAAACACGAAAAACACCGTAAAACCGGATTTACGCCGTCGTAGTAACACCGCGAGCTGTTTTGGGTTAGTTAATTAAAAACTATGATAAACTTTGATTTAAAAGTTTTTATTCTGAGAAAATGATTTTTATTATGAACATGAAACTATATCCAAAAATTATGGTTAAACTCAAAGTGGAAGTATGTTTTCTAAAATGGTCATCTAGACGTCGTTCTTTCGACCGAAATGACTACCTTTACAAAAACGACTTGTAACTTATTTTTCCGACTATAAACCTATAATTTTTCTATTTAGATTCATAAAATAGAGTTCAATATGAAACCATAGCAATTTGATTCACTCAAAACGGATTTAAAATGAAGAAGTTATGGGTAAAACAAGATTGGATAATTTTTCTCATTTTAGCTACGTGAAAATTAGTAACAAATCTATTCCAACCATAACTTAATCAACTTGTATTGTATATTATGTAATCTTGAGATACCATAGACACGTATACAATGTTTCGACCTATCATGTCGACACATCTATATATATTTCGGAACAACCATAGACACTCTATATGTGAATGTTGGAGTTAGCTATACAGGGTTGAGGTTGATTCCAAAATATATATAGTTTGAGTTGTGATCAATAGTGAGATACGTATACAATGGGTCGTGGATTGATTCAAGATAATATTTATCGATTTATTTCTGTACATCTAACTGTGGACAACTAGTTATAGGTTACTAATGAGGACAGCTGACTTAATAAACTTAAAACATCAAAATATATTAAAAGTGTTGTAAATATATTTTGAACATACTTTGATATATATGTATATATTGTTATAGGTTCGTGAATCAACCAGTGGTCAGGTCTTACTTCCCGACGAAGTAAAAATCTGTGAAAGTGAGTTATAGTCCCACTTTTAAAATCTAATATTTTTGGGATGAGAATACATGCAGGTTTTATAAATGATTTACAAAATAGACACAAGTACGTGAAACTACATTCTATGGTTGAATTATCGAAATCGAATATGCCCCTTTTTATTAAGTCTGGTAATCTAAGAATTAGGGAACAGACACCCTAATTGACGCGAATCCTAAAGATAGATCTATTGGGCCTAACAAACCCCATCCAAAGTACCGGATGCTTTAGTACTTCGAAATTTATATCATATCCGAAGGGTGTCCCGGAATGATGGGGATATTCTTATATATGCATCTTGTTAATGTCGGTTACCAGGTGTTCACCATATGAATGATTTTTATCTCTATGTATGGGATGTGTATTGAAATATGAAATCTTGTGGTCTATTATTATGATTTGATATATATAGGTTAAACCTATAACTCACCAACATTTTTGTTGACGTTTTAAGCATGTTTATTCTCAGGTGATTATTAAGAGCTTCCGCTATCGCATACTTAAATAAGGACGAGATTTGGAGTCCATGCTTGTATGATATTGTGTAAAAACTGCATTCAAGAAACTTATTTTGTTGTAACATATTTGTATTGTAAACCATTATGTAATGGTCGTGTGTAAACAGGATATTTTAGATTATCATTATTTGATAATCTACGTAAAGCTTTTTAAACCTTTATTGATGAAATAAAGGTTATGGTTTGTTTTAAAATGAATGCAGTCTTTGAAAAACGTCTCATATAGAGGTCAAAACCTCGCAACGAAATCAATTAATATGGAACGTTTTTAATCAATAAGAACGGGACATTTCAGAAGGAACTGAACCAATTGATGAAACTGAAATGTTAGCTACACTTATGGCTAATGGATATGAACCAACAACAGAAGAAATTCAAATGCTAAAAGAGGAAGACAGATATCGATACAAATCATCGATAGAAGAACCACCGACATTAGAGTTAAAGCCACTTCCAAACCATTTGGAATATGCTTATTTACATGGTGAATCTGAATTACCTGTAATAATATCGTCTTCTCTTACTGAAAATGAAAAATCTCAACTTATTTCTGTGATAAAAGCTCATAAACCATCTATTGCATGGAAGATTCATGACATTAAAGGAATAAGTCCTTCGTATTGCACACATAAAATCCTTATGGAAGAAGGTCATAAAACGTATGTGCAACGCCAACGAAGACTAAATCCTAATATGCAAGATGTTGTTAAGAAATAAATTATTAAACTGCTAGATGCAGGTTTAATTTATCCAATCTCTGATAGTCCATGGGTAAGCCCAGTTCAATGCGTACCTAAGAAGGGTGGCATGACTGTCATCACAAATGAAAAAAATGAGCTTATTCCTACTAGGACTGTAACAGGATGGCGTGTTTGTATAGATTATAGAAAATTAAATGACGCCACCAGAAAAGATCACTTTCCCTTACCTTTTATTGATCAAATATTGGAAAGATTAGCCGGAAATAGTTTCTATTATTTTCTTGATGGTTTTTCCGGATATTTTCAAATTCTAAAAGCACCCGAGGACCAAGAGAAAACCACGTTCACGTGCCCTTATGGTACTTTTGCTTACAAACGCATGCCATTTGGACTTTGCAACGACCCTGCAACCTTTCAAAGGTGCATGATGGCGAATTTTCACGACATGATAGAAGAATGCATGGAAGTTTTTATGGATGACTTTTCAGTCTTCGGTGATACTTTTGAAACATGTCTAGTTAATCTTGAACGAATGTTTATTAGATGCGAACAATCAAATCTAGTTCTTAATTGGGAGAAATGTCATTTCATGGTTAAAGAAGGCATCGTTCTTGGTCATAAAATCTCAAAGGAAGGAATTGAAGTGGATAGAGCTAAAGTAGATGTAATTGCTAAAATTCCACATCCCACCAATGTTAGAGGAGTTAGGAGTTTTCTAGGGCATGCCGGTTTTTATCGACGTTTCATAAAATATTTTTATAAAATTGCCACTCCTATGAATAAACTCCTAGAAAAGGATGCTCCATTCATCTTTTCAGATGAATGCAATAAATCTTTTAATATTCTTAAAGAAAAACTCACTAATGCGCCGATCATGATAACTCAAAATTGGAATCTACTGTTTGAACTTATGTGCGATGCAAGTGATTTTGCAATGGGAGCCGTTTTAGGACAAAGGATTGAAAAACGATTTCAACCTATTTATTATGCTAATAAAATGTTACAAGGAGCACAAACGAACTATACAACTACTGAAAAAGAACTCTTTGCTATTGTCTTTGCTTTTGACAAATTTCGTTCATATCTCGTTCTAGCAAAAACGGTGGTCTATACCGACCATTCCGCTCTTAGATACCTATTTTTGAAACAAGATGCCAAACCACGATTAATCCGTTGGATCTTACTCTTACAAGAGTTTGATATTGAAATCCGAGATAAAAAGGGAGCAGAAAATCTCGCCGATGATCATCTTTCTCGTCTTGAAAATCCCGAATTAGAAGTTCTAAATGAATCGGCTATACAAGATAACTTTCCCGATGAATATCTATTGAAGATAGATTATAGTGAAATTCCATGGTTTTGCAGACTATGCAAACTACTTAGTATGTGGATTGCTTGAAAAAGGGTTGTCGTACCAAAAACGATAGAAATTCTTTAGTGATATAAAACACTATTTCTGGGAAGATCCACATTTGTTTAAAAGTTGTCCTGATAGAATAATACGCCAATGTGTATTCGGAGATGAAGCTAGTCAAATCTTAAACCATTGTCACACAGGACCAACAGGAGGGCATTATGGGCCTCAACTCACAGTAAGAAAAGTTTACGATGCTGGATTCTATTGGCCTACAATTTTCAAAGATGCACACCTTCTTTGCAAATCCTGTGATGCTTGTCAAAGGGCCGAAAAAATAAGTCAACGTGATGAAATACCACAAAATGTCATTCAAGTATGTGAAGTATTTGACATTTGGGGTATTGACTTTATGGGTCCATTTCCAAAATCTCATAATAATCTCTACATTCTCGTTGCCATTGATTATGTATCTAAATGGGCGGAAGCACAAGCTCTCCGAACTAACGATGCACGAGTTGTAGTCAACTTTTTAAAACGTCTTTTTGCAAGGTTTAGAACACCGAAAGCTTTAATAAATGATCGGGGTACTCATTTTTGTAATAATCAACTTGAGAAAGTTCTCAAAAGATATGGAGTAACTCATAAAATCTCAACCGCTTATCATCCACAAACAAGTGGACAAGTTGAAAATACCAACCGAGCATTAAAACGTATTCTAGAGAAAACCGTAGGATCAAATCCGAAGGAATGGTCCATGAAATTGGAGGATGCACTCTGGGCTTTTAGAACAGCCTACAAAACTCCAATTGGAACCACACCTTTTAGACTCGTTTACGGAAAAGCATGTCACCTTCCAGTAGAAATTGAACACAAAGCATTTTGGGCTTTGAAGACATGTAATCTTGATTTACATGAAGCTGGACGTCTACGGTTAAGTCAACTAAATGAATTAGAAGAATTAAGACATGAAGCATACGAAAATTCGTTAATCTATAAAGAAAGAACGAAGAAATGGCATGATAAAAGAATCAGAAGTTCAAAAGAATTTAAGGAAGGAGACAGAGTTCTTCTTTTCAATTCACGATTCAAGCTATTTCCTGAAAAATTGAAATCAAGATGGTCTGGACCATTCATAGTCAAAAGAGTTTTCCCGTACGGAATAATAGAATTAATAAATTCAAATGGGATTGAATTTAAAGTTAATGGTCACAGAGTTAAACATTACATAGATAGTCCAATGGAAGTTGAAGATGAAGTTAATCACAATTTCGACACCACAGCTAACTAAGTGTGGGAAGGATTGAATCTTTTTAGGGTAATAGGTATTTCTGTTAGAGTTAGATATTCTGTTTTCGTGTAGTTTCCGAAAATGGAATCCGAATGGTCTTTCCCTAGCAGACCCTAAAGAACTAGTCTTCTCCCCCCATTCTGAATTTTTATTTTTTTAGGTTTTACAAGATGAAGAATTCCTTTGATCTGAACCATGATCTAATGCTACACGCTATGATTGTTAAACTTAATAATGACACACTTCCGAGTGAACTGGTATCATTCATAAGAGAAAAAATGGACGGAGTAAGAAAAGAACTCAGAAAAGATCATCATAAGATACATTTTGGTAAAGGAAAATCAAAATCCGCAACAAAAAGAAGAGCACGACACCTTGAAAGATGTTATAAATGCGGAACATGGTTACACGAAGGTAAATTTTCAACTAATCAAACATATTCAAATACCGAATTTGTTACTCTATGCAGAGAAGAACCGTTTATATGTTTAGAAGAAAAGATATTGAAGATTCGAGGTTACGCTTACGTAGCTATGGAGAACCAAATCACACGACTCTCCTATGAGTCGGCTAAAGCAGGTCTCTGAGAATTTTTTCTCATAGGTAAGTATGTACAGTTTTTATTTTTATTTTTATTGCTTTTAACCTTTTGATAATAAACGCTGAATCGTTCGCTATAAAGTATTAAATTGGTATTCAATAAAATTAGGTATGCGTAACCGAAATTATTGATATCATACAAAAATTTATTACATCACTGCAAAATTTACCGTTTATTCTTATGGTATAAATATCTTTAATCAATCAAACCAAAATATTTCAAAAAATCGTCAGGAGTAAAACTAGATTATGGAACCGAAATTACTTTATCGAAAAGAGGGGCGTATATTTTTGATATTATTTGATTGATTAAAGTGGGATAAAAGACCAAAAAGATTTTTAATTTTAATTTTTACCATGTTTTTAAAATTAATATATAAATATTAAATTAATATTGTAAACTTTTTAAAATCAATATATTTAAGTTTGTAAATATTTGAAAAATTAATATTTTTAATATAAGTTTGTATGTATAAAAACAAAAATATAATATAAATTTGGTGTAAATTTTTAATTTTAATAAAATGAATTTTTAATTTTATGCATTTTAAATTTAAGTTTGGTGTGAATTTAAAAAAAAAACAAAAATTTACTTTATTTCATTAAGTTAAAAATATGATTTTTAAAAATTCGTCGTGAGTTGAAAACTAGGTCGTTGAACCGAAATTGCTTTACCCAAGGGAGGGACGAGAACTTTTATTATCATTATTTTTAATCTTATTGAATTAAAGTAAGCCAAAAACATTAAAAAACCCAAAAATCTTTGCTTTTAAAATCGCACTTAAAAATGACAAATTTTAAAATTTTGTCGAGGGACGGACTAGGACAACGATCCGAAACACCCTCATTCTTAAAAGAAACAAATTTTTAAAATTTATTAATTTATGTTTTATTAGTAAAGGTTTTTATAAAAAAAAAAAAAAAAAACCTGACCCCATGCGATCGCATGGGGTTTAAACTGTAAATCCATGCGGTCGCATGGGATAAAAAAACTGGACAGATTCATAAAGCTCATCGAGCTGCTGCTTCTGTCTCACTCCAAACACACACATATTCGAGCATATACACACATACACTCCTAAATCCGCCATTTTTTCACCATTTTTAACCATAATTCGTCAAATTTCTCGCTCTAATCATGAAATTGTTCAGAAGCTTTTCAAAGAAGGTAAAGATTTCACCCCTAAACCTCTTTAAATTCGATTTTTAGTATTCTTGAGCTATAATTTACCTAATTTGATTTTATTAATTTCTAGTAGAATTAGAGTTAAATTGTTAGTATATTATGCATGTATACCCTAGATTGATGCTATTTAACATAATTTGAAGTCAAAAACTTCAAATTTTTTAGGAATCTAGGGTTTGTGTTCTTGAGCAATTTGGGGCTTTTTGATATAAACAAGTTATGACCAATTTTTGTCATGAATTATTGCTAAATTAAGTAGCGTAACATGTTTAGGTAGCTAAATGATCCAAACTTTGATCCTAAACATGATTTTTGAGAATTAAAGTGGACTTTTTAGGTATAAAATTCATGAACTTGATTAAATTGATGTAAATGTCATTTGAAACTTGTTTAATTGCTAGTAATGGTTATTTTAACATGTTATTTGAGTTGAATGCTTATGAACTTTGTAAACATTTTCATATATGCTTATTTGAAAAAGTGTAGAATTGTTAAAATTGTGAAAATGTGTATAAGTTTAATTTTGATTAAACATGTTATTATAATTGTTTCAAGTTGTTATTTTGCTAACACTAATGCATATTTGGATGCACAAATTTTGTGTTTAATGTGTTTTGCAGAGATTTACCGATACTGATGGTGCATCATCATCATCTAGACAACCTGCTCCAGAACCTGAACCAGAAATACAATATGAACCGGAGCAACAATAGGAACAATAACAACAACAACAACAACAACCTGATCAACACGTTCCATATTATGATCCGCAACTAGAATATATTAATGCCTACGTAGTATTTTTGATGCATCCGATAGTAGCACACCCGATGATTCATGAAGAACAGTTGCATCCTAATCTGAGGTTTGATCGAACTTGGAGAGATTACCCGACATATCAAAGTAACAAATTTAAACTGGTAACGAAAAATGTAGAAGTGCCGAGGGTAATCGATTGGGAGCCTTTGGAAAGGGTCCAACTTGTTAACTCAGTTAGACATCATTTGATCCAAAGGTATGGCAGCTCTTCTTTTCCCGATTGGGAACGTTTATTCACCATTCGTAGGCCTGTATATAAGGAATGGTGTGTTGAGCTTATGAGTACTATTTCACATAATGCATATGTAGTTAGGTTAGATGATAGAAGTTTTCTTAGATTTATACTTGGCCGTAGGATGTATAGGATGTCCATGCTGGACATGGCCAGGGCTTTACAGATATATACACCCGCTGAATTACTATTACCCGATTGTATAAATTTGATTTATCATGGTGAAAGGGTAGATAGGAATTTTGATGCTAACGCCGTCTGGAGGCGTATGTCAGATTATAATGTTTTTGGACGGGCAAGAACACACTCCTACTTACATATTAACAGAGCTGAGCTTCGTATAATTCATAGATTTCTGGCTAACTCGATTACACAGAGAGGTCACAATAAGGAGAAAATGACCTTACATGATTTATTTTACCTTAAGTGTATTTGAGACCCAAGAGGCTTTGTTAATATCCCCTACTGTGTTGGTTTTTATTTCTCTAAGATAGTGGAAGGAATACAGGACGGGGGAGTAATAGGAGGAAGTATTTTTGTTACTCTCATTGGAGAGTATTTGGGTATAGATAGGGATCAAAGGGGTCCACTTATGGTATGTAGGGAACAGGATGATACTTTAGGATTGAAAGTCTATCAGGGTGCTAAGGTATTAAAAAGCAGAAGCAATCAGACAGTACCATATGATGGTAATCATCCTCAGGTAGAGAGAGGTTCAAATGAGGAAATGGAGGAAGCAGATGACATTAGGGATGTCATTAGGGAGGCTATGACTGACGTCTACCAGCGTATAGATGAGGTAGAAATGACAAACCAGGATAGACATAATCGGTACGAGCAGTGGCAAGCCCGGAATGAGTACGAGCATTCCAGGCAACGACAGCATGATAGATGGAACTATCATCAGCATCAGATCATGAGCCGGCTATCACCTCAGAATCACTACGTACCGACCCGACCTGCTTACTATCCTCCACACCAGCCCGATATGAGACTACCATTTACTCTCTACGAACCTAACCAGGCCTATCAGTACACCTATCACCAACCATGGAACCCGACCGACGACATGAACTAGAACCCCTATCCAGATTGATATAGTTCCCGTTGGTGATTTCTGTGATTTTTATTTTTTTATTATTTTTAAACATATAATATTATGATACTTTTATTGTAATGTTTAATATTTTTATTATGTTGTACTAATATTTCATATTTGATTTGAAAGTGGGATTTTAAGTCCCATTTCAAATTACCTTGCATTTTATTATTTGTATGTACGTATATTGTCAATTGTACACAACAGGGTAAAACAGCGCATTTTCAAAGACTGGCATTAAGTTCAGTAAAAGCTACTAATTTTGACGACAAAACGAAAAACAAATGTGATGTAACAACAAGACGGAATGAACAAATGATGTGCACCATTTATCATTCAACAAACAAACGCCAATATGTTTAGAAACTTTGGTAAAATTTAATCATTTTTCTACGCTAATCACCCTCAATAATTTAAAATGTTACTGATTTCTTGCAAATGAGGGCATTGCAAGATCTTAAGTGTGGGAAGAGGTTAAATTCTTTCGGATTTTTAAAATTTTAACTTATACACTTGGTTACCATTAAAAATACTAGTAACGCAGTAGTTGTATTAGAATCTAGTGCTCTCTGATAATAAAGAACAACCCTAGTCTTATATACTGACTACCCAATTCTAGTAAAAATTTTCAAAATTTTCAAATAAATGAATTCAAAATCATGTTTATACATATTTATGAACGATAAAACTAGGTGTTAACACCGAAATTATTGTTACCTCGGAAAGGACATAAATTGAGAAACAACCCAAAATATTAGAATTCATTTAAAATGGAATAGAGGACAATAAAAAGGCAAAAAAAGGAAAATAAAAGTCAAGTGTGGGAAAATTTACCAAGTTATTTAAAACATATATCACATATTTTTGTACAAATAATTGAAGATACTTTTGTTTTGGACAAAATTAACCGTTTTAACCGATAAATTGTAAGATATTTGAAAGAAAAGATGGATCTACAAGATAAATCAATTCCATCATTAAAAGGAAGTAAAGTCTTCCGAAAAAGACTCGCGCTTCTTGATTTAGGTCAGGAAGTTGTCGTCCAGACCAGCTGTAGGTTGATGAAAAATCTAGAAAATCATCTCTAAAATCAGCAGGAAATCCACGGACCACAGCATCAAACAGGGTTGCCAAGTGGTCAGACTTATCCTAAACATGAGAGGATCTGTCTCGTAAAATGGGGAGGGTGCCATGCAAATTAGCTTGATAAGACTAATGAATCAGATCCCCAGAAAGGATAATCTCCTTAAAGATCAAAAATCAGCTTTTAAGCCTGATATTACTCAATCCTTGAGATTGACCTTAAAGATTGAGAATTACAAACTCATAGAATTCGATGATATCTAAACTCGAGCTTGAACTAGAAAATATTTTGATCAAACTTACAAACTAATTTGTTTTCTGAAAACCCATTTTTAATGCGTTCATTACCATTGAACGTAAAATCCTAGGAATTCACCTGGAATTCATTAGGTCACCTGAACCAAATCGGGTGTCAACCGTAAGAACGATGGTTACATAGCATGGTCGAAGACAGGACCTTGTGCCAGACCGAAAAATTATAGGGTGATCTTTACTATTGCTCCTACAAAGGATAGTAATTGCATCCGACACGTTATAGACCATAATTAAAAGTATGTCACGGGACATTGCCTTAACAGTTGCTTATTCAACGCTTTCCTTTACAACTGGACGGTAGTTTACCGAAAGGTAATATACGGAGCAAGTGTACTAGAC
Organism: Rutidosis leptorrhynchoides; assembly: GCF_046630445.1. Lineage (NCBI taxonomy): Eukaryota > Viridiplantae > Streptophyta > Magnoliopsida > Asterales > Asteraceae > Rutidosis > Rutidosis leptorrhynchoides. Next base: position 490,133,455 of record NC_092336.1, on the reverse strand, counting down.
GTGTTGCTTTCCCAATACAAGGTTAGCAAGTGGGTGACACAAAACCATAAGTTTTGAGCTAAAATTTTCAAATCTGAAACCCACAAAACCCACAAAAACAATTTCGCTAACACCGGTGAAGGGTTATTCCGGAAAATTTATCTAGGGTAAAAGCTAGATTTAATTTTCAAAAGATCAAATGTTTTCATAAAGATCTAATTTCCTTAAGGATCTAAATTTTCATAGTTATGTGGGACTGTAAACCACAACGTTACTACCATTGTTCATACCGCCGTATAGAAATCACTGATGTACAAAGTGTGAAGAATAAAGAAGTGATTCTAGTATGTTTTTATTTCAAGACTATATTGTTTGAGGACAAGCAACGCCCAAGTGTGGGAATATTTGATAATGCTAAAAACGAACATATATTTCATAGCATTATCCCTCAAGAAAAACAAGCTTTTAGTTGCAATTGTTCTATTTACAAGTGATATTCGTTTAAATAAAAAAAGGTGAAGACAAAAGACAAATTCGACGAATTGAAGACGCAAACGACCAAAAAGCTCAAAAGTACAAAGTACAATCAAATTGGTTCAAATTATTGATGAGAAACGTCTCAAAATTACAAGAGTACAAGACGCGAAACGCAAAATACAAGATATTAAATTATACGCAAGGACGTTCGAAAATCCGGAATCGGGACCAAAGTCAACTTTCAACGCGCAACGCAACAGAGCGAAAATTACAAGTCAACTATGCACATAAATATAATATAATATATAAATAATTCTTAAAATTATTTATATATTATATATATTTAATAAAACTGTTGGTAAGAAGAAAACAACAACATGTGAGCTCTCCCAGCTGGCCATACGATCGCATGGCCAGGAAGAAGAAAATCCATGCGATCGCATGGCCCCAATATGCTGGCCACATCTATAAATTTTGCAGTTTTGGTCGAACAAAAACACATCTTTTTCTCTTCTCACTCTCACGTATTATATATATTATAATTTTAATTTTAATTTTAATTTAATTTAATAAAAATAAGGGTATGTTAGTGAATGTTGTAAGGGTGTAAGTCGAAATTCTGTCCGTGTAATGCTACGCTATTATTAATCATTGTAAGTTATGTTCAACCTTTTTAAATTAATGTCTCGTTGCTAAGTTATTATTATGCTTATTTAAGCTGAAATAATCATGATGTTGGGCTAAATATAAAGACGGGGTAATTGGACTTTGTACCATAATTGGAATTTGGACAAAAAGAACGACACTTGTGGAAATTAGACTATGGGCTATTAATGGGCTTTATATTTGTTTAATTAAATGATAGTTTGTTAATTTAATATAAAGATTTACAATTGGACGTACCTATAAATAACTATATACACTCGATCGGACACGATGGGCAGGATATTTATAAAGTACTAATAATCGTTCATTTAACCGGATATGGGAATGGATTAATAGTCAATGGACTCATTAAAACAGGGGTGAATTATGTACAAGGACACTTGGCGTAATTGTTAACAAAGTATTAAAATCTTGAATTACACGCAGTCGATATCCTGGTGTAATTATTAAACAAAGTATTAAGACTTTGTTACAGTTTAAATCCCCAATTAGTTGGAATATTTGACTTCGGATATAAGGATAATTTGACGAGGACACTCGCACTTTATATTTATGACTGATGGACTGTTATGGACAAAAATCAGACGGACATATTGAATAATCAAGGACAAAGGACAATTAACCCATGGTAATAAACTAAAATCAACACGTCAAACATCATGATTACTGAAGTTTAAATAAGCATAATTCCTTTATTTCATATTTAATTGCACTTTTAATTATTGCACTTTAATTTATTGTCATTTTAGTTATCGTACTTTTTAATTATCGCAATTTTATTTATTGTCATTTTATTTATTGCATTTTAATTTATCGCACTTTAATTATTGTCATTTATTTTACGCTTTAAATAAAGTTTTATTTTTAATATTTTACATTAGGTTTTAACTGCGACTTAAGTTTTAAAATCGACAAACCGGTCATTAAACGGTAAAAACCCCCTTTTATAATAATAATACTACTTATATTTATATTTATATTTATATTTATATTTATATTTATATTTATATTTATATTTATATTTATATTTATATTTATATTTATATTTATACAAATATAGTTTTAAAAATATAGCGTTAAACTTGGCTAGCTCCCTGTGGAACGAACCGGACTTACTAAAAACTACACTACTGTACGATTAGGTACACTGCCTATAAGTGTTGTAGCAAGGTTTAAGTATATCCACTCTATAAATAAATAAATAACTTGTGTAAAATTGTATCGTATTTAATAGTATTTTGTAGTAAAAATTAATAGTATTTTATACCCCTTCGCTTTAACATCAATGTAACAGCGGAAGCTCTTAATAATCACCTGAGAATAAACATGCTTAAAACGTCAACAAAAATGTTGGTGAGTTATAGGTTTAACCTATATATTATCAAATCATAATAATAGACCACAAGATTTCATTTTTTTATAGCACATCTCATATCAGGCATTTCGCAAACTGCATAGAAATAAAAATTATTCATATGTTGAACACCTGGTAACCGACGTTAACATAATGCATAGAATATCCCCAAAACAGAACCTCTCGTCTGTATAATAATCTCGAAGTACTAAACCATCCATAACCTGAATGGGGGTTGTTAAGCCCAATAGATCTATCTTTAGGATTCGCGTCAATTAGGGGCCATTTCCCTAATTCTTAGGTTACCAGACTTGAAGGGCGATATTCGGTTTAATAATCCAACCATAGAATGTAGTTTTGTGTACTTGTGTTTATTTTGTAAAACATTTATAAAACTGCATGTATTCTTATCCCAAAAATATTATATTTAAAAAGTGGGACTATAACTCACTTTCACAGATTTTTACTTCGTCGAGAAGTAAGACTTGGCCACTGGTCGATTCACGAACCTATAACAAATATGTACATATATATCAATTTATGATCGGAATTTATTCACAACATTTTTTTATTACGTTTTTATGATTTAAATTTGTTAAGTTAGCAGTCCTCGTTAATAACCTACAACTAGTTGTCCACAATTAGATGTACAGAAATAAATCAATATATATATCTTGAATCAATCCACGACCCAGTGTATACACGTCTCAGGCTAGATCACAACTCAAAGTATATATATTTTTGGAATCAATCTCAACCCTGTATAGCTAACTCAAACATTACTGCATATAGAGTGTCTATGGTTGTTCCAAATAATATATATAGATGGGTCGATATGATATGTCAAAACATTGTATACGTTTCTATGGTATCCCAAGATTACATAATATGTATAATATAATATAAATTAGTTAAGATATGTTTAGTCTAGATTTGTTACAAAATTTTCGTAGCTAAAACTAGCAAGTTTATTCAATTTTGTTTTACCCGTCATTTCTTCATTTCAAATCCGTTTTGAGTGATTCAAGTTTCTATGGTTTCATAATGAACTGTAATTTATGAAACTAAACAGAAAAAGTATAAGTTTATAGTCAGAAATACAGGTTACAAGTCATTTACTAAAGAGGTAGTCATTTCTGTCGAAAGAACGACATCTTGATGACCATTTTGAAAAACATACTTCCACTTTGTGTTTAACCATGATTTTTGGATATAGTATCATGTTCATATGTAATATCATTTTTCCAGAAAACAAACTTCTAATTCAAAGATTAAGATTGTTTTTATTTTTCTAACCCAAAACAGCCCCCGGTTTCACTACGACGGCGTATGTCCGGTTTTACGGTGTTCTTCGTGTTTCCAGGTTTTAAATCATTAAGTTAGCATATCATATAGATATAGAACATGTGTTTACTTGATTTTAAAAGTCAAGTTAGAAGGATTAACTTTGTTTGTGAACAAGTTTAGAATTAACTAAACTATGTTCTAGTGATTATAAGTTATAATCTTCGAATAAGATAGTTTTATATATATATGAATTGAATGATGTTATGAACATCATTACTACCTCAAGTTTAGTAAGTAAACCTACTAGAAGTGATAAGAAATGATCTAGCTTCAAAGGATCTTGAATGGCTTGAAAGTTCTTGAACTAGAATCATGACACGAAAACAAGTTCAAGTAAGATTTCTACTCGAATTAAGATTGTTATAGTTAGAGAAATTGAATCAAAGTTTGAATATGAATTATACCTTGACTTAGAATGATAACCTACTATAAATAACAGAGGTTTCTTGATCTTAGATGATTACTTGGAATGGATTAGAAAGCTTAGAAGTAAGCATTTATGAAGTGTTCTTGAGTAGTTGTTTTGTATGTTGATCTAGGTTAACTAGATTGAGCTAAATTATGAAGACAATGATGAAGAACACTTAGAACAATAAGAGAGGAATTGAGAGAGAGTAATTTGATGCATAAAAGTTAGAATGAAAATGTGTTTATGGTTGGTGAAGAAAAACGTGAATGAACACTTATGATATAGGCTCCATTAGTTTGTATTTTTATTATATATTTTATGCTAGATGTTAAATGATGGTTCCCACATGTTTAGGTGACTCACCAAGGCTGCTAAGAGCTGATCATTGAAGTGTATATACCAATAGTATATACGTCTAGAGGTTGGGTATTGTACGAGTACGAATACGGATTGAATACGAGTAGATTGTGTTTACTGAAGCAAATAGTATTTTACTGTAGCAAATAGTATTTTTCTGTAGCAAAGCGAAAATTTACTGTAGCAAATAGTGTTTTACTGTAGCAAATAGTGTTTTACTGTACATCTTTGATTTAATTGTATTTCTTCTTATATATATATATATATATATATATATATATATATATATATAATTAAAACTTACATCATAAAAAAATAAAATGATTATATAATTATCACAAGTTATGACGTTCGTGAATCATCAGGCAAACAGGGTGGTCAATTGTCTACATGAAACTCATTTCAAATAATCAAGTCTTAACAAGTTTGATTGCTTATCATGTTGGAAACATTTAATCATGTAAATATCAATCTCATTTAATATATATAAACATGAAAAAGTTCGGGTCTCTACAGTACCTACCCGTTAAATAAATTTCGTCCCAAAATTTTAAGCTGTAGAAGGTGTTGACGAATCTTCTGGAAATAGGTGCGGGTATTTCTTTTTCATCTAATCTTCATGCTCCTAGGTGAACTCGGGACCTCTACGAGCATTCCATCGAACCTTAACAATTGGTATCTTGTTTTGCTTAAGTCTTTTAACCTCAAGATCCATTATTTGGACGGGTTCTTCAATGAATTGAAGTTTTTCGCTGATTTGAATTTCGTCTAATGGAATAGTGAGATCTTCTTTAGTAAAATATTTCTTCAAATTTGAGAGGTGGAAAGTGTTATGTACAGCCGCGAGTTGTTGAGGTAACTCAAGTTGGTAAGCTACTGGTCTGACAAGATCAATAATCTTGAATGGTACAATGTACCTCGGATTTAATTTTCCCCGTTTACCAAATCAAACAACGCCTTTCCAAGGTGAAACCTTAAGCATGACCATATCACCAATTTCATATTCCATATCTTTTCTTTTACTATTTGCCTAGCTCTTTTGTTGACTCTGAGCGGTTTTCAGTCGTCGTTGAATTTGAATAATTTTCTCGGTAGTTTCTTGGATAATTTCTGGACCCGTAATTTGTCTATCCCCCACTTCACTCCAACAAATCGGAGACCTGCACTTTCTGCCATAAATGCCTTAAACGGTGCCATCTCAATACTCGAGTGGTAACTGTTGTTGTAGGAAAATTCTGCTAACGGTAGATGTCGATCCCAACTGTTTTTAAATATTATTTTGATACTTGTTTTTATGTAACACTTTATTTAGGTACATTGAGAATTTATTTTTGGAGTTAATATATCCTCACTAGCCACAAATCCTTACACGTTTAGTGACATCTTTGTTTAAGGGTTCACTTATTTTATAACACGTTTTGATATCTCTTTATATTTGTTTCTATTTTAAAATTTCATATTGAATGAAAATATATTTGACTATAGTTTCGTTTCGATAATAATTCATGGCCGCAAAACACATTTTTGAGCACATTACGTTAGCCATATAATTGGACAAAATTATGTGGCAAGCATGCTAAAAAAACTTCAGTTGAAAATTAGACTCACTTCATGAATAGATAACGACATTATGACGAAGACTTCTTGAAGGCTTGCTTCCATTTGAAATAGTTTTGACGCCGAAAAAGTCGTTTTGCGATTTCTAAAGGTGAATTTTGAACTTTTAGATTTTACTATAATTATTACCTTTGTATTTGAACACTTATGCATATTTAAATATTATTTTGATACCTTTTTATGTAACACTTTATTTAGGTACATAGAAAATATTTTTGTGGTAATATATTCCCACTAGCCACAAATCCTTACACGTTTAGTGACATCTTGGATTAATGGTTCGATTATTTTGTGACACTTTTTGATATCTCTCAATTCATAACTCTATAATTGTAGCTATTTTTAAATTCATATTAAATGAAAATATATTCGACTATAGTTTCGTTTCGATAATAATTCATAGCGACAAAACATATTTTTGCACACATTACGTTGGCCACATAATTGGGCCAAATTATGTGGCAAGCATGCTAAAAAAATATCGGTTGAAAATTGGACCCACTTTTGCACGATGAATACATAAAGACGTTATGAGAAAGATTTCTCGAAGGCTTGCTTCCATTCAAAATAGTTTTGACGCCGAAAAAGTCATTTTGCCATTTCTAAAGGTGAATTTTGAACTTTCAGATTTTATAATAATTATTACCTTTGCATTTGAACTCTCATGCATATTTAAATATTATTTTGATACTTGTTTTTATGTAACACTTTATTTAAGTACATTAAAAATATTTTTGTGGTAATATATCCCTACTAGCCACAAATCCTTACACGTTTAGTGACATCTTAGTTTAATGGTTCGATTATTTTGTGACACTTTTTAATATCTCTCAATTCATTACTCTATAATTGTTTCTATTTTAAAATTCATATTGAATGAAAAAATATTTGACTATAGTTTCGTTTCGATAATAATTCATGGCCACAAAACACATTATCGAGCACATTACGTTGGCTACATAATCGGGCCATATTATGTGGTAAGCATGTTAAAAAAACATCGATTGAATATTGTACCCACTTTCGCACAATGAATAGATAACGATGTTATGAGAAAGACTTCCTGAAGGCTTGCTTCCATTCGAAATAGTTTTGAGGCCGTAAAAGTCATTTTGATATTTCTAAAGGTGAATTTTGAATTTCACGTTTTACGCTAATTATTACCTTTGCATTTGAAATCTTATGCATATTTAAATATTATTTTCTTACTTATTTTTTATGTAACACTTTATTTAGATATATTGAGGATATTTTGGGGGTTAATATATCCCCACTAGCCACAAATCTTTACACGTTTAGTGACATCTTGGTTTAATGGTTCGATTATTTTGTGACACTTTTTGATATCTCTCAATTCATAACTCTATAGTTGTTTCTATTTTAAAATTTCATAGTGAATGAAAATATATTTGACTCTAGTTTCGTTTCGATAATAATTCATGGCTGTAAAACACATTTTGAGCACATTACGTTGGCCACATAATTGGACCAAATTATGTGGCAAGCATGCTAAACAAAATTCGGTTAAAAATTGGTCCCACTTTTGCATAATGAATATATAACGACGTTATGAGAAAGACTTCTTGAAGGCTTGCTTTCATTTGAAATAGTTTTGACGCCGAAAAATTCGTTTTGCTATTTCTAAAGGTGATTTTTGAACTTTCAGATTTTACGATAATTATTACCTTTGCATTTGAACTCTTATGCATATTTAAATATTATTTTGATACTGGTTTTTTATGTAACACTTTATTTAGGTACATTGAGAATATTGTTGGGGTTAATATATCCCCACTAGCCACAAATCCTTATACGTTTAGTGACATCTTGGTTTAATGGTTCGATTATTTTGTGATTCTTTTTGATATCTCCCAAATCATAAATCTATAATTGTTTCTATTCTAAAATTTCATATTGAACGAAAATATATTTGACTATAGTATCGTTTCAATAATAATTCATGGCCGCAAAACACATTTTTGAGCACATTACGTTGGCCACATAATTGGGCCAAATTATGTGGCAAGCATACTAAAAAAACTTCGGTTGAAAATTAGACTCATTTTCGCACGATGAATATATAACGACGTTATGAGAAAGACTTCCTAAAGGCTTGCTTTCATTCAAAATAGTTTTGACGCCGAAAAAGTTGTTTGATATTTCTAAAGGAGATTTTTGAAGTTTCGGGTTTTACGATAATTATTATCTTTGCATTTAAACTGTTATGCATATTTAAATACCATTTTGATACTTTTTTTTATATAACACTTTATTAGGTTCATTGAAAATATTTTTGGGGTTAATATATCCCCACTAGCCACAAATCCTTACATATTTAGTGACATCTTGGTTTATTGGTTCGATTATTTTGTGACACTTTTTGATATCTCTTAATTCATAACTCTATAATTGTTTCTGTTTTAAAATTTCATACTGAATGAAAAAATATTTGACTATAGTTTCGTTTCGATAATAATTCATGGTCGCAAAACCCATTTTTGCACACATTACGTTGGCCACATAATCGGGCCAAATTATGTGGCAAGCATGCTAAGAAAACATCGGTTGAAAATTGGACCCACTTTTACACGATGAATAGATAACGACGTTATGAGAAAGATTTCCTGAAGGCTTGCTTCCATTCGAAATAGTTTTGACGCCGAAAAAGTCATTTTGCTATTTCTAAAGGTGTATTTTGAACTTTCAAATTTTAGGATAATTATTACCTTTGCATTTGAACTCTTATAAATATTTAAATATTATTTTGATACTTGTTTTTTATGTAACACTTTATTGAGGTACATTGAGAATAATTTTGTGGTAATATATCCCCACTAGCCACAAATCCTTACACGTTTAGTGACATTTTGGTTTAATGGTTCGATTATTTTGTGACATTTTTTGATATCTCTCAATTCATAACTCTATAATTGTTTCTATTTTAAAATTTCATATTGAATGAAAATATATTTGAGTATAGTTAGGTTTCGATAATAATTCATGGCCACAAAACACATTATTGAGCACATTACGTTGGCCACATAATGGAGCCAAATTATATGGTAAGCATGCTAAAAAAAACATCGGTTGAAAATTGTACCCACTTTCGCACGATGAATAGATAATTGTTTTTTATGTAACACTTTATTTAGGTACATTGAGAATATTGTTGGGGTTAATATATCCCCGCTAGCCACAAATCCTTACACGTTTAGTGACATCTTGGTTTAATGGTTCGATTATTTTGTGATTCTTTTTGATATCTCTCGATTCATAAATCTATAATTGATTCTATTCTAAAATTTCATATTGAATGAAAATATATTTGACTATAGTATCGTTTCGATAATAATTCATTACTGCAAAACACATTTTTGAGCACATTACGTTGGTCACATAATTAGGCCAAATTATGTGGCAAGCATGCTAAAATAACTTCGGTTGAAAATTGAACCCAATTTCGCACGATGAATAGATAATGACATTATGAGAAAGATTTCTTTGAAGGATTTATACCATTCGAAATAGTTTTGACGCTAAAAAAGTCGTTTTGCTATTTCTAAAGGTGAATTTTGAAATTCAAAATTTACGATAATTTTTACCTTTGCATTTGAACTCTTATGCATATTTAAATATTATATTGATACTTGTTTTTATGTAAAACTTTATTTAGGTACATTAAGAAAATTTTTGTAGTTAATATATCCCCACTAGCCACAAATCCTTACACGTTTAGTGACATATTGGTTTAATGGTTCGATTATTTTGTGACACTTTTTGATATCTCTCAATTCGTAACTCTATATTTGTTTCTTTTTTAAAATTTCATATTGAATGAAAATATATTTGACTATAGTTTCGTTTCGATAATAATTCATGGCCGCAAAACATATTTTGAGCACATTAAGTTGGCCACATAATTGGGCAAAATTATGTGGCAAGCATGCTAAAAAAACTTCGGTTGAAAATTGGACTCACTTTCGCACGATAAATAGACAACGACATTATGAGAAAGACTTCTTGAAGGCTTGCTTCCATTCAAAATAGTTTTAACGCCGAAAAAGTCGTATTGCTATTTCTAAAGGTGAATTTTGAATTTTCAGATTTTATTATAATTATTACCTTTGTATTTGAACACTTACGCATATTTAAATATTATTTTGATACTTTTTATGTAACACTTTATTTAGGTACATTGAGAATATTTTTGGGGTTAATATATCTCCACTAGCCACAACGCATTACACGTTTAGTGACATCTTGGTTTAATGGTTCGATTATTTTGTGACACTTTTTGATATCTCTCAAATCATAACTCTATAATTGTTTCTATTTTAAAATTTCATACTGAATGAAAATATGTTTGACTATAGTTTCATTTCGATAATAATTCATGGTCACAAAACATATTTTTGAGCACATTACGTTGGCCACATAATTGGGCCAAATTATGTGGCAAGCATGCTAAAACAACTTCGGTTGAAAATTGGAATCACTTTCGCACAATGAATATATAATGACGTTATGAGAAAGATTTCCCGAAGGCTTGCTTCCATTCAAAATAGTTTTGACGCCGAAAAAGTTATTTTGCTATTTTAAAGGAGATTTTTAAAGTTTCAGATTTTACGATAATTATTACCTTTGCATTTGAACTCTTATGCATATTTAAATACCATTTTGATACTTGTTTTTTATATAACACTTTATTTAGGTTCATTGAAAATATTTTTGGGGTTAATATATCCCCACTAGCCACAAATCCTTACATGTTTAGTAACATCTTGGTTTAATGGTTCGAGTATTTTGTGACACTTTTTGATATCTCTTAATTCATAACTCTATAATTGTTTCTATTTTAAAATTTCATACTGAATGAAAAAATATTTGACGATAGTTTCGTTTCGATAATAATTCGTGGTCGCAAAACACATTTTTGCACACATTACGTTGGCCACATAATTGGCCCAAATTATGTGGCAAGCATGCCAAAAAAACATCGGTTGAAAATTGGACCCACTTTTGCACGATGAATAGAAAACGACGTTATGAGAAATATTTCCTGAAGGCTTGCTTCCATTCGAAATTGTTTTGAAAACGAAAAAATCGTTTTGCTATTTCTAAAGGTGTATTTTGAACTTTTAGATTTTACGATAACTATTACCTTTGCATTTGAAATCTTATGCATATTTAAATATTATTTTGATGCTTGTTTTTTATGTAACACTTTATTTAGGTATATTGAGAATATTTTTGTGGTAATATATCCCCACTAGCCACAAATCCTTACACGTTTAGTGACATCTTGGTTTAATGGTTCGATTATTTTGTGACACTTTTTGATATCTCTCAATTCATAACTCTATAATTGTTTCTATTTTAAAATTTCATACTGAATGAAAATATATTCGACTATAGTTTCGTTTCGATAACAATTCATGTCCGCAAAACACATTATTGAGCACATTATGTTGGCCACATAATTGGGCCAAATTATGTGGTAAGCATGCTAAAAAAACATCGATTGAAAATTGTTCCCACTTTCGCCCGATTAATAGATAATGATGTTATGAGAAAGACTTCCTGAAGGAATGCTTCCATTCGAAATAGTTTTGACGCCGAAAAAGTCATTTTGCTATTTCTAAAGGTGAATTTTGAACTTTCAGATTTTACGATAATTATTACATTTGCATTAGAACTCTTATGCATATTTAAATATTATTTTGATACTTGTTTTTTATGTAATACTTTATTTAGGTACATTGAGAATATTTTTGGGGTTAATAAATCCACACTAGCCACAAATCCTTATATGTTTAGTGACATCTTGGTTTAATAGTTCGATTATTTTATGATTTTTTTTATATCTCTCAATTCATAAATCTATATTTGTTTCTATTTTAAAATTTAATACTGAATGAAAATATATTTGACTATAGTTTCGTTTCGATAATAATTCATGGCCACAAAACACATTTTTGAGCACAATACGTTGGTCACATAATTGGGCTAAATTATGTGGCAAGCATGTTAAAAAACTTCGGTCGAAAACTGGACCCACTTTCGCACGATGAATATATAACGACGTTATGAGAAAGACTTCCTGAAGGCTTGCTTCCATTCGAAATAGTTTTGACGCTTAATAGGTGTTTTGCTTTTTCTAAAGGTGAATTTTGAACTTTCAGACTTTACGATAATTAGTACCTTTGCATTTAATCTCTTATACATATTTACATACCATTTTGACACTTGTATCTTACGTAACACTTTATTTATGTTCATTGAGATTATTTTTGGGTTTAATATATCCCCATTAACTACAAATCCTTACACGTTTAGTGATATCTAGGTTTAATGGTTCGATTATTTTATGACACTTTTTGATATCTCTCAATTCATAACTCTATAATTGTTTCTATTTTTAAATTTCAAACTGAATGAAAATATATTTGAATATAGTTTCGTTTCGATAATAATTCATGGCCGCAAAACACATTTTTGAGCACAGCACATTACGTTGGCCACATAATTGGGCCAAATTATGTGGCAAGCATATGCTAAAAAAGTTTCGGTTGAAAAGTGGACCCACTTTCGCACGATGAATAGATAACGACGTTACTAGAAAGACTTCCTGAAGGCTTGCTTCTATTCGAAATAGTTTTGACGCTAAAAAAGTCGTTTTCTATTTCTAAAGGTGAATTTTGAACTTTCAGATTTTACGATAATTATTACCTTTGCATTTGAACTGTTATGCATATTTAAATATTATTTTGTTACTTGTTTTTTATGTAACACTTTATTTAGGTACATTGAGAATATTTTTGGGGTTAATATATCCTCACTAGGTACAAATCCTTACACGTTTAGTGACATCTTGGTTTAATGGTTCGATTATTTTGTGACACTTTTTAATACCTCTCAATTAATAACTCTATAATTGTTTTATTTTAAAATTTCATACTGAATGAAAATATATTTGACTATAGTTTCATTTCGATAATAATTCATGGCCGCAAAACACATTTTTGAGCACATTACGTTGGCCACAAAATCGTGTCAAATTATATGGCAAGCATGCTAAAAAAACTTCGGTTGAAAATTGGACCCGCTTTAGCACGATGAATATATAATGACGTTATGAGACAGACTTCCTGAAGGCTTGCTTCCTTTCGAAATTGTTTTGATGCCGAGAAAGTGGTTTTGCTATTCCTAAAGGTAAATTTTGAACTTTCAGATTTTACAATAATTATTACATTTGCATTAGATCTCTTTTGCATATTTAAATACCATTTTGATACTTGTTTTTTATGTAACACTTTATTTACGTTCATTGAGATTATTTTTGGGTTTTATATATCCCCACTAGCTACAGTATCTTTACACGTTTAGTGACATCTTGGTTTAATGGTTCGATTATTTTGTGACACTTTTTGATATCTCTCAATTCATAACTCTATATTTGATTCTATTTTAAAATTTCATATTGAATGAAAATATATTTGACTATAGTTTCATTTCGATAATAATTCATGGCTGCAAAACACATTTTTGAGCACATTACGTTGGCCACATAATTAGGCCAAATTATGTGGCATTCATGCTAAAAAACTTCGGTTGAAAATTGGACTCACTTTTTCACGATGAATAAATAACGACGTTATGAGAAAGACTTTGTGAAGGCTTGCTTTAATTGGAAATAGTTTTGACGCCGAAAAAGTCATTTTGCTATTTCTAAAGGTGAATTTTGAACTTTCAGATTTTACGATAATTATTACCTTTGCATTTGATCTCTTATGCATATTTAAATACCATTTTGATACTTGTTTTTTTATGTAACACTTTATTTAGGTTCATTGAGATTATTTTTGGGTTTAATATATCTCCACTAGCTACAAATCCTTACACGTTTAGTGACATCTTCGTTTAATAGTTCGATTATTTTGTGACACTTTTTTATATCTCTTAATTCATAACTCTATAATTGTTTCTATTTTTAAATTTCATACTGAATGAAAATAAATTTGACCATAGTTTCGTTTCGATAATAATCCATGGCCGTAAAACACATTTTTGAGCACATTACGTTGGCCACATAATCGGGCCAAATTATTTAGCAAGCATGCTAAAAAATTATCGGTTGAAAATTGGACCCACTTTCGCACGAAGAAAATATAACGACGTTATGAGAAACACTTCCTGAAGGCTTGCTTCCATTCAAAATAGTTTTGACGCCGAAAAATTCGGTTTGCTATTTCTAAAGGTGAATTTTGAACTTTAAGATTTTACGATAATTATTACCTTTGCATTTGAACTCTTATGCATATTTAAATATTATTTTGATACTTGTTTTTTTTGTAATACTTTATTTAGGTACATTGAGAATGTTTTTGGGGTTCATATATCCCCACTAGCCACAAATCCTTACGCGTTTAGTAACATCTTGGTTTAATGGTTCGATTATTTTATGATTCTTTTTGATATCTCTTAATTCATAACTCTATATTTGTTTCTATTTTAAAATTTCATATTGAATAAAAATATATTTGACTAGAGTTTTGTTTCAATAATAATTCATGGCCGCAAAACACATTTTTGAGCACATTTCGTTGGCCACATAAATGGGCCAAATTATGTGGCAAACATGCTAAAAAACTTGTTGAAAATCGGACTCACTTTCGCACGATGAATAGATAACAACGTTATGAAAAAGACTTCCTGAAGGCTTGCTTCCATTCGAAATAGTTTTGACGCCGAAAAAGTTATTTTGCTATTTCTAAAGGTGAATTTTGAACTTTTAGATTTTACGATAAATATTACCTTTGCATTTGATCTCTTATGCATATTTAAATACCATTTTCATACTTGATTTTTTATGTAGCACTTTATTTAGATTCATTGAGATTATTTTTGGGGTTAATATATCCCTACTAGCTACAAATCTTTACACGTTTAGTGACATCTTGGTTTAATAGTTCGACTATTTTGTGACACTTTTTCATATCTCTCAATTCATAACTCTATAATTGTTTCTATCTTAAAATTTCATTTTGAATGAAAATATAATTGACTCTAGTTTCGTTTCGATAATAATTCAAGGCCACAAAACATATTTTTGAGCACATTACGTTGTCCACATTATTGGGTCAAATTACGTGGAAAGCATGCTGATATTGCTCTAATTATACACGTTTTATCTCGCAATATCTTCCTCATTTCATTCAGTTTTGAGGATCATTGGGCCCGAAAGTTGTTTATTTGCGCTAAAGTGTCGGTTCAAGGCTTAAAACTTGATTTGGTGCAAAATTGACCAAGTGTTAATCAAAAGAGGCAAAGAAAATGACAAGTGCAGAAATCAGCTCTAAAAGCGTCGCTCTTAATAAATGAGCACCGCTCCTAATGGTCTAAAGTGTCGCACATCACAGAACAGCGACGTTCATGTATGCGTTTTGGCACCATTTTTCACCATTAGCCAAAAGTGCCGCTCCTAATAGCCAAAAGCGCCGGTCTTAATAGAAAAGTGCCGCAATTCACCATATAAACGGTGCTCTTGAAGAAAGCCAAAAGCGCTGCTACTGAACCAAAAGCGGTGCTCCTGACGCTGTTCAGCCCAGAAATTTCAGCACTATAAAAGGAAAGAGATTAGGTCATTTCAAAGAAAGCTGTAATTCCAAGTCCGATTTTCACTTCCAAAACCCTAATTTCATCATCTATTGGAGTTTGAAGGTGATTTGAAGGAGGTAAGCTCAAGTTCCATCATAGTTTAGCTCTAGATCTTTCTCTCTTTCAATTTGGGTTGTAATCTCCACCTTTCTTTCTCTAGTTTGAATTAAATACTTGTAATAACTAAATATGATGTTTATTTGTGTTTCATTGCTTATAATTAGTGTAATCTTAGTCATGCTTGGCTAAATTGATTGTGTTTGCTTATCTATGAATCTCTAATGCAAGGTTTTGCCCTAAATTAATTGGATGAAGTTGTTTGAATGAAATACATGAACAAGTGTTATTGTGTTAGCTATAGACCCTTTGCTATGCATTTGTTTTAGGCTTTACTTTGATTACATAGATTATGTAGCTCTCTTAGTGATTTGAGAAGTGAATCAATTTATGCTTCAACACTAATAGTTATCTAGACAACTAGATTAAGGATTTCAAGTGATTGTGTTCTTGATTTAAGTTGGTTTTCAATTGGCCTTTAGTCAACATAGTGGTGTTCGATTATCTTAAGTGATTTTGATAGTTGAAGGGTTCTAAGTGATTTCAACCCAAGCATAATCTAAATGACCAATAATGCTTAACTTGATCTTAGAATGCAATGCTTATGTGAGTTTGCAAAGTGTAATTTGATTAAAGTTTGGTAGTAATGCTAAACATTTAATAGTTCAACAACTAATGCGATAACAATTTGGGTAAAATGGGGCAATCCAAGCATAGAGAGGATTAGGTAAGTGAAAACTAATTAGTTAGTTGATTTATGAAATGTCCCGTTCATATTGATTATAAACGTTCCATATTAATTGATTTCGTTGCGAGGTTTTGACCTCTATATGAGACGTTTTTCAAAGACTGCATTCATTTTTAAAACAACCATAACCTTTATTTTATCAATAAAGGTTTCAAAAGCATTACGTAGATTATCAAATAATGATAATCTAAAATATACTGTTTACACACGACCATTACATAATGGTTTACAATAGAAATATATTACATCGACATATGTTTCTCGAATGCAGTTTTTACATAATATCATACAAACATGGACTACAAATCTTGTCCTTATTTTAGTATGCAACAGCGGAAGCTCTTAATATTCACCTGAGAATAAACATGCTTTAAACGTCAACAAAAATGTTGGTGAGTTATAGGTTTAACCTATATATATCAAATCGTAACAATAGACCACAAGATTTCATATTTCAATATACATCCCATACATAGAGATAAAAATCATTCATATGGTGAACACCTGGTAACCGACATTAACAAGATGCATATATAAGAATATCCCCATCATTCCAGGACACCCTTCGGATATGATATAAATTTCGAAGTACTAAAGCATCTGGTACTTTGGATGGGGCTTGTTGGGCCCGATAGATCAATCTTTAGAGTTCGCGTCAATTAGGGTGTCTGTTCCCTAATTCTTAGATTACCAGACTTAATAAAAAGGACATATTCGATTTCAATAATTCAACCATAGAATGTAGTTTCGATTACTTGTGTCTATTTCGTCAAACATTTATAAATGCAGCGCATGTATTCTCAGTCCCAAAAATATATATTGCAAAAACATTTAAAAAGGGAGCAAATGAAACTCACTTTCACAGATTTTTACTTCGTCGGGAAGTAAGACTTGGCCACTGGTCGATTCACGAACCTATAACAAATATGTACATATATATCAAAGTATATTCAAAATATATTTACAACACTTTTAATACATTTTGATGTTTTAAGTTTATTAAGTCAGCTGTCTTCGTTAGTAACCTACAACTAGTTGTCCAACGTTAGATGTACAGAAAAAAATTGATATATATTATCTTGAATCAATCCATGACCCAATGTATACATGTCTCAGGCTAGATCACAACTCAAAGTATATATATTTTTGGAATCAAGCTCAACCCTGTATAGCTAACTCCCACATTATTGCATATAGTGTATCTATGGTTGTTCCAAATAATATATACACATGGATCGATATGATATGTCAAAACATTTGCATACGTGTCTATGGTATCCCAAGATTACATAATATATTAGAATACATGTATAATACAATATAAGTTAGCTAGGATATGATTAATATAGATTTGTTACCAATTTTCACGTTGCTACAACAAGAAAAATTATCCAATCTTGTTTTACCCATAACTTTTTCATTTTAAATCCGTTTTGAGTGAATCAAATTGCTATGGTTTCATATTGAACTATATTTTATGAGTCTAAATAGAAAAAGTATAGGTTTATAGTCGGAAATATAAGTTACAAGTCATTTTTGTAAAGGTAGTCATTTCAGTCGACAGAACGACGTCTAGATGACCATTTTAGAAAACATACTTCCACTTTGAGTTTAACCATGATTTTTGGATATAGTTTCATGTTCATAAGAAAAATCCTTTTCCAAGAAGAACAACTTTTAAATCAAAGTTTATCATAGTTTTTAATTAACTAACCCAAAACAGCCCGCGGTGTTACTACGACGGCATATGTTCGGTTTTACAGTGTTCTTCGTGTTTCCAGGTTTTAAATCATTAAGTTAGCATATCATATAGATATAGAACATATGTTTATTTGATTTTAAAAGTCAAGTTAGAAGGATTAACTTTTGTTTGCGAACAAGTTTAGAATTAACTAAACTATGTTCTAGTGATTACAAGTTTAAACCTTCGAATAAGATAGCTTTATATGTATGAATCGAATGATGTTATGAACATCATTACTACCTCAAGTTTTCTGGATAAAGCTACTGGAAATGATAAAAATGGATCTAGCTTCAAAGGATCCTTGGATGGATTGAAAGTTCTTGAAGCAGAATCATGACACGAAAACAAGTTCAAGTAAGATTTCCACTCGAAATAAGATTGTTATAGTTATAGAAATTGAATCAAAGTTTGAATATGAGTATTACCTTGTATTAGAAAGATATCTTACTGTAAATAATAAAGATTTCTTGAGGTTGGATGATCACTCTACAAGATTGGAAGTAAGCTAGCAAACTTGGAAGTATTCTTGATTTTATGAAACTAGAACTTGTAGAATTTATGAAGAACACTTAGAACTTGAAGATAGAACTTGAGAGAGATTAATTAGATGAAGAAAATTGAAGAATGAAAGTATTTATAGGTGTTTTTGGTCGTTGGTATATGGATTAGATATAAAGGATGTGTAATTTTGTTACATGTAAATAAGTCATGAATGATTACTCATATTTTTGTAATTTTATGAGATATTTCAAGCTAGTTGCCAAATGATGGTTCCCACATGTGTTAGGTGAATCACATGGGCTGCTAAGAGCTGATCATTGGAGTGTATATACCAATAGTACATACATCTAAAAGCTGTGTATTGTACGAGTACGAATACGGGTGCATACGAGTAGAATTGTTGATGAAACTGAACGAGGATGTAATTGTAAGCATTTTTGTTAAGTAGAAGTATTTTGATAAGTGTATTGAAGTCTTTCAAAAGTGTATGAATACATATTAAAACACTACATGTATATACATTTTAACTGAGTCGTTAAGTCATCGTTAGTCGTTACATGTAAGTGTTATTTTGAAACCTTTAGGTTAACGATCTTGTTAAATGTTGTTAACCCATTGTTTATTAAATCAAATGAGATGTTAAATTATTACATTATCATGATATCATGATGTATTAATATATCTTAATATGATATATATACATTAAATGTCGTTGCAACGATAATCATTACATATATGTCTCGTTTCAAAATCATTAAGTTAGTAGTCTTGTTTTTACATATGTAGTTCATTGTTAATATACTTAATGATATGTTTACTTATCATAATATCATGTTAACTATATATATATCCATATATATGTCATCATATAGTTTTTACAAGTTTTAACGTTCGTGAATCTCCGGTCAACTTGGGTGGTCAATTGTCTATATGAAACCTATTTCAATTAGTCAAGTCTTAACAAGTTTGATTACTTAAAATGTTGGAAACATTTAATCATGTAAATATCAATTTCATTTATTATATAAAAACATGGAAAAGTTCGGGTCACTACAGTACCTGCCCGTTAAATAAATTTCGTCCCGAAATTTTAAGCTGTTGAAAGTGTTGACGAATCTTCTGGAAATAGATGCGGGTATTTCTTCTTCATCTGATCTTCATGCTCCTAGGTGAACTTGGGTCCTCTACGAGCATTCCATCGAACCTTAACAATCGGTATCTTATTTTGTTTAAGTCT
Source organism: Rutidosis leptorrhynchoides (assembly GCF_046630445.1). NCBI lineage: Eukaryota > Viridiplantae > Streptophyta > Magnoliopsida > Asterales > Asteraceae > Rutidosis > Rutidosis leptorrhynchoides. The sequence continues at coordinate 490,113,305 of NC_092336.1, read as the reverse complement.
CTTAACTCACGATCCATTATTTCGACGGGTTCTTCAATGAATTGAAGTTTTTCATTGATTTGGATTTCGTCCAACGGAATAGTGAGATCTTCTTTAGCAAAACATTTCTTCAAATTCGAGACGTGGAAAGTGTTATGTACATTCGCAAGTTGTTGAGGTAACTCAAGTCGGTAAGCTACTGGTCCGACACGATCAATAATCTTGAATGGTCCAATATACCTTGGATTTAATTTCCCCCGTTTACCAAATTGAACAGCACCTTTCCAAGGTGCAACCTTAAGCATGACCATTTCTCCAATTTCAAATTCTATGTCTTTTATTTTAATGTCGGCGTAGCTCTTTTGTAGACTTTGGGCGGTTTTCAACCGTTGTTGAATTTGGATGATCTTCTCGGTAGTTTCTTGTATTATCTCCGGACCCGTAATCTGTCTATCCCCCACTTCACTCCAACAAATCAGAGACCTGCACTTTCTACCATAAAGTGCTTCAAACGGCGCCATCTCAATGCTTGAATGATAGCTGTTGTTGTAGGAAAATTCTGCTAACGGTAGATGTCGATCCCAACTGTTTCCGAAATCAATAACACATGCTCGTAGCATGTCTTCAAGTGTTTGTATCGTCCTTTCGCTCTGCCCATCAGTTTGTGGATGATAGGCAGTACTCATGTCTAGATGAGTTCCTAATGCTTGCTGTAATGTCTGCCAGAATCTTGAAATAAATCTGCCATCCCTATCAGAGATAATAGAGATTGGTATTCCATGTCTGGAGACGACTTCCTTCAAATACAGTCGTGCTAACTTCTCCATCTTGTCATCTTCTCTTATTGGCAGAAAGTGTGCTGACTTGGTGAGACGATCAACTATTACCCAAATAGTATCATAACCACTTGCAGTCCTTGGCAATTTAGTAATGAAATCCATGGTAATGTTTTCCCATTTCCATTCCGGGATTTCAGGTTGTTGTAGTAGACCTGAATGTTTCTGATGTTCAGCTTTGACCTTAGAACACGTCAAACATTCTCCTACATATTTAGCAATATCGGCTTTCATACCTGGCCACCAAAAATGTTTCTTAAGTTCCTTGTACATCTTCCCCGTTCCAGGATGTATTGAGTATCTGGTTTTATGAGCTTCTCTAAGTACCATTTCTCTCATATCTTCAAATTTTGGTACCCAAATTCTTTCAGCCCTATACCGGGTTCCGTATTCTCGAATATTAAGATGCTTCTCTGATCCTTTAGGTATTTCATCCTTTAAATTTTCCTCTTTTAAAACTCCTTATTGCGCCTCCTTTATTTGAGTAGTAAGGTTAGTGTGAATCATTATATTCATTGATTTTACTCGAATGGGTTCTCTGTCCTTTCTGCTCAAGGCGTCGGCTATCACATTTGCCTTCCCCGGGTGGTAACGAATCTCAAATCGTAATCATTCAACAATTCAATCCACCTACGCTGCCTCATATTCAGTTGTTTCTGATTAAATATGTGTTGAAGACTTTTGTGGTCGGTATATATAATACTTTTGACCCCAGATAAGTAGTGCCTCCAAGTCTTTAATGCAAAAACAACCGCACCTAATTCCAAATCATGCGTCGTATAATTTTGCTCGTGAATCTTCAATTGTCTAAACACATAAGCAATCACCTTCGTCTGTTGCATTAATACACTACCGAAACCTTGCTTTGATGCGTCACAATAAATCACAAAATCATCATTCCCTTCAGGCAATGACAATATAGGTGCCGTAGTTAGCTTTTTCTTCAATAATTGAAATGCCTTCTCTTGTTCATCCTTCCATTCAAATTTCTTCCCTTTATGCGTTAATGCAGTCAAGGGTTTTGCTATTTTGTAGAAATTTTGGATGAATCTTCTGTAGTAACCAGCCAATCCTAAAAATTGACGTATATGCTTCAGAGTTTTTGGGGTTTTCCACTTTTCAACGGTTTCGATCTTTGTCGGGTCCACCTGGATACCTTCTTTGTTCACTATGTGACCGAGGAATTGAACTTCTTCCAACCAAAATGCACACTTTGACAACTTAGCATACAGTTTTTCTTTCCTCAATAGTTCTAGCAATTTTCTCAAATGTTCTTCGTGCTCTTGATCATTCTTTGAGTAAATAAGTATGTCATCGATGAAAACAATGACACACTTGTCAAGATATGGCCCACACACTCGGTTCATAAGGTCCATGAACACAGCTGGTTCATTAGTCAATCCAAACGGCATAACCATAAACTCGTAATGATCATAACGCGTCCTAAAAGCAGTTTTTGGAATATCATCCTCCTTTACTCGCATTTGATGATATCCAGAACGTAAATCGATATTCGAATAAACCGACGAGCCTTGTAGTTGATCAAATAAGTCGTCAATTCTCGGCAGTGGATAACGGTTTTTGATGGTAAGTTTGTTCAACTCTCTGTAGTAAATACACAACCTAAATGTACCATCATTCTTCTTGACAAACAAAACAGGAGCTCCCTATGGTGATGTGCTTGGTCGAATGAAACCACGTTCTAATAGTTCTTGTAGTTAGCTTTGTAGTTCTTTCATCTCGCTGGGTGCGAGTCTATAAGGAGCACGAGCTATTGGTGCAGCTCCTGGTACAAGATCTATTTGAAATTCAACAGATCGATGTGGAGGTAGTCCCGGTAATTCTTTCAGAAATACATCGGAAAATTCTTTTGCGACGGGAACATCATTGATGCTCTTTTCTTCAGTTGTACTTTCTCAACGTGTGCTAGAACAGCATAGCAACCTTTTCTTATTAGTTTTTGTGCCTTCAAATTACTAATAAGATGTAGCTTCGTGTTGCCCTTTTCTCCGTACACCATTAAGGGTTCTCCTTCTTCTCGTACAATACGAATTGCATTTTTATAACATACGATCTCTGCTTTCACCTTCTTCAGCCAGTCCATGCCAACTATTACATCAAAACTCCCTAACTCTACGGGTATCAAATCAATCTTAAATATTTCACTACCCAGTTTAATTTCTCGATTCCGGCATATATAATCTGCTTAAATTAATTTACCGTTTGCTAATTCGAGTAAAAATTTACTATCCAACGGCATCAATGGACAAATTAATTTAGCACAAAAATCTCTACTCATATAGCTTCTATCCGCACCCGAATCAAATAAAACGTAAGCAGATTTATTGTCAATAAGAAACGTACCCGTAACAAGCTCCGGGTCTTCCTGTGCCTCTGCCGCATTAATATTGAAAACTCTTCCACGGCCTTGTCCATTCGTGTTCTCCTGGTTCGGGAAATTTCTAATAATGTGGCCCGGTTTTCCACATTTATAACAAACTGCATTGGCATAACTTGCTCCGACACTACTTGCTCCACCATTACTCGTTCCGACACCATTTGTTCCTTTCGTTCTGTTAACCCCTGGTCCGTAGACCTCACACTTCGCCGCGCTATGACCATTTCTTTTACACTTGTTGCAAAATTTGGTGCAGAACCCCGAGTGATACTTTTCACACCTTTGGCATAGCTGCTTCTGATTGTTGTTGTTGTTGTTGTTGTTGCGGTTGTTATTGTTGTTGGGATGATTGTTGTAGTTGTTGTTGTTGTTGTTGTTGTTGTTGTTGTTGTTGGGCCGTTTGTTGTAGTTGCGATTGATGTTGCGATTGTTGGGATAGTTGTTGCGATTATTGTTGTAATTGCTGTTGTTGTTGTATTGGTGATTCTTATCACCGTTTTCCTCCCACTTTCTTTTGACTTGCTTCACATTGGCCTCTTCAGCCGCCTGTTCTTTAATTCTTTCCTTAATCTGTTTCACTAGTTTGTGAGCCATTCTACATGCTTGTTGTATGGAGGCAGGCTCGTGTGAACTTATATCTTCTTGGATTCTTTCCGGTAATCCTTTCACAAAAGCGTCGATCTTCTCTTCCTCATCTTCGAACGCTCTCGGACACAATAGGCACAATTCTGTGAATCGTCTTTCATACGTGGTAATATCAAATCCTTGGGTTCGTAACCCTCTAAGTTCTATCTTGAGCTTATTGACCTCGGTTCTGGGACAGTACTTCTCGTTCATCAAGTGCTTGAATGCTGACCACGGTAGTGCGTAAGCATCATCTTGTCCCACTTGCTCTAGATAGGTATTCCACCATGTTAACGCAGTACCTGTGAAGGTATGCGTAGCGTACTTCACTTTGTCATCTTCAGTACACTTACTTATGGCAAACACCGATTCGACCTTCTCGGTCCACCGTTTCAATCCGATCGGTCCTTCGGTTCCATCAAATTCCAAAGGTTTGCAGGCAGTGAATTCTTTGTAGGTGCATCCTACACGATTTCTTGCACCGTTAGCTGCATTGCTAGATTCGGAGTTATTGTTGGTATGTAGCGCAGCCTGTACTGCGGCTATGTTTGAAGCAAGAAAGGCACGAAATTCCTCTTCGCTCATATTCAAGGTGTGTCGAGTAGTCGGTGCGATTTCCTTCAAAATAGTCAAATGAAACGAGTTAATCATATAGAATATCAAGAGTAGTCAATAGTATTTCGTAGCGTAATATGAACTTATTTATAAAAGCTCTTTCTTCATATTAGTGTTTTATACTCTTTAATTCGGGTAGTACCTACCCGTTAAGTTCATACTTAGTAGCTAACATACTATTTCAACAACTACAATTCTATATGAAAAACTAACCACAAAAAAAAAAAAATATCATATTCAAACCTTTATACAATAACTTGCAAACTTACAATACCACTTTTTTTTACATATAGCATGAAATATAGCACATAAAACTTTGATACAAAGTAGTTGCGAAGATAATTCTAGTTAATAAATAAGGCGTTCAGCAAAGGTAATAAAGACACGTAATTCATACGTCCAGAAACAAGTCATGCATTCTGGTTTTACTAATACCACTTCCCATCCTTGGTTTTGTGGAACATAACCGTTGTGACCGATAGTAAGACAATGTGTTGTAACGTCGTCAAAAGGATGAAGGTTACGTAATGACCAACAGTCTCGTAATAACCTAAAAACCTCATTTCTTACCCCAATTACCGACTCCGTCACTTGTGGGAACATTTTGTTTAATAGTTGTAGCCCGATGTTCTTGTCCTCACTTTGGTGAGAAGCGAACATTACTAACCCGTAAGCATAACATGCTTCTTTATGTTGCATGTTAGCCGCTTTTTCTAAATCACGAAGTCCTATATTCGGATATATTGAGTCAAAATAATTTCTTAACCCGTTGCGTAAAATAGCATTTGGGTTCCCCGCAATATATGCGTCAAAGTAAACACATCGTAACTTATGGATTTCCCAATGTGATATCCCCCATCTTTCGAACGAAAGCCTTTTATAAATCAAGGCATTCTTGGAACGTTCTTCGAATGTCTTACAAACTGATCTCGCCTTAAATAGTTGTGCCGAGGAATTCTGATCGACTCTAGACAAGATTTCATCAATCATGTCTCCGGGTAGGTCTCTTAAAATATTGGGTTGTCTATCAATTTTGTGTTTTTATACTGTAAAATAGACAAGAGTTAGATTCATAAAAAAATACTTATTAATACAAGCAATTTTTACATATATCATAAAGCATAAGCACACTATATTACATATATTACACCACACGAATACAACTATCTTATTCCGACTCGCTCGTTTCTTCTTCTTTAGTTTTGGTTCGTTTTGCCAAGTTTCTAGGGATATATGATGTTCCCCTAATACAAGCCGTCGTTTTCCACATTGGTTTAGAAAAACCTGGTGGTTTAGAGGTTCCCGGGTTATTGTCACAACTTAAGAAATACGGGTGTTGACGATACATATAAAGTTCATCGTGTTTGGAATCAAATTTCTCTATTTTTATGCCCTTTCCCTTATTGTTCTCTTTTATCTTATTAAATTGTGTTGGAGTAATTTCTATAACATCATCGGAATCCTTGTCGGGATCCGATTCATCGGAGAATTGGTAATCCTCCCAATACTTTGCATCCTTGGCGAAAACACCATTGACCATAATTAACTTTGGTCGGTTGGTTGAGGATTTTCTTCTACTTAACCGTTTTATTATTTCCCCCACTGGTTCTATTTCTTCTTCCGGTTCCGATTCTTCTTCCGGTTCCGATTCTTCTTCCGGTTCCGACTCTTCTTCCGGTTCCTCTTCAGGAACTTGTGAATCAGTCCACGAATCATTCCAATTTACATTTGACTCTTCATTATTATTAGGTGAGTCAATGGGACTTGTTCTAGAGGTAGACATCTATCACATAATATCAAACACGTTAAGAGATTAATATATCACATAATATTCACATGTTAAAAATATATAGTTTCCAACAAAAATGTTAAGCAATCATTTTTAAAGAAAATACGTTCGAAGTCCAGACTCACTAATGCATCCTAACAAACTCGATAAGACACACTAATGCAAATTTTCTGGTTCTCTAAGACCAATGCTCGGATACCAACTGAAATATCCCATTCATATTGATTATAAACGTTCCATATTAATTGATTTCGTTGCGAGGTTTTGACCTCTATATGAGACGTTTTTCAAAGACTGCATTCATTTTTAAAACAACCATAACCTTTATTTTATCAATAAAGGTTTCAAAAGCATTACGTAGATTATCAAATAATGATAATCTAAAATATACTATTTACACACGACCATTACATAATGGTTTACAATAGAAATATATTACATCGACATATGTTTCTTGAATGCAGTTTTTACATAATATCATACAAACATGGACTCCAAATCTTGTCCTTATTTTAGTATGCAACAGCGAAAGCTCTTAATATTTTCCTGAGAATAAACATGCTTTAAACGTCAACAAAAATGTTGGTGAGTTATAGGTTTAACCTATATATATCAAATCGTAACAATAGACCACAAGATTTCATATTTCAATATACATCCCATACATAGAGATAAAAATCATTCATATGGTGAACACCTGGTAACCGACATTAACAAGATGCATATATAAGAATATCCCCATCATTCCGGGACACCCTTCGGATATGATATAAATTTCGAAGTACTAAAGCATCCGGTACTTTGGATGGGGCTTGTTGGGCCCGATAGATCTATCTTTAGAGTTCGCGTCAATTAGGGTGTCTGTTCCCTAATTCTTAGATTACCAGACTTAATAAAAAGGGCATATTCAATTTCGATAATTCAACCATAGAATGTAGTTTCGATTACTTGTGTTTATTTCGTCAAACATTTATAAAAGCAGCGCATGTATTCTCAGTCCCAAAAATATATATTGCAAAAGCATTTAAAAGGGAGCAAATGAAACTCACTTTCACAGATTTTTTACATCGTCGGGAAGTAAGACTTGGCCACTGGTCGATTCACGAACCTATAACAAATATGTACATATATATCAAAGTATATTCAAAATATATTTACAACACTTTTAATACATTTTGATGTTTTAAGTTTATTAAGTCAGCTGTCCTCGTTAGTAACCTACAACTAGTTGTCCAACGTTAGATGTACAGAAAAAAATTGATATATATTATCTTGAATCAATCCATGACCCAGTGTATACACGTCTCAGGCTAGATCACAACTCAAAGTATATATATTTTTGTAATCAACCTCAACCCTGTATAGCTAACTCCCATATTACTGCATATAGAGTGTCGATGATATGTCAAAACATTTGCATACGTGTCTATGGTATCCCAAGATTATATAATATATTAGAATACATGTATAATATAATATAAGTTAGCTAGGATATGATTAATATAGATTTGTTACCAATTTTCACGTTGCTACAACAAGAAAAATTATCCAATCTTGTTTTACCCATAACTTCTTCATTTTAAATCCGTTTTGAGTGAATCAAATTGCTATGGTTTCATATTGAACTCTATTTTATGAATCTAAACATAAAAAGTATAGGTTTATAGTCAGAAATATAAGTTACAAGTCATTTTTGTAAAGGTAGTCATTTCAGTCGAAAGAACGACGTCGAGATGACCATTTTAGAAAACATACTTCCACTTTGAGTTTAACCATGATTTTTGGATATAGTTTCATGTTCATAAGAAAAATCATTTTCCCAGAAGAACAACTTTTAAATCAAAGTTTATCATAGTTTTTAATTAACTAACCCAAAACAGCCCGCGGTGTTACTACGACGGCGTATGTTCGATTTTACAGTGTTCTTCGTGTTTCCAGGTTTTAAATCATTAAGTTACCATATCATATAGATATAGAACATGTGTTTAGTTGATTTTAAAAGTCAAGTTAGAAGAATTAACTTTTGTTTGCGAACAAGTTTAGAATTAACTAAACTATGTTCTAGTGATTACAAGTTTAAACCTTCGAATAAGATAGCTTTATATGTATGAATCGAATGATGTTATGAACATCATTACTACCTCAAGTTTTCTGGATAAAGCTATTGGAAATGAGAAAAATGGATCTAGCTTCAAAGGATCCTTGGATGGCTTGAAAGTTCTTGAAGCAGAATCATGACACGAAAACAAGTTCAAGTAAGATTTCCACTCGAAATAAGATTGTTATAGTTATAGAAATTGAATCAAAGTTTGAATATGAGTATTACCTTGTATTAGAAATATATCTTACTGTAAATATTAAAGATTTCTTGAGGTTGGATGATCACTCTACAAGATTGGAAGTAAGCTAGCAAACTTGGAAGTATTCTTGATTTTATGAAACTAGAACTTGTAGAATTTATGAAGAACACTTAGAACGTGAAGATAGAAATTGAGAGAGATTAATTAAATGAAGAAAATTGAAGAATGAAAGTGTTTGTAGGTGTTTTTGGTCGTTGGTATATGGATTAGATATAAAGGATGTGTAATTTTGTTTACATGTAAATAAGTCATGAATGATTACTCATATTTTTGTAATTTTATGAGATATTTCATGCTAGTTGCCAAATGATGGTTCCCACATGTGTTAGGTAACTCACATGGGCTACTAAGAGCTGATCATTAGAGTGTATATACCAATAGTACATACATCTAAAAGCTGTGTATTGTACGAGTACGAATACGGGTGCATACGAGTAGAATTGTTGATGAAACTGAACGAGGATGTAATTGTAAGCATTTTTGTTAAGTAGAAGTATTTTGATAAGTGTCTTGAAGTCTTCCAAAAGTGTATGAATACATATTAAAACACTACATGTATATACATTTTAACTGAGTCGTTAAGTCATCGTTAGTCGTTACATGTAAGTGTTGTTTTGAAACCTTTAGGTTAACGATCTTGTTAAATGTTGTTAACCCATTGTTTATTAAATCAAATAAGATGTTAAATTATTACATTATCATGATATCATGATGTATTAATATATCTTAATATGATATATATACATTAAATGTCGTTACAACGATAATCGTTACATATATGTCTCGTTTCAAAATCATTAAGTTAGTAGTCTTGTTTTTACATATGTAGTTCATTGTTAATATACTTAATGATATGTTTACGTATCATAATATCATGTTAACTATATATATATATATATATATATATACATATATATGTCATCATATAGTTTTTACAAGTTTTAACGTTCGTGAATCGCCGGTCAACTTGGGTGGTCAATTGTCTATATGAATCCTATTTCAATTAATCAAGTCTTAACAAGTTTGATTGCTTAACATGTTGGAAACATTTAATCATGTAAATATCAATTTTATTTAATATATAAAAACATGGAAAAGTTCGGGTCACTACAATTTAGTTCTCAATATTTAGTTACTCGTTACTTGTTACTAGTCTTGATTGTTAAGTTTAAGTTTGCTCACTTGTGCACGTCTTAGTTGTTAATTAAAATGAATCAAAACCCCCCAATCAAACAAACCCTAGGACAATTAATAGTTTCAATTATTTGACTTATACCGCTCTTTTGGGACGAACTTGAAACGAATACTTACATAAAAAGTGCTATAACAACCGAGTTTTAAGTGCTCGTTAGTTGTATGTGCTTATTTGTAGTGTTTGAATCTTGTATAAATTTGATGGTAATTGATGTATTGTTTCACACACATCACACTTTCTTGGCGCCGCTGCCGGAGAGCGGTTAGCTAGTTGAATATTTGGTTTAAGCTTTTAATTGTTCGATCCTTTGGTAAGAATTTATCATTGTAAAAGTTACTTTTATTGTTTTATATATTATTTGTGTTTGGAAAACCGCTTGTGTTTGTGTTGTGATTGAAGGATAGGTATTTTGGTGTATGAAAAGGAGATCCAAAAAAGATCAAGAGTTTACACATCCATTTTTTGATCCAGAAAAACACGTGCACGGGATTTACAAGTGTAGAGAAGAAAGGGTAGTAAGGAAAAATTTTAAGGTTTTGCCATTTTGTTTAGAAGAGATGGATCCTAACGGTCAACCAATTCACAACGAAGAGGGTAATCCAATTGGTCATGGTCCACCGGTTAATCAAGAGCAACAAAATGATCCAAACGACACGCCGATGTAGAACGCTAGATTGGTGACACCTACGGTGGTACCTCCAGTTATTACAAAACCACCAATTGGAGCCGATAATTGGAAGATCGAGGGTAACTTTTTCACGATGATCAAAGATATGTTCTTCCATGGGTTAATAGAAGAAAATTCTTTCGAACACATCCAACACTTTAACGATATATGTGATATCTACAAGACTAAAGATGTCACCGATGACGCTATTAAGTTAAGGGAATTCCCCTTTACACTTCAAGGAGAAGCGAAAGTTTGGTTAAGGAATTTGCCATCCGATTCTATTAGGACTTTTTAAAATTTAACCGATGCGTTTATCAATCACTTCTTCCCACCATCAAAGGTGGAACGACTTCGAATGGAAATCAATGGATTCACCCAATGGGGTGATGATTCTTTGTATGATGCGTGGGTACTTTTCAAGAAGATGCTAAGAGCTTGCCCACCACACGGTTTAACTAAGAAGGAGTACATCAACAAGTTCTACCGGGGTACTAATGCTTTGACTAGACAATATCTTGATTCCTCCTCGGGTGGAGTGTTTATGTATAAATCACTTAATGCAGCCGAAGTTTTGTTAGAAGACATCTCGGTTAATACATACTAATGGGCACCTTCACCTCAAGATTTGACAAGGAAAAGTGTAGCACAAGTAGAGAGTGAAAATGGGAATGTCACACTTGCAAGCTTGAACAATCAATTTCAAATGTATGGGAAAGAGTTGAAAATGCTACAACAATCGATAGTTGCAATGCAAGTTGGTTGTCAATGATACGAGGGCCCACATCTCACGAAGAATTGTCCCCAAATTAATCAATGCAATCGTTTCGATCTAGATGACATTTGCATTAATTCGGATGCTCATGTCAACTAAGTAAGTAATTAAAACTATCAACGCGGTGGAACATCAAACCAAGGCTATTACAATCCTAATCAAAAGCAAGTCTCATTCAACAATCAAACCAATACACCACCCGGATTTAAAAACCAAAACCAAAACCGAAATTAAAGTTACAACAATAACTATAACCAAAACTGAAACAACAACTTCGAATACTAAAACCAACAACCTTACAACAATCAACCTTATAATAACTAATCCAATCCAAATTATCAAAACAACCAAGGTTATAGTCAACCACAAAATAACCAAGGTTACAATCAACAACCTCAACAAAACACTCAACAATCCCAACCTTCGAAAAGTTTAGAAGAGATGATGCAAAATTATATCAAGAAGGTGGAATCAACCGAAGCTTTTCTAACAAAAGAAAATGAGTTCTTGAAGCAACAAATACGAAACCAACAAGCCTTATTCCAAAATATTGAGAGCACCGTTGGAAGACTTTCAAATCAAGTTGCCGAAAGACCGCAAGGAACTTTGCCTTCAAACACTCAAGTTAACCAGAACAACAACTACAACAACAACCAAAACAACCAACATTCCCAACAACACCAACAAAACTAAAACCACAATAACACGAGAGTTATTCCTATCGAGAAAAACACAACCAATCAAAATAACAACCAAGCGAGTTCATCAAATCCCAATAATAATTATGCTCAATTGAACTTGATAGCTTCAATAACAGAAGATCAACCTGACTACCCTCACGTTTTCACATTCACCGTTGAAGAAGAAGAGTGGGTGTTGGATGAAGCATTGGAAATCGATGTAATGGATTTTGAGGTATTCAAATTTTTGGATGATTCGGAATAGGCAAAGTTTATTCCCTATCAAGTGAAAAGTGTAATGTCCATAGAGGCTACCGAGTCGACATGCAAGGAATTAGAGAGTGATTTTGGAGAAAATTAAATTGGGAAAGGTAGAAAAGGTCTTAAATGCAAAGGAGCAAAGGAACGAGGGCGAGGTTTTTGCCATACCAACCAAGGTGAAAAATGAGACGCCGGTCTCACATCCCTAACCATTGCCTCCTACACATCCAAAGGATGTGGATTGTAAGTCAACTCTAACCGATAACAAAAACATTTATGTTAAACACCCCTTGGCGGAGGTGCTTGAGAATATACCCAATTATGGGAAATTTTTGAAGACACGCATGGCCAAAAGGGAGATGTTGAGCAAACATCCACTGCTTTTTTGAACAAGGAGTGTGATGGGATTTTAAAGAAGTGTAACCTACCACCAAAAATGGGTGATCCCTGAAATGTCCCGTTCTTATTGATTAAAAACGTTCCATATTAATTGATTTCGTTGCGAGGTTTTGACCTCTATATGAGACGTTTTTCAAAGACTGCATTCATTTTTAAAACAAACCATAACCTTTATTTCATAAATAAAGGTTTAAAAAGCTTTACGTAGATTATCAAATAATGATAATCTAAAATATCCTGTTTACACACGACCATTACATAATGGTTTACAATACAAATATGTTACATCGAAATCAGTTTCTTGAATGCAGTTTTTACACAATATCATACAAACATGGACTCCAAATCTTGTCCTTATTTTAGTATGCAACAGCGGAAGCTCTTAATATTCACCTGAGAATAAACATGCTTTAAACGTCAACAAAAATGTTGGTGAGTTATAGGTTTAACCTATATATATCAAATCGTAACAATAGACCACAAGATTTCATATTTCAATACACATCCCATACATAGAGATAAAAATCATTCATATGGTGAACACCTGGTAACCGACAATAACAAGATGCATATATAAGAATATCCCCATCATTCCGGGACACCCTTCGGATATGATATAAATTTCGAAGTACTAAAGCATCCGGTACTTTGGATGGGGTTTGTTAGGCCCAATAGATCTATCTTTAGGATTCGCGTCAATTAGGGTGTCTGTTCCCTAATTCTTAGATTACCAGACTTAATAAAAAGGGGCATATTCGATTTCGATAATTCAACCATAGAATGTAGTTTCACGTACTTGTGTCTATTTTGTAAATCATTTATAAAACCTGCATGTATTCTCATCCCAAAAATATTAGATTTTAAAAGTGGGACTATAACTCACTTTCACAGATTTTTACTTCGTCGGGAAGTAAGACTTGGCCACTGTTGATTCACGAACCTATAACAATATATACATATATATTAAAGTATGTTCAAAATATATTTACAACACTTTTAATATATTTTGATGTTTTAAGTTTATTAAGTCAGCTGTCCTCGTTAGTAACCTATAACTAGTTGTCCACAGTTAGATGTACAGAGATAAATCGATAAATATTATCTTGAATCAATCCACGACCCAGTGTATACGTATCTCAGTATTGATCACAACTCAAACTATATATATTTTGGAATCAACCTCAACCCTGTATAGCTAACTCCAACATTCACATATAGAGTGTCTATGGTTGTTCCGAAATATATATAGATGTGTCGACATGATAGGTCGAAACATTGTATACGTGTCTATGGTATCTCAAGATTACATAATATACAATACAAGTTGACTAAGTTATGGTTGGAATAGATTTGTTACCAATTTTCACGTAGCTAAAATGAGAAAAATTATCCAATCTTGTTTTACCCATAACTTCTTCATTTTAAATCCGTTTTGAGTGAATCAAATTGCTATGATTTCATATTGAACTCTATTTTATGAATCTAAACAGAAAAAGTATAGGTTTATAGTCGGAAAAATAAGTTACAAGTCGTTTTTGTAAAGGTAGTCATTTCAGTCGAAAGAACGACGTCTAGATGACCATTTTAGAAAACATACTTCCACTTTGAGTTTAACCATAATTTTTGGATATAGTTTCATGTTCATAATAAAAATCATTTTCTCAGAATAACAACTTTTAAATCAAATTTTATCATAGTTTTTAATTAACTAACCCAAAACAGCCCGCGGTGTTACTACGACGGCGTAAATCCGGTTTTACGGTGTTTTTCGTGTTTCCAGGTTTTAAATCATTAAGTTAGCATATCATATAGATATAGAACATGTGTTTAGTTGATTTTAAAAGTCAAGTTAGAAGGATTAACTTTTGTTTGCGAACAAGTTTAGAATTAACTAAACTATGTTCTAGTGATTACAAGTTTAAACCTTCGAATAAGATAGCTTTATATGTATGAATCGAATGATGTTATGAACATCATTACTACCTTAATTTCCTTGGATAAACCTACTGGAAAAGAGAAAAATGGATCTAGCTTCAATGGATCCTTGGATGGCTCGAAGTTCTTGAAGCAGAATCATGACACGAAAACAAGTTCAAGTAAGATCATCACTTGAAATAAGATTGTTATAGTTATAGAAATTGAACCAAAGTTTGAATATGATTATTACCTTGTATTAGAATGATAACCTACTGTAAGAAACAAAGATTTCTTGAGGTTGGATGATCACCTTACAAGATTGGAAGTGAGCTAGCAAACTTGAAAGTATTCTTGATTTTATGAAACTAGAACTTTTGGAATTTTTGAAGAACACTTAGAACTTGAAGATAGAACTTGAGAGAGATCAATTAGATGAAGAAAATTGAAGAATGAAAGTGTTTGTAGGTGTTTTTGTTCGTTGGTGTATGGATTAGATATAAAGGATATGTAATTTTGTTTTCATGTAAATAAGTCATGAATGATTACTCATATTTTTGTAATTTTATGAGATATTTCATGCTAGTTGCCAAATGATGGTTCCCACATGTGTTAGGTGACTCACATGGGCTGCTAAGAGCTGATCATTGGAGTGTATATACCAATAGTACATACATCTAAAAGCTGTGTATTGTACGAGTACGAATACGGGTGCATACGAGTAGAATTGTTGATGAAACTGAACGAGGATGTAATTGTAAGCATTTTTGTTAAGTAGAAGTATTTTGATAAGTGTATTGAAGTCTTTCAAAAGTGTATAAATACATATTAAAACAATACACGTATATACATTTTAACTGAGTCGTTAAGTCATCGTTAGTCGTTACATGTAAGTGTTGTTTTGAAACCTTTAGGTTAACGATCTTGTTAAATGTTGTTAACCCAATGTTTATAATATCAAATGAGATTTTAAATTATTATATTATCATGATATTATCATGTATGAATATCTCTTAATATGATATATATACATTAAATGTCTTTACAACGATAATCGTTACATATATGTCTCGTTTAAAAATCATTAAGTTAGTAGTCTTGTTTTTACATATGTAGTTCATTGTTAATATACTTTATGATATGTTTTCTTATCATAGTATCATGTTAACTATATATATATATATATCCATATATATGTCATCATATAGTTTTTACAAGTTTTAACGTTCGTGAATCACCGATCAACTTGGGTGGTCAATTGTCTATATGAAACATATTTCAATTAATCAAGTCTTAACAAGTTTGATTGCTTAACATGTTGGAAACATTTAATCATGTAAATATCAATCTCAATTAATATATATAAACATGGAAAAATTCGGGTCACTACAGTACCTACCCGTTAAATAAATTTCGTCCCGAAATTTTAAGCTGTTGAAGGTGTTGACGAATCTTCTGGAAATAGATGCGGGTATTTCTTCTTCATCTGATCTTCACGCTCCCAGGTAAACTCGGGTCCTCTACGAGCATTCCATCGAACCTTAACAATTGGTATCTTGTTTTGCTTAAGTCTTTTAACCTCACGATCCATTATTTCGACGGGTTCTTCGATGAATTGAAGTTTTTCGTTGATTTGGATTTCATCTAACGGAATAGTGAGATCTTCTTTAGCAAAACATTTCTTTAAATTCGAGACGTGGAAAGTGTTATGTACAGCCGCGAGTTGTTGAGGTAACTCTAGTCGGTAAGCTACTGGTCCGACACGATCAATAATCTTGAATGGTCCAATATACCTTGGATTTAATTTCCCTCGTTTACCAAATCGAACAACGCCTTTCCAAGGTGCAACTTTAAGCATGACCATCTCTCCAATTTCAAATTCTATATCTTTTCTTTTAATGTCAGCGTAGCTCTTTTGTCGACTTTGGGCGGTTTTCAACCGTTGTTGAATTTGGATGATCTTCTCGGTAGTTTCTTGTATAATCTCCGGACCCGTAATCTGTCTATCCCCCCACTTCACTCCAACAAATCGGAGACCTGCACATTCTACCATAAAGTGCTTCAAACGGCGCCATCTCAATGCTTGAATGGTAGCTGTTGTTGTAGGAAAATTCTGCTAACGGTAGATGTCGATCCCAACTGTTTCCGAAATCAATAACACATGCTCGTAGCATGTCTTCAAGCGTTTGTATCGTCCTTTCGCTCTGCCCATCAGTTTGTTGATGATAGGCAGTACTCATGTCTAGACGAGTTCCTAATGCTTGCTGTAATGTTTGCCAGAATCTTGAAATAAATCTGCCATCCCTATCAGAGATAATAGAGATTGGTATTCCATGTCTGGAGACGACTTCCTTCAAATACAGTCGTGCTAACTTCTCCATCTTGTCATCTTCTCTTATTGGTAGGAAGTGTGCTGATTTGGTGAGACGATCAACTATTACCCAAATAGTATCAAAACCACTTGCAGTCCTTGGCAATTTAGTGATGAAATCCATGGTAATGTTTTCCCATTTCCATTCCGGGATTTCGGGTTGTTGAAGTAGACCTGATGGTTTCTGATGCTCAGCTTTGACCTTAGAACACGTCAAACATTCTCCTACGTATTTAGCAACATCGGCTTTCATACCCGGCCACCAAAAATGTTTCTTGAGATCCTTGTACATCTTCCCCGTTCCAGGATGTATTGAGTATCTGGTTTTATGAGCTTCTCTAAGTACCATTTCTCTCATATCTCCAAATTTTGGTACCCAAATCCTTTCAGCCCTATACCGGGTTCCGTCTTCCCGAATATTAAGATGCTTCTCCGATCCTTTGGGTATTTCATCCTTTAAATTTCCCTCTTTTAAAACTCCTTGTTGCGCCTCCTTTATTTGAGTAGTAATGTTATTATGAATCATTATATTCATAGATTTTACTCGAATGGGTTCTCTGTCCTTCCTGCTCAAGGCATCGGCTACCACATTTGCCTTCCCCGGGTGGTAACGAATCTCAAAGTCGTAATCATTCAATAATTCAATCCACCTACGCTGCCTCATATTCAGTTGTTTCTGATTAAATATTTGTTGAAGACTTTTGTGGTCGGTATATATAATACTTTTGACCCCATATAAGTAGTGCCTCCAAGTCTTTAATGCAAAAACAACCGCGCCTAATTCCAAATCATGCGTCGTATAATTTTGTTCGTGAATCTTCAATTGTCTAGACGCATAAGCAATCACCTTCGTTCGTTGCATTAATACACAACCGAGACCTTGCTTTGATGCATCACAATAAATCACAAAATCATCATTCCCTTCAGGCAATGACAATATAGGTGCCGTAGTTAGCTTTTTCTTCAATAACTGAAACGCTTTCTCTTGTTCATCATTCCATTCAAATTTCTTCCCTTTATGCGTTAATGCAGTCAAGGGTTTTGCTATTCTGGAAAAGTCTTGGATGAACCTTCTGTAGTAACCAGCTAGTCCTAAAAACTGGCGTATGTGTTTCGGAGTTTTCGGGGTTTCCCACTTTTCAACAGTTTCTATCTTTGCCGGATCCACCTTAATACCTTCTTTGTTCACTATGTGACCGAGGAATTGAACTTCTTCCAACCAAAATGCACACTTTGAAAACTTAGCGTACAATTCTTCCTTCCTCAATACTTCTAACACCTTTCTCAAATGTTCACCGTGTTCTTGGTCATTCTTTGAGTAAATAAGTATGTCATCAATGAAAACAATGACAAACTTGTCAAGGTATGGTCCACACACTCGGTTCATAAGGTCCATGAACACAGCTGGTGCATTAGTTAAACCAAATGGCATGACCATAAACTCGTAATGACCGTAACGTGTTCTGAAAGCAGTCTTTGGAATATCATCTTCTTTCACCCGCATTTGATGATACCCGGAACGTAAGTCAATCTTTGAATAAACAGACGAGCCTTGTAGTTGATCAAATAAGTCGTCGATTCTCGGTAGTGGGTAGCGGTTCTTGATGGTAAGTTTGTTCAACTCTCGGTAGTCGATACACAACCTGAATGTACCATCTTTCTTCTTGACAAACAAAACAGGAGCTCCCCACGGTGATGTGCTTGGTCGAATGAAACCACGCTCTAAAAGTTCTTGTAATTGGCTTTGCAGTTCTTTCATCTCGCTGGGTGCGAGTCTGTAAGGAGCACGAGCTATTGGTGCAGCTCCTGGTACAAGATCTATTTGAAATTCAACGGATCGATGTGGGGGTAATCCCGGTAATTCTTTCGGAAATACATTGGGAAATTCTTTTGCAATGGGAACATCATTGATGCTCTTTTCTTCAGTTTGTACTTTCTCGACGTGTGCTAGAACAGCATAGCAACCTTTTCTTATTAGTTTTTGTGCCTTCAAATTACTAATAAGATGTAGCTTCGTGTTGCCCTTTTCTCCGTACACCATTAAGGGTTTTCCTTTTTCTCGTATAATGCGAATTGCATTTTTGTAACAAACGATCTCCGCTTTCACTTCTTTCAACCAGTCCATACCGATTATCACATCAAAACTCCCTAACTCTACTGGTATCAAATCAATCTTAAATGTTTCGCTAACCAGTTTAATTTCTCGATTCCGACATATATTATCTGCTGAAATTAATTTACCATTTGCTAATTCGAGTAAAAATTTACTATCCAAAGGCGTCAATGGACAACTTAATTTAGCACAAAAATCTCTACTCATATAGCTTCTATCAGCACCCGAATCAAATAAAACGTAAGCAGATTTATTGTCAATAAGAAACGTACCCGTAACAAGCTCCGGGTCTTCCTGTGCCTCTACCGCATTAATATTGAAAACTCTTCCACGGCCTTGTCCATTCGTGTTCTCCTGGTTCGGGCAATTTCTAATAATGTGGCCTGGTTTTCCACATTTATAACAAACTACATTGGCATAACTTGCTCCGACACTACTTGCTCCTCCATTACTCGTTCCGACACCATTTGTTCCTTTCGTTCTATTAACCCCTGGTCCATAGACCTCACACTTCGCCGCGCTATGACCATTTCTTTTACACTTGTTGCAAAATTTGGTGCAGAACCCCGAGTGATTCTTTTCACACCTTTGGCATAGCTGCTTCTGATTGTTGTTGTTGTTGCGGTTATTATTGTTGTTGGGATGATTGTTGTAGTTGCTGTTGTTGTTGTTGTTGTTGTTGTTGTTGTTGGGCCGTTTGTTGTAGTTGCGATTGATGTTACGATTGTTGGGATAATTGTTGTGATTATTGTTGTAATTGCTGTTGTTGTTGTATTGGTGATTCTTATCACCGTTTTCCTCCCACTTTCTTTTGACTTGCTTCACATTGGCCTCTTCAGCAGTCTGTTCTTTAATTCTTTCTTCAATCTGGTTCACTAGTTTGTGAGCCATTCTACATGCCTGTTGTATGGAGGCGGGCTCGTGTGAACTTATATCTTCTTGGATTCTTTCCGGTAATCCTTTCACAAACGCGTCGATCTTCTCTTCCTCATCTTCGAATGCTCCCGGACACAATAGGCACAATTCTGTGAATCGTCTTTCGTACGTGGTAATATCAAATCCTTGGGTTCGTAACCCTCTAAGTTCTGTCTTGAGCTTATTGACCTCGGTTCTGGGACGGTACTTCTCGTTCATCAAGTGCTTGAATGCTGACCACGGTAGTGCGTACACATCATCTTGTCCCACTTGCTCTAGATAGGTATTCCACCATGTTAACGCAGAACCTGTGAAGGTATGCGTAGCGTACTTCACTTTGTCCTCTTCAGTACACTTACTTATGGCAAACACCGATTCAACCTTCTCGGTCCACCGTTTCAATCCGATCGGTCCTTCGGTTCCATCAAATTCCAAAGGTTTGCAGGCAGTGAATTCTTTGTAGGTGCATCCTACACGATTTCCTGTACTGCTAGATCCAAGGTTATTGTTGGTATGTAGCGCAGCCTGTACTGCGGCTATGTTTGAAGCTAGAAAAGTACGGAATTCCTCTTCATTCATATTCACGGTGTGTCGAGTAGTCGGTGCCATTTCCTTCAAAATAGTTAAATGGAACAAGTTAATCATACAGAATATTAAGAGTAGTTAATAGTATTTCGTAGCATAATATGAACTCATTTATAAAAGCTATTTCTTCATATTAGCGTTTTATAAGTTTAAATTCGGGTAGTACCTACCCGTTAAGTTCATACTTAGTAGCTAATATACAATTCAACTACTACAATTCTATATGAAAAACTGATTGTAATAATATTTCGCGTTCAAACTTTTATACAATATTTTACAAACTTACAATACCGCTTATTTTACATAAAGCATGAAATATAGCACACAATAACTTTGATACAATATAGTTGTGAAGACAATTCTAGCTAGTACAAAAGTCGTTCGGCAAAGGCAATAAAGACACGTAATTCATACGTCCAGAAACAAGTCATGCATTCTGGTTTTACTAGGACCACTTCCCATCCTTGGTCTTGTGCAACATAACCGTTATGGCCGTTGATAAGACAGCGTGTTGTAACGTCATCAAAGGGACGAGGGTTACGTAATGTCCAACAGTCCCGTAATAATCTAAAAACCTCATTTCTTACCCCAATTACCGACTCCGTCACTTGTGGAAACGTTTTGTTTAATAGTTGTAGCCCGATGTTCTTGTTCTCACTTTGGTGAGAAGCGAACATTACTAATCCGTAAGCATAACATGCTTCTTTATGTTGCATGTTAGCCGCTTTTTCTAAATCACGAAGTCCAATATTCGGATATATTGAGTCAAAATAATTTCTTAACCCGTTGCGTAAAATAGCATTTGGGTTCCCCGCAATATATGCGTCAAAGTAAACACATCGTAACTTATGGGTTTCCCAATGTGATATCCCCCATCTTTCAAACGAAAGTCTCTTATAAACCAAGACATTCTTGGAACGTTCTTCGAATGTCTTACAAACTGATCTCGCCTTAAATAGTTGTGCCGAAGAATTCTGGCCGACTCTAGACAAGATTTCATCAATCATGTCTCCGGGTAGGTCTCTTAAAATATTGGGTTGTCTATCCATTTTGTGTTTTTAAACTGTAAAATAGACAAGAGTTAGTTTCATAAAAAAAAATACTTATTAATACAAGCAATTTTTACATATATCATAAAGCATAAGAACACTATATTACATATATTACAGCACACGAATACAACTATCTTATTCCGACTCGCTCGTTTCTTCTTCTTCGGTTTTGGTTCGTTTTGCCAAGTTTCTAGGGATATATGATGTTCCCCTAATACGAGCCGTCGTTGTCCACATTGGTTTAGAAAAACCTGGTGGTTTAGAGGTTTCCGGGTCATTGTTACAACTTAAGGACTTCGGGGGTTGACGATACATATAAAGTTCATCGGGGTTGGAATTAGATTTCTCTATTTTTATGCCCTTTCCCTTATTATTTTCTTTTGCCTTTTTAAATTCAGTTGGGGTAATTTCTATAACATCATCGGAATTCTCGTCGGAATCCGATTCATCGGAGAATTGGTAATCCTCCCAATATTTTGCTTCCTTGGCGGAAACACCATTGACCATAATTAACTTTGGTCGGTTGGTTGAGGATTTTCTTTTACTTAACCGTTTTATTATTTCCCCCACCGATTCTATTTCTTCATCCGGTTCCGATTCTTCTTCCGGTTCTGATTCTTCTTCCGGTTCCGACTCTTCTTCCGGTTCCTCTTCGGGAACTTGTGAATCAGTCCACAAATCATTCCAATTTACATTTGACTCTTCATTATTATTAGGTGAGTCAATGGGACTTGTTCTAGAGGTAGACATCTATCACATAATATCAAACACGTTAAGAGATTAATATATCACATAATATTCATATGTTAAAAATATATAGTTTCCAACAAAAATGTTAAGCAATCATTTTTAAAGAAAACACGGTCGAAGTCCAGACTCACTAATGCATCCTAACAAACTCGATAAGACACACTAATGCAAATTTTCTGGTTCTCTAAGACCAACGCTCGGATACCAACTGAAATGTCCCGTTCTTATTGATTAAAAACGTTCCATATTAATTGATTTCGTTGCGAGGTTTTGACCTCTATATGAGACGTTTTTCAAAGACTGCATTCATTTTTAAAACAAACCATAACCTTTATTTCATAAATAAAGGTTTAAAAAGCTTTACGTAGATTATCAAATAATGATAATCTAAAATATCCTGTTTACACACGACCATTACATAATGGTTTACAATACAAATATGTTACATCGAAATCAGTTTCTTGAATGCAGTTTTTACACAATATCATACAAACATGGACTCCAAATCTTGTCCTTATTTTAGTATGCAACAGCGGAAGCTCTTAATATTCACCTGAGAATAAACATGCTTTAAACGTCAACAAAAATGTTGGTGAGTTATAGGTTTAACCTATATATATCAAATCGTAACAATAGACCACAAGATTTCATATTTCAATACACATCCCATACATAGAGATAAAAATCATTCATATGGTGAACACCTGGTAACCGACAATAACAAGATGCATATATAAGAATATCCCCATCATTCCGGGACACCCTTCGGATATGATATAAATTTCGAAGTACTAAAGCATCCGGTACTTTGGATGGGGTTTGTTAGGCCCAATAGATCTATCTTTAGGATTCGCGTCAATTAGGGTGTCTGTTCCCTAATTCTTAGATTACCAGACTTAATAAAAAGGGGCATATTCGATTTCGATAATTCAACCATAGAATGTAGTTTCACGTACTTGTGTCTATTTTGTAAATCATTTATAAAACCTGCATGTATTCTCATCCCAAAAATATTAGATTTTAAAAGTGGGACTATAACTCACTTTCACAGATTTTTACTTCGTCGGGAAGTAAGACATGGCCACTGTTGATTCACGAACCTATAACAATATATACATATATATTAAAGTATGTTCAAAATATATTTACAACACTTTTAATATATTTTGATGTTTTAAGTTTATTAAGTCAGCTGTCCTCGTTAGTAACCTATAACTAGTTGTCCACAGTTAGATGTACAGAGATAAATCGATAAATATTATCTTGAATCAATCCACGACCCAGTGTATACGTATCTCAGTATTGATCACAACTCAAACTATATATATTTTGGAATCAACCTCAACCCTGTATAGCTAACTCCAACATTCACATATAGAGTGTCTATGGTTGTTCCGAAATATATATAGATGTGTCGACATGATAGGTCGAAACATTGTATACGTGTCTATGGTATCTCAAGATTACATAATATACAATACAAGTTGACTAAGTTATGGTTGGAATAGATTTGTTACCAATTTTCACGTAGCTAAAATGAGAAAAATTATCCAATCTTGTTTTACCCATAACTTCTTCATTTTAAATCCGTTTTGAGTGAATCAAATTGCTATGATTTCATATTGAACTCTATTTTATGAATCTAAACAGAAAAAGTATAGGTTTATAGTGGGAAAAATAAGTTACAAGTCGTTTTTGTAAAGGTAGTCATTTCAGTCGAAAGAACGACGTCTAGATGACCATTTTAGAAAACATACTTCCACTTTGAGTTTAACCATAATTTTTGGATATAGTTTCATGTTCATAATAAAAATCATTTTCTCAGAATAACAACTTTTAAATCAAATTTTATCATAGTTTTTAATTAACTAACCCAAAACAGCCCGCGGTGTTACTACGACGGCGTAAATCCGGTTTTACGGTGTTTTTCGTGTTTCCAGGTTTTAAATCATTAAGTTAGCATATCATATAGATATAGAACATGTGTTTAGTTGATTTTAAAAGTCAAGTTAGAAGGATTAACTTTTGTTTGCGAACAAGTTTAGAATTAACTAAACTATGTTCTAGTGATTACAAGTTTAAACCTTCGAATAAGATAGCTTTATATGTATGAATCGAATGATGTTATGAACATCATTACTACCTTAATTTCCTTGGATAAACCTACTGGAAAAGAGAAAAATGGATCTAGCTTCAATGGATCCTTGGATGGCTCGAAGTTCTTGAAGCAGAATCATGACACGAAAACAAGTTCAAGTAAGATCATCACTTGAAATAAGATTGTTATAGTTATAGAAATTGAACCAAAGTTTGAATATGATTATTACCTTGTATTAGAATGATAACCTATTGTAAGAAACAAAGATTTCTTGAGGTTGGATGATCACCTTACAAGATTGGAAGTGAGCTAGCAAACTTGAAAGTATTCTTGATTTTATGAAACTAGAACTTTTGGAATTTATGAAGAACACTTAGAACTTGAAGATAGAACTTGAGAGAGATCAATTAGATGAAGAAAATTGAAGAATGAAAGTGTTTGTAGGTGTTTTTGGTCGTTGGTGTATGGATTAGATATAAAGGATATGTAATTTTGTTTTCATGTAAATAAGTCATGAATGATTACTCATATTTTTGTAATTTTATGAGATATTTCATGCTAGTTGCCAAATGATGGTTCCCACATGTGTTAGGTGACTCACATGGGCTGCTAAGAGCTGATCATTGGAGTGTATATACCAATAGTACATACATCTAAAAGCTGTGTATTGTACGAGTACGAATACGGGTGCATACGAGTAGAATTGTTGATGAAACTGAACGAGGATGTAATTGTAAGCATTTTTGTTAAGTAGAAGTATTTTGATAAGTGTATTGAAGTCTTTCAAAAGTGTATAAATACATATTAAAACACTACATGTATATACATTTTAACTGAGTCGTTAAGTCATCGTTAGTCGTTACATGTAAGTGTTGTTTTGAAACCTTTAGGTTAACGATCTTGTTAAATGTTGATAACCCAATGTTTATAATATCAAATGAGATTTTAAATTATTATATTATCATGATATTATCATGTATGAATATCTCTTAATATGATATATATACATTAAATGTCTTTACAACGATAATCGTTACATATATGTCTCGTTTAAAAATCATTAAGTTAGTAGTCTTGTTTTTACATATGTAGTTCATTGTTAATATACTTTATGATATGTTTTCTTATCATAGTATCATGTTAACTATATATATATATATATATATATCCATATATATGTCATCATATAGTTTTTACAAGTTTTAACGTTCGTGAATCACCGATCAACTTGGGTGGTCAATTGTCTATATGAAACATATTTCAATTAATCAAGTCTTAACAAGTTTGATTGCTTAACATGTTGGAAACATTTAATCATGTAAATATCAATCTCAATTAATATATATAAACATGGAAAAATTCGGGTCACTACAATCCCGGACCTTTCTTTATCCCTTGTAATGTGAACGGGTCAGAGATGTTTACATCCTTAGCAGACACGGGGGCTAGTATTAATTTTATGCCCTATTCTATTTACCAAAGACTAGACCTAGGTGACCTTTCAACCATTACAATGGGAGTTAAATTAATTGATCAATCCATTAGCTCTAGTGTGGGGATCGTTGAGGACCTAATAGTGAAAGTAGGGGACATGGAATTTACAATTTATTTTGTCATTGTCGATATTAAGGAAGACCTGGTTATACCACTTGTTTTGGGAAGGCTGATAGTGCTCCAAATGAACATATATTTAGGCGCAATATCCTTCCGATATGTAAAGCTTTCAGTTGCAATCGTTCTATTTTCAAGTAATATTCGTTTAAATAAATAAGTGCGAAGACAAAAGAAGAAAATGAAGATTTGAAGATGCAAACGTCCAAAAAGCTTAAATGTACAAGATACAATCCGAGTGGTTCAAATTATTGATGAGAAACGTCTAAAAATTACAAGAGTACAAGTCATAGAACACAAAGTACAAGATATCTAAGCATACGAAAAGGCGTTCGACAAACCAAAATCGGGACATAAACCAAGTAACAACATACGACTCAACGGAGCTGAAAGTTCAAGTCAACTATGCACAAGAATATAATATAATATATATATATATAATTATATATAATTATATATATATTATTATATATTAAAAAATACCAGCAGCCCACGTTTTAAATAAGAGATGAGCTGGAATCAAGTACTCCGCAATCGCGGAGCCACAACACTAAACAATATCGCAATGGCGGAGCAACAAAGTGTGCTGACCAGCCTGCCCATGCGATCGCATGGCAGTAACACATAAAGCCCATGCGATCGCATGGGATACAGTATTCTGAAAAGTGCTATATATATATATATATATATATATATATATATATATATTATAATAGTTTAGTTTTATATTAGATTAGTTTGGGTAATGTAAAGGTTATTTTACGAGTTTTAAAGTCGAAGTTCTGTCCGTGTAACTCTACGCTATAAATAACCACTGTAAGCTATGTTCTTCCTTTTTAAATTAATGTCTTGTATTTAAGTTATTATTATGCTTATTTGAGCCGAAGTAATCATAATGTTGGACTAATTATTAAGACGGGGTTATTGGACTTTTACGCACTTTAATTATTGTCATTTATCTTTACGCTTAAAAATATAAAATCGACAAACCATTCATTAAACGGTAAATCCCCATTTTATATATTATTATTATATAATTATATATATTTTGTACAAATATAGTTATATAAAAATATAGTGTAAAATAAGCCAGCTCCCTGTGGAACGAACTGGACTTACTAAAAACTATACTACTCTACGATTAGCTACACTGCCTATAGTGTTGTAGCAGAGTTTAGGTATATCCCATTTGTAAATAAATAAATAAAACTTGTATCATATTTTGTCGTATATCGTAATAATAATAATAGTATTTCGTACACCTCCGCTCGCACATCAAGTTTTTGGCGCCGCTGCCGGGGAGCCGAAAGCAAAACGCTATAGAAAATATATATAAGTTTTTAATCTATTTTTTGTAAAAATATAGTTTTTTAATAAGTTTTAAATAATATAAAAATATTAAAAAGAAAAAAAAAGAGTTATATTTTTAAGATTTTGTTTATAAAAGTATTTTTATTTTAAGTTTTTAAAATACAAGTTTATTTTTATTTTATAAAATTTAGCTATCTATTATTTTATTAAAAAAAAGTTGAACTGGGCTGAAAGTCTGCCGAAGCCCAATTCGAAGCCCAAAACCATTTTAATTTTCAGCTGGGCCGTACTGTTTTAGCCCAACAATCGAGTCTGGTACTACTCAATTCCGCGATCATGCAGAAGTACAAGGGAATAGCTTCGGGATCGTGAAGCCTGTCTGACAATGAAACCTTAAACACATTAATTACATCAACTACAACAACAACCAAAACAACCAACATTCCCAACAACACCAACAAAACTAAAACCACAATAACACGAGAGTTATTCCTATCGAGAAAAACACAACCAATCAAAATAACAACCAAGCGAGTTCATCAAATCCCAATAATAATTATGCTCAATTGAACTTGATAGCTTCAATAACAGAAGATCAACCTGACTACCCTCACGTTTTCACATTCACCGTTGAAGAAGAAGAGTGGGTGTTGGATCAAGCATTGGAAATCGATGTAATGGATTTTGAGGTATTCAAATTTTTGGATGATTCGGAATAGGCAAAGTTTATTCCCTATCAAGTGAAAAGTGTAATGTCCATAGAGGCTACCGAGTCGACATGCAAGGAATTAGAGAGTGATTTTGGAGAAAATTAAATTGGGAAAGGTAGAAAAGGTCTTAAATGCAAAGGAGCAAAGGAACGAGGGCGAGGTTTTTGCCATACCAACCAAGGTGAAAAATGAGACGCCGGTCTCACATCCCTAACCATTACCTCCTACACATCCAAAGGATGTGGATTGTAAGTCAACTCTAATCGATAACAAAAACATTTATGTTAAACACCCCTTGGCGGAGGTGCTGGAGAATATACCCAATTATGGGAAATTTTTGAAGACACGCATGGCCAAAAGGGAGATGTTGAGCAAACATCCACTGCTTTTTTGAACAAGGAGTGTGATGGGATTTTAAAGAAGTGTAACCTACCACCAAAAATGGGTGATCCCGGACCTTTCTTTATCCCTTGTAATGTGAACGGGTCAGAGATGTTTACATCCTTAGCAGACACGGGGGCTAGTATTAATTTTATGCCCTATTCTATTTACCAAAGACTAGACCTAGGTGACCTTTCAACCATTACAATGGGAGTTAAATTAATTGATCAATCCATTAGCTCTAGTGTGGGGATCGTTGAGGACCTAATAGTGAAAGTAGGGGACATGGAATTTACAATTTATTTTGTCATTGTCGATATTAAGGAAGACCTGGTTATACCACTTGTTTTGGGAAGGCTGATAGTGCTCCAAATGAACATATATTTAGGCGCAATATCCTTCCGATATGTAAAGTTTTCAGTTGCAATCGTTCTATTTTCAAGTAATATTCGTTTAAATAAATAAGTGCGAAGACAAAAGAAGAAAATGAAGATTTGAAGATGCAAACGTCCAAAAAGCTTAAATGTACAAGATACAATCCGAGTGGTTCAAATTATTGATGAGAAACGTCTAAAAATTACAAGAGTACAAGTCATAGAACACAAAGTACAAGATATCTAAGCATACGAAAAGGCGTTCGACAAACCAAAACCGGGACATAAACCAAGTAACAACATACGACTCAACGGAGCTGAAAGTTCAAGTCAACTATGCACAAGAATATAATATAATATATATATATATAATTATATATAATTATATATATATTATTATATATTAAAAAATACCAGCAGCCCACGTTTTAAATAAGAGATGAGCTGGAATCAAGTACTCCGCAATCGCGGAGCCACAACACTAAACAATATCGCAATGGCGGAGCAACAAAGTGTGCTGACCAGCCTGCCCATGCGATCGCATGGCAGTAACACATAAAGCCCATGCGATCGCATGGGCTACAGTATACTGAAAAGTGCTATATATATATATATATATATATATATATATATATATATATATATATATATATATATATATATATATATATATATATATATATATATATATATATATATATATATATTATAATAGTTTAGTTTTATATTAGATTAGTTTGGGTAATGTAAAGGTTATTTTACGAGTTTTAAAGTCGAAGTTCTGTCCGTGTAACTCTACGCTATAAATAACCACTGTAAGCTATGTTCTTCCTTTTTAAATTAATGTCTTGTATTTAAGTTATTATTATGCTTATTTGAGCCGAAGTAATCATAATGTTGGACTAATTATTAAGACGGGGTTATTGGACTTTTACGCACTTTAATTATTGTCATTTATCTTTACGCTTAAAAATATAAAATCGACAAACCATTCATTAAACGGTAAATCCCCATTTTATATATTATTATTATATAATTATATATATTTTGTACAAATATAGTTATATAAAAATATAGTGTAAAATAAGCCAGCTCTCTGTGGAACGAAGTGGACTTACTAAAAACTATACTACTCTACGATTAGCTACACTGCCTATAGTGTTGTAGCAGAGTTTAGGTATATCCCATTTGTAAATAAATAAATAAAACTTGTATCATATTTTGTCGTATATCGTAATAATAATAATAGTATTTCGTACACCTCCGCTCACACATCAAGTTTTTGGCGCCGCTGCCGGGGAGCCGAAAGCAAAACGCTATAGAAAATATATATAAGTTTTTAATCTATTTTTTGTAAAAATATAGTTTTTTAATAAGTTTTAAATAATATAAAAATATTAAAAAGAAAAAAAAAGAGTTATATTTTTAAGATTTTGTTTATAAAAATATTTTTATTTTAAGTTTTTAAAATACAAGTTTATTTTTATTTTATAAAATTTAGCTATCTATTATTTTATTAAAAAAAAGTTGAACTGGGCTGAAAGTCTGCCGAAGCCCAATTCGAAGCCCAAAACCATTTTAATTTTCAGCTGGGCCGTACTGTTTTAGCCCAACAATCGAGTCTGGTACTACTCAATTCCGCGATCATGCAGAAGTACAAGGGAATAGCTTCGGGATCGTGAAGCCTGTCTGACAATGAAACCTTAAACACATTAATTACATATTAGGGTTTTAATTATTTAATTATTATTAATATTTAACCTAATTAGGGTTTTTATTTAATATATTTAAATCTAGTTTTTATATTAATTACAATTCTAAGTTTTATCTATTTTTAATAAATATATAAATTAGTTAATATTTTTATATAATAATTTACTAATAATATAAAAATAATATTTTTATAAAATTGTATTTTTATAACTTTAGTTTTCTTTTTATATTTTGTATTTTATTTTAAATTCGTAGTTTTTAATATTTGTCATTCGTAGTTAGTTTTAAGTTTAGTTTTGCAGTAGTTATTTTTATATTTCTAGATTTTTAGGCTTTGCCATAAAAATCACTTAAGTGCTTTTTTTTATATTAAGATTTAGGCGCTTTAGAATTTTGCGACGCAGTTTTTAGATTTGAGTGCCTTTTAAGTTATTGCCGTTTTCCTTTGAGAATATCATTTTAAGTCTTAATACCTTTAGGTGCACCTTTTTAGATTTAATTTTTAGACTTTTAAGTTTCGACGCTTTTCTTTCTTATTTTTATTTTTCGACGTTTTTCGACGCGTTTCTTTTTCTTTCTCATTTCTACGCGCTAGTTTTTAGGACATATATTTTTATCTTCTTTAAATTTCGACGAAAAATTATAAAAAGCGATTAAATTAATAGACATCCAAATTTTCTGATTCGTAGTAATAGTTGGATTTGTTAGTGGCGAGTTGTGGATTTTTCGATTTAAAGGATCCTGGCTACCTGCTGAATCTATTGACTATTCGAAACGTGGGCAAAATTAAAAAAGTCTATTAATTTGATAACTTATATAATTTATATTTTTTTGTAACTAATAGGATATTCAGTGAATGCACCGAGCAAAACGTTCACCACCTTTCATACGTTCACCACGTGTAACCAGATCAAGACATCTAGCCAATATTATCGCCGTTGATTTTTATTTAGAATCATCATCAAGTCGAACAAGTACTCCAACTCAAAATCCCGATAATCTATTTTTTGAAACCAACTTCACGATTGAGCAACCAGAAGATATTCAAGGACAATTCCAAGGTCCTGAAGAATCAATCATTCAACCGGAGGTTGTCGAGGAAGAAACCATTAAATCAAAATCCTCTAGTGATTCAGATTCAACAAATTCAATCATGGAAAATCTAGAACCCCTAAGTATGGAGGACCGAATGAGAGCCACACGCACTGGCCAAGGTCACGCCATTATTCGGCCAGATGTTAATGCGCCAGATTATGAAATCAAAGGACAAATCCTACACATGGTAACTAATCAATGCCCATATAGTGGTACGCCAAAAGAAGATCCAAACGAACATCTTCGAACCTTTAATAGGATCTGTACTCTATTTAAAATCAGAGAAATTGAGGATGAACAGATCTATATCATGTTGTTTCCCTGGACTTTAAAGGGAGAAGCCAAAGATTGGTTAGAATCGTTACCTGAAGGGGCGATTGACACATTGGATGTCTTAGTTGAAAATTTTCTTAAAAGATTCTTTCCGGCATCTAAAGCCGTGAGACCTCAAGGAGAAATTGTTACGTTCGCGCAAAAGCCAAATGAAACATTATATGAGGCGTGGACAAGATTCGAGAAGTTGTTGAGAGGATGTCCTCAACACAGTTTAGACACTTATCAAATAGTACAAATATTCTACCAAGGTGTTGACGTTGCTACACAAAAATACATCGACACAGTAGCTGGTGGTTCCATTATGAATAAAACCGCAACCAAAGCTCACAAGATTATTGATAATACAGCCTCTCACTCTCATGAGTGGCATCAGGAAAAAGATATTATTCATTCATCTAAAGTGGATAGAGCCGATTCTAGCCATGACTTTGATTTCGTTTCCGCAAAAATAGATGCTTTCGAAAGACGAATGGAAAAGATGACTAAATGTAATGACCTGACTTTTTTCGACTTGCTT
This sequence comes from Rutidosis leptorrhynchoides, assembly GCF_046630445.1. Taxonomy (NCBI): domain Eukaryota; kingdom Viridiplantae; phylum Streptophyta; class Magnoliopsida; order Asterales; family Asteraceae; genus Rutidosis; species Rutidosis leptorrhynchoides. The sequence continues at coordinate 490,080,881 of NC_092336.1, read as the reverse complement.
TTGTGCCTTGTGTTTTTGCGAAACTGTGTATTTGTACGTACTGTGCAAATTTATACTCTTGATTCTTTAAATACATGGTTTACTTTCATTTATATTTTAAAATGTGCCTTAGAGTACGTAGGATACTTAACTTGATCACCGGATGCTTTATGACCGTTAGTGTCACTTAACGTTTTGAATAAACCGCGAACTGCGCACACGTTTAACTTTTGTCGTAATCGGAATATTATGACTAAGAAATATTAATTATTATTTTATAAAAATAATTACTTGGGTTTTTGGATGCTTAATTATGCGTAGTAATTTAATTATGCTTACTAGTTAGTCTTGTTGGACTTTCTACCTTGTTGGACTTAAGCCCACCCTACTCTAGCTAGTAGCCCATTTATTTAGCCCACTTATTAATTACTAGTGATCCAATAATAAGTAAGACAAATGCCCATTTATTAGAGGGAACATGCTAAGATTTGTGTCAAGTATTATCCATAATGTTGCATGGGATCCTAACATAAGCACCAACTTTAGACAACCATTAACCAAAAAGCAAACTTTTATCCCCCTTGTCCCCCTCCTAATTCACGGCCACCACCACCACCCTCACCCATCATTCACCTATAAATACTAGCCTCATTTCATCCATTTTACACTTGCTTTCATTTGTAATTCACACACACACTCACTTTCTAATTCTCTCTAGTTCTTTCTCTCTCTAAAAGTGTAAGTATTTTGAATTTTTCTTCTTCTTCTCCTTCTCATCATCACAAATTCATCATCATCATCATCATCATCATCATGAGTCTAGCTTTTTAGCTTTTGATCTTGATTACATCTTGTAGATTCAAACATGGATTTGAATCTTTCAAGAACATGGAAGATTCAAGCTTTCTACCTTTGAATTGTAATGACCCGGAATTTTCCGACCAAATTATACTTATGAGATTAATATTTACATAAATTAAACCATACCAACATGATAAGCAATCCAAATTGTTGAGACTTGTATTTTTGAAAAGAGTTTTACACAACGTTTGACCGTCCAATATGACCGATGATATCACGAACTATATAACATACGATAATTATACGTTTGTGTATATATATTTATTTATATATATTTAACATGATCTAAGGATGGTTTAATATCTCATTGTATGCTAATGACAATGAGTTATAAGTATATTTTGAAACTACTAACTTAAGTTTTCAAAACAATAACTATACGTAACATTCTTTGATATATATACTTATAATCTATAATGCTTATACATGTATCGTATATATAATGTATTTAATCACTTTTTAAGGACTTAAATACATAAAACAATATAAGTATATTCACAAAAGATAGCTATATTTGAATTCTCATTCCATTTCCTCAAGATTTCTATACGTATATCTAGGGTATATGTACCCGTATCATACCCAGCTTCTATACGTATTTACTATTGGTATATGAAATGTCCCGTTCTTATTGATTAAAAACGTTCCATATTAATTGATTTCGTTGCGAGGTTTTGACCTCTATATGAGACGTTTTTCAAAGACTGCATTCATTTTTAAAACAAACCATAACCTTTATTTCATAAATAAAGGTTTAAAAAGCTTTACGTAGATTATCAAATAATGATAATCTAAAATATCCTGTTTACACACGACCATTACATAATGGTTTACAATACAAATATGTTACATCGATATCAGTTTCTTGAATGCAGTTTTTACACAATATCATACAAACATGGACTCCAAATCTTGTCCTTATTTTAGTATGCAACAGCGGAAGCTCTTAATATTCACCTGAGAATAAACATGCTTTAAACGTCAACAAAAATGTTGGTGAGTTATAGGTTTAACCTATATATATCAAATCGTAACAATAGACCACAAGATTTCATATTTCAATACACATCCCATACATAGAGATAAAAATCATTCATATGGTGAACACCTGGTAACCGACAATAACAAGATGCATATATAAGAATATCCCCATCATTCCGGGACACCCTTCGGATATGATATAAATTTCGAAGTACTAAAGCATCCGGTACTTTGGATGGGGTTTGTTAGGCCCAATAGATCTATCTTTAGGATTCGCGTCAATTAGGGTGTCTGTTCCCTAATTCTTAGATTACCAGACTTAATAAAAAGGGGCATATTCGATTTTGATAATTCAACCATAGAATGTAGTTTCACGTACTTGTGTCTATTTTGTAAATCATTTATAAAACCTGCATGTATTCTCATCCCAAAAATATTAGATTTTAAAAGTGGGACTATAACTCACTTTCACAGATTTTTACTTCATCGGGAAGTAAGACTTGGCCACTGGTTGATTCACGAACCTATAACAATATATACATATATATCAAAGTATGTTCAAAATATATTTACAACACTTTTACTATATTTTGATGTTTTAAGTTTATTAAGTCAGCTGTCCTCGTTAGTAACCTACAACTAGTTGTCCACAGTTAGATGTACAGAAATAAATCGATAAATATTATCTTGAATCAATCCATGACCCAGTGTATACGTATCTCAGTATTGATCACAACTCAAACTATATATATTTTGGAATCAACCTCAACCCTGTATAGCTAACTCCAACATTCACATATAGAGTGTCTATGGTTGTTCCGAAATATATATAGATGTGTCGACATGATAGGTCGAAACATTGTATACGTGTCTATGGTATCTCAAGATTACATAATATATAATACAAGTTGATTAAGTTATGGTTGGAATAGATTTGTTACCAATTTTCACGTAGCTAAAATGAGAAAAATTATCCAATCTTGTTTTACCCATAACTTCTTCATTTTAAATCCATTTTGAGTGAATCAAATTGCTATGGTTTCATATGGAACTCTATTTTATGAATCTAAACAGAAAAAGTATAGGTTTATAGTCGGAAAAATAAGTTACAAGTCGTTTTTGTAAAGGTAGTCATTTCAGTCGAAAGAACGACGTCTAGATGACCATTTTAGAAAACATACTTCCACTTTGAGTTTAACCATAATTTTTGGATATAGTTTCATGTTCATAATAAAAATCATTTTCTCAGAATAACAACTTTTAAATCAAAGTTTATCATAGTTTTTAATTAACTAACCCAAAACAGCCCGCGGTGTTACTACGACGGCGTAAATCCGGTTTTACGGTGTTTTTCGTGTTTCCAGGTTTTAAATCATTAAGTTAGCATATCATATAGATATAGAACATGTGTTTAGTTGATTTTAAAAGTCAAGTTAGAAGGATTAACTTTTGTTTGCGAACAAGTTTAGAATTAACTAAACTATGTTCTAGTGATTACATGTTTAAACCTTCGAATAAGATAGCTTTATATGTATGAATCGAATGATGTTATGAACATCATTACTACCTTAATTTCCTTGGATAAACCTACTGGAAAAGAGAAAAATGGATCTAGCTTCAATGGATCCTTGGATGGCTCGAAGTTCTTGAAGCAGAATCATGACACGAAAACAAGTTCAAGTAAGATCATCACTTGAAATAAGATTGTTATAGTTATAGAAATTGAACCAAAGTTTGAATATGATTATTACCTTGTATTAGAATGATAACCTACTGTAAGAAACAAAGATTTCTTGAGGTTGGATGATCACCTTACAAGATTGGAAGTGAGCTAGCAAACTTGAAAGTATTCTTGATTTTATGAAACTAGAACTTTTGGAATTTATGAAGAACACTTAGAACTTGAAGATAGAACTTGAGAGAGATCAATTAGATGAAGAAAATTGAAGAATGAAAGTGTTTGTAGGTGTTTTTGGTCGTTGGTGTATGGATTAGATATAAAGGATATGTAATTTTGTTTTCATGTAAATAAGTCATGAATGATTACTCATATTTTTGTAATTTTATGAGATATTTCATGCTAGTTGCCAAATGATGGTTCCCACATGTGTTAGGTGACTCACATGGGCTACTAAGAGCTGATCATTGGAGTGTATATACCAATAGTACATACATCTAAAAGCTGTGTATTGTACGAATACGAATACGGGTGCATACGAGTAGAATTGTTGATGAAACTGAACGAGGATGTAATTGTAAGCATTTTTGTTAAGTAGAAGTATTTTGATAAGTGTCTTGAAGTCTTTAAAAAGTGTATGAATACATATTAAAACACTACATGTATATACATTTTAACTGAGTCGTTAAGTCATCGTTAGTCGTTACATGTAAATGTTGTTTTGAAACCTTTAGGTTAACGATCTTGTTAAATGTTGTTAACCCAATGTTTATAATATCAAAAGAGATTTTAAATTATTATATTATCATGATATTATGATGTACTAATATCTATTAATATGATATATATACATTAAATGTCATTACAACGATAATCGTTACATATATGTCTCGTTTCAAAATCATTAAGTTAGTAGTCTTGTTTTTACATATGTAGTTCATTGTTAATATACTTAATGATATGTTTACTTATCATAATATCATGTTAACTATATATATAACCATATATATGTCATCATATAGTTTTTACAAGTTTTAACGTTCGTGAATCACCGGTCAACTTGGGTGGTCAATTGTCTATATGAAACCTATTTCAATTAATCAAGTCTTAACAAGTTTGATTGCTTAACATGTTGGAAACATTTAATCATGTAAATATCAATCTCAATTAAGATATATAAACATGGAAAAGTTCGGGTCACTACAGTACCTACCCGTTAAATAAATTTCGTCCCGAAATTTTAAGCTGTTGAAGGTGTTGATGAATCTTCTGGAAATAGATGCGGGTATTTCTTCTTCATCTGATCTTCACGCTCCCAGGTGAACTCGGGTCCTCTACGAGCATTCCATCGAACCTTAACAATTGGTATCTTGTTTTGCTTAAGTCTTTTAACCTCACGATCCATTATTTCGACGGGTTCTTCGATGAATTGAAGTTTTTCGTTGATTTGGATTTCATCTAACGGAATAGTGAGATCTTCTTTAGCAAAACATTTCTTTAAATTCGAGATGTGGAAAGTGTTATGTACAGCCGCGAGTTGTTGAGGTAACTCTAGTCGGTAAGCTACTGGTCCGACACGATCAATAATCTTGAATGGTCCAATATACCTTGGATTTAATTTCCCTCGTTTACCAAATCGAACAACGCCTTTCCAAGGTGCAACTTTAAGCATGACCATCTCTCCAATTTCAAATTCTATATCTTTTCTTTTAATGTCAGCGTAGCTCTTTTGTCGACTTTGGGCGGTTTTCAACCGTTGTTGAATTTGGATGATCTTCTCGGTAGTTTCTTGTATAATCTCCGGACCCGTAATCTGTCTATCCCCCACTTCACTCCAACAAATCGGAGACCTGCACTTTCTACCATAAAGTGCTTCAAACGGCGCCATCTCAATGCTTGAATGGTAGCTGTTGTTGTAGGAAAATTCTGCTAACGGTAGATGTCGATCCCAACTGTTTCCGAAATCAATAACACATGCTCGTAGCATGTCTTCAAGCGTTTGTATCGTCCTTTCGCTCTGCCCATCAGTTTGTGGATGATAGGCAGTACTCATGTCTAGACGAGTTCCTAATGCTTGCTGTAATGTCTGCCAGAATCTTGAAATAAATCTGCCATCCCTATCAGAGATAATAGAGATTGGTATTCCATGTCTGGAGACGACTTCCTTCAAATACAGTCGTGCTAACTTCTCCATCTTGTCATCTTCTCTTATTGGTAGGAAGTGTGCTGATTTGGTGAGACGATCAACTATTACCCAAATAGTATCAAAACCACTTGCAGTCCTTGGCAATTTAGTGATGAAATCCATTGTAATGTTTTCCCATTTCCATTCCGGGATTTCGGGTTGTTGAAGTAGACCTGATGGTTTCTGATGCTCAGCTTTGACCTTAGAACACGTCAAACATTCTCCTACGTATTTAGCAACATCGGCTTTCATACCTGGCCACCAAAAATGTTTCTTGAGATCCTTGTACATCTTCCCCGTTCCAGGATGTATTGAGTATCTGGTTTTATGAGCTTCTCTAAGTACCATTTCTCTCATATCTCCAAATTTTGGTACCCAAATCCTTTCAGCCCTATACCGGGTTCCGTCTTCCCGAATATTAAGATGCTTCTCCGATCCTTTGGGTATTTCATCCTTTAAATTTCCCTCTTTTAAAACTCCTTGTTGCGCCTCCTTTATTTGAGTAGTAAGGTTATTATGAATCATTATATTCATAGATTTTACTCGAATGGGTTCTCTGTCCTTCCTGCTCAAGGCATCGGCTACCACATTTGCCTTCCCCGGGTGGTAACGAATCTCAAAGTCGTAATCATTCAACAATTCAATCCACCTACGCTGCCTCATATTCAGTTGTTTCTGATTAAATATGTGTTGAAGACTTTTGTGGTCAGTATATATAATACTTTTGACCCCATATAAGTAGTGCCTCCAAGTCTTTAATGCAAAAACAACCGCGCCTAATTCCAAATCATGCGTCGTATAATTTTGCTCGTGAATCTTCAATTGTCTAGATGCATAAGCAATCACCTTCGTTCGTTGCATTAATACACAACCGAGACCTTGCTTTGATGCGTCACAATAAATCACAAAATCATCATTCCCTTCAGGCAATGACAATATAGGTGCCGTAGTTAGCTTTTTCTTCAATAACTGAAACGCTTTCTCTTGTTCATCATTCCATTCAAATTTCTTCCCTTTATGCGTTAATGCAGTCAAGGGTTTTGCTATTCTGGAAAAGTCTTGGATGAACCTTCTGTAGTAACCAGCTAGTCCTAAAAACTGGCGTATGTGTTTCGGAGTTTTCGGGGTTTCCCACTTTTCAACAGTTTCTATCTTTGCCGGATCCACCTTAATACCTTCTTTGTTCACTATGTGACCGAGGAATTGAACTTCTTCCAACCAAAATGCACACTTTGAAAACTTAGCGTACAATTCTTCCTTCCTCAATACTTCTAACACCTTTCTCAAATGTTCACCGTGTTCTTGGTCATTCTTTGAGTAAATAAGTATGTCATCAATGAAAACAATGACAAACTTGTCAAGGTATGGTCCACACACTCGGTTCATAAGGTCCATGAACACAGCTGGTGCATTAGTTAAACCAAACGGCATGACCATAAACTCGTAATGACCGTAACGTGTTCTGAAAGCAGTCTTTGGAATATCATCTTCTTTCACCCGCATTTGATGATACCCGGAACGTAAGTCAATCTTTGAATAAACAGACGAGCCTTGTAGTTGATCAAATAAGTCGTCGATTCTCGGTAGTGGGTAGCGGTTCTTGATGGTAAGTTTGTTCAACTCTCGGTAGTCGATACACAACCTGAATGTACCATCTTTCTTCTTGACAAACAAAACAGGAGCTCCCCACGGTGATGTGCTTGGTCGAATGAAACCACGCTCTAAAATTTCTTGTAATTGGCTTTGCAGTTCTTTCATCTCGCTGGGTGCGAGTCTGTAAGGAGCACGAGCTATTGGTGCAGCTCCTGGTACAAGATCTATTTGAAATTCAACGGATCGATGTGGGGGTAATCCCGGTAATTCTTTCGGAAATACATCGGGAAATTCTTTTGCAATGGGAACATCATTGATGCTCTTTTCTTCAGTTTGTACTTTCTCGACGTGTGCTAGAACAGCATAGCAACCTTTTCTTATTAGTTTTTGTGCCTTCAAATTACTAATAAGATGTAGCTTCGTGTTGCCCGTTTCTCCGTACACCATTAAGGGTTTTCCTTTTTCTCGTATAATGCGAATTGCATTTTTGTAACAAACGATCTCCGCTTTCACTTCTTTCAACCAGTCCATACCGATTATCACATCAAAACTCCCTAACTCTACTGGTATCAAATCAATCTTAAATGTTTCGCTAACCAGTTTAATTTCTCGATTCCGACAGATATTATCTGCTGAAATTAATTTACCATTTGCTAATTCGAGTAAAAATTTACTATCCAAAGGCGTCAATGGACAACTTAATTTAGCACAAAAATCTCTACTCATATAGCTTCTATCCGCACCCGAATTAAATAAAACGTAAGCAGATATATTGTCAATAAGAAACGTACCCGTAACAAGCTCCGGGTCTTCCTGTGCCTCTACCGCATTAATATTGAAAACTCTTCCACGGCCTTGTCCATTCGTGTTCTCCTGGTTCGGGCAATTTCTAATAATGTGGCCTGGTTTTCCACATTTATAACAAACTACATTGGCATAACTTGCTCCGACACTACTTGCTCCACCATTACTCGTTCCGACACCATTTGTTCCTTTCGTTCTATTAACCCCTGGTCCGTAGACCTCACACTTCGCCGCGCTATGACCATTTCTTTTACATTTGTTGCAAAATTTGGTGCAGAACCCCGAGTGATTCTTTTCACACCTTTGGCATAGCTGCTTCTGATTGTTGTTGTTGTTGCGGTTATTATTGTTGTTGGGATGATTGTTGTAGTTGCTGTTGTTGTTGTTGTTGTTGTTGGGCCGTTTGTTGTAGTTGCGATTGATGTTGCGATTGTTGGGATAATTGTTGCGATTATTGTTGTAATTGCTGTTGTTGTTGTATTGGTGATTCTTATCACCGTTTTCCTCCCACTTTCTTTTGACTTGCTTCACATTGGCCTCTTCAGCAGTCTGTTCTTTAATTCTTTCTTCAATCTGGTTCACTAGTTTGTGAGCCATTCTACATGCCTGTTGTATGGAGGCGGGCTCGTGTGAACTTATATCTTCTTGGATTCTTTCCGGTAATCCTTTCACAAACGCGTCGATCTTCTCTTCCTCATCTTCGAATGCTCCCGGACACAATAGGCACAATTCTGTGAATCGTCTTTCGTACGTGGTAATATCAAATCCTTGGGTTCGTAACCCTCTAAGTTCTGTCTTGAGCTTATTGACCTCGGTTCTGGGACGGTACTTCTCGTTCATCAAGTGCTTGAATGCTGACCACGGTAGTGCGTACGCATCGTCTTGTCCCACTTGCTCTAGATAGGTATTCCACCATGTTAACGCAGAACCTGTGAAGGTATGCGTAGCGTACTTCACTTTGTCCTCTTCAGTACACTTACTTATGGCAAACACCGATTCAACCTTCTCGGTCCACCGTTTCAATCCGATCGGTCCTTCGGTTCCATCAAATTCCAAAGGTTTGCAGGCAGTGAATTCTTTGTAGGTGCATCCTACACGATTTCCTGTACTGCTAGATCCAAGGTTATTGTTGGTATGTAGCGCAGCCTGTACTGCGGCTATGTTTGAAGCTAGAAAAGTACGAAATTCCTCTTCATTCATATTCACGGTGTGTCGAGTAGTCGGTGCCATTTCTTTCAAAATAGTCAAATGGAACAAGTTAATCATACAGAATATTAAGAGTAGTTAATAGTATTTCGTAGCATAATATGAACTCATTTATAAAAGCTTTTTCTTCATATTAGCGTTTTATAAGTTTAAATGCGGGTAGTACCTACCCGTTAAGTTCATACTTAATAGCTAATATACAATTCAACTACTACAATTCTATATGAAAAACTGATTATAATAATATTTCGCGTTCAAACTTTTACACAATATTTTACAAACTTACAATACCGCTTATTTTAAATATAGCATGAAATATAGCACACAATAAATTTGATACAAGATGGTTGTGAAGATAATTCTAGCTAGTACACAAGTCGTTCAGCAAAGGCAATAAAGACACGTAATTCATACGTCCAGAAACAAGTCATGCATTCTGGTTTTACTAGGATTACTTCCCATCCTTGGTCTTGTGGAACATAACTGTTATGGCCGTTGATAAGACAGCGTGTTGTAACATCATCAAAGGGACGAGGGTTACGTAATGTCCAACAGTCCCGTAACAATCTAAAAACCTCATTTCTTACCCCAATTACCGACTCCGTCACTTGTGGAAACGTTTTGTTTAATAGTTGTAGCCCGATGTTCTTGTTCTCACTTTGGTGAGAAGCGAACATTACTAACACGTAAGCATAACATGCTTCTTTATGTTGCATGTTAGCCGCTTTTTCTAAATCACGAAGTCCAATATTCGGATATATTGAGTCAAAATAATTTCTTAACCCGTTTCGTAAAATAGCATTTGGGTTCCCCGCAATATATGCGTCAAAGTAAACACATCGTAACTTATGGGTTTCCCAATGTGATATCCCCCATCTTTCGAACGAAAGCCTTTTATAAACCAAGGTATTCTTGGAACGTTCTTCGAATGTCTTACAAACTGATCTCGCCTTAAATAGTTGTGCCGAAGAATTCTGGCCGACTCTAGACAAGATTTCATCAATCATGTCTCCGGGTAGGTCTCTTAAAATATTGGGTTGTCTATCCATTTTGTGTTTTTAAACTGTAAAATAGACAAGAGTTAGATTCATAAAAAAAATACTTATTAATACAAGCAATTTTTACATATATCATAAAGCATAAGAACACTATATTACATATATTACACCACACGAATACAACTATCTTATTCCGACTCGCTCGTTTCTTCTTCTTCGATTTTGGTTCGTTTTGCCAAGTTTCTAGGGATATATGATGTTCCCCTAATACGAGCCGTCGTTGTCCACATTGGTTTAGAAAAACCTGGTGGTTTAGAGGTTCCCGGGTCATTGTTACAACTTAAGGACTTCGGGGGTTGACGATACATATAAAGTTCATCGGGGTTGGAATTAGATTTCTCTATTTTTATGCCCTTTCCCTTATTATTTTCTTTTGCCTTTTTAAATTCAGTTGGGGTAATTTCTATAACATCATCGGAATTCTCGTCGGAATCCGATTCATCGGAGAATTGGTAATCCTCCCAATATTTTGCTTCCTTGGCGGAAACACCATCGACCATAATTAACTTTGGTCGGTTGGTTGAGGATTTTCTTTTACTTAACCGTTTTATTATTTCCCCCACCGGTTCTATTTCTTCATCTGGTTCCGATTCTTCTTCCGGTTCCGATTCTTCTTCCGGTTCCGACTCTTCTTCCGGTTCCTCTTCGGGAACTTGTGAATCAGTCCACGAATCATTCCAATTTACATTTGACTCTTCATTATTATTAGGTGAGTCAATTGGACTTGTTCTAGAGGTAGACATCTATCACATAATATCAAACGCGTTAAGAGATTAATATATCACATAATATTCACATGTTAAAAATATATAGTTTCCAACAAAATTTGTTAAGCAATCATTTTTCAAGTAAATACGGTCGAAGTCCAGACTCACTAATGCATCCTAACAAACTCGATAAGACACACTAATGCAAAATTCTGGTTCTCTAAGACCAACGCTCGGATACCAACTGAAATGTCCCGTTCTTATTGATTAAAAACGTTCCATATTAATTGATTTCGTTGCGAGGTTTTGACCTCTATATGAGACGTTTTTCAAAGACTGCATTCATTTTTAAAACAAACCATAACCTTTATTTCATAAATAAAGGTTTAAAAAGCTTTACGTAGATTATCAAATAATGATAATCTAAAATATCCTGTTTACACACGACCATTACATAATGGTTTACAATACAAATATGTTACATCGATATCAGTTTCTTGAATGCAGTTTTTACACAATATCATACAAACATGGACTCCAAATCTTGTCCTTATTTTAGTATGCAACAGCGGAAGCTCTTAATATTCACCTGAGAATAAACATGCTTTAAACGTCAACAAAAATGTTGGTGAGTTATAGGTTTAACCTATATATATCAAATCGTAACAATAGACCACAAGATTTCATATTTCAATACACATCCCATACATAGAGATAAAAATCATTCATATGGTGAACACCTGGTAACCGACAATAACAAGATGCATATATAAGAATATCCCCATCATTCCGGGACACCCTTCGGATATGATATAAATTTCGAAGTACTAAAGCATCCGGTACTTTGGATGGGGTTTGTTAGGCCCAATAGATCTATCTTTAGGATTCGCGTCAATTAGGGTGTCTGTTCCCTAATTCTTAGATTACCAGACTTAATAAAAAGGGGCATATTCGATTTTGATAATTCAACCATAGAATGTAGTTTCACGTACTTGTGTCTATTTTGTAAATCATTTATAAAACCTGCATGTATTCTCATCCCAAAAATATTAGATTTTAAAAGTGGGACTATAACTCACTTTCACAGATTTTTACTTCATCGGGAAGTAAGACTTGGCCACTGGTTGATTCACGAACCTATAACAATATATACATATATATCAAAGTATGTTCAAAATATATTTACAACACTTTTACTATATTTTGATGTTTTAAGTTTATTAAGTCAGCTGTCCTCGTTAGTAACCTACAACTAGTTGTCCACAGTTAGATGTACAGAAATAAATCGATAAATATTATCTTGAATCAATCCATGACCCAGTGTATACGTATCTCAGTATTGATCACAACTCAAACTATATATATTTTGGAATCAACCTCAACCCTGTATAGCTAACTCCAACATTCACATATAGAGTGTCTATGGTTGTTCCGAAATATATATAGATGTGTCGACATGATAGGTTGAAACATTGTATACGTGTCTATGGTATCTCAAGATTACATAATATACAATACAAGTTGATTAAGTTATGGTTGGAATAGATTTGTTACCAATTTTCACGTAGCTAAAATGAGAAAAATTATCCAATCTTGTTTTACCCATAACTTCTTCATTTTAAATCTATTTTGAGTGAATCAAATTGCTATGGTTTCATATGGAACTCTATTTTATGAATCTAAACAGAAAAAGTATAGGTTTATAGTCGGAAAAATAAGTTACAAGTCGTTTTTGTAAAGGTAGTCATTTCAGTCGAAAGAACGACGTCTAGATGACCATTTTAGAAAACATACTTCCACTTTGAGTTTAACCATAATTTTTGGATATAGTTTCATGTTCATAATAAAAATCATTTTCTCAGAATAAAAACTTTTAAATCAAAGTTTATCATAGTTTTTAATTAACTAACCCAAAACAGCCCGCGGTGTTACTACGACGGCGTAAATCCGGTTTTACGGTGTTTTTCGTGTTTCCAGGTTTTAAATCATTAAGTTAGCATATCATATAGATATAGAACATGTGTTTAGTTGATTTTAAAAGTCAAGTTAGAAGGATTAACTTTTGTTTGCGAACAAGTTTAGAATTAACTAAACTATGTTCTAGTGATTACAAGTTTAAACCTTCGAATAAGATAGCTTTATATGTATGAATCGAATGATGTTATGAACATCATTACTACCTTAATTTCCTTGGATAAACCTACTGGAAAAGAGAAAAATGGATCTAGCTTCAATGGATCCTTGGATGGCTCGAAGTTCTTGAAGCAGAATCATGACACGAAAACAAGTTCAAGTAAGATCATCACTTGAAATAAGATTGTTATAGTTATAGAAATTGAACCAAAGTTTGAATATGATTATTACCTTGTATTAGAATGATAACCTACTGTAAGAAACAAAGATTTCTTGAGGTTTGATGATCACCTTACAAGATTGGAAGTGAGCTAGCAAACTTGAAAGTATTCTTGATTTTATGAAACTAGAACTTTTGGAATTTATGAAGAACACTTAGAACTTGAAGATAGAACTTGAGAGAGATCAATTAGATGAAGAAAATTGAAGAATGAAAGTGTTTGTAGGTGTTTTTGGTCGTTGGTGTATGGATTAGATATAAAGGATATGTAATTTTGTTTTCATGTAAATAAGTCATGAATGATTACTCATATTTTTGTAATTTTATGAGATATTTCATGCTAGTTGCCAAATGATGGTTCCCACATGTGTTAGGTGACTCACATGGGCTGCTAAGAGCTGATCATTGGAGTGTATATACCAATAGTACATACATCTAAAAGCTGTGTATTGTACGAATACGAATACGGGTGCATACGAGTAGAATTGTTGATGAAACTGAACGAGGATGTAATTGTAAGCATTTTTGTTAAGTAGAAGTATTTTGATAAGTGTCTTGAAGTCTTTAAAAAGTGTATGAATACATATTAAAACACTACATGTATATACATTTTAACTGAGTCGTTAAGTCATTGTTAGTCGTTACATGTAAATGTTGTTTTGAAACCTTTAGGTTAACGATCTTGTTAAATGTTGTTAACCCAATGTTTATAATATCAAAAGAGATTTTAAATTATTATATTATCATGATATTATGATGTACTAATATCTATTAATATGATATATATACATTAAATGTCGTTACAACGATAATCGTTACATATATGTCTCGTTTCAAAATCATTAAGTTAGTAGTCTTGTTTTTACATATGTAGTTCATTGTTAATATACTTAATGATATGTTTACTTATCATAATATCATGTTAACTATATATATAACCATATATATGTCATCATATAGTTTTTACAAGTTTTAACGTTCGTGAATCACCGGTCAACTTGGGTGGTCAATTGTCTATATGAAACCTATTTCAATTAATCAAGTCTTAACAAGTTTGATTGCTTAACATGTTGGAAACATTTAATCATGTAAATATCAATCTCAATTAAGATATATAAACATGGAAAAGTTCGGGTCACTACAGTATATACACATCAAGTCAACATCCTAATCAATATTATTACTACCCTAGATATGAGGTAACTAGGATTTGTCAAGTAGTATGAATTATTAGTAAGAAAACAAAATTAGGAATCCTTTTCTTTCTTTATAAACTAAAAACGTTTTTATAAATGAACACCATTTCTTCACTCCATTTTCTCATACCTACACCCTCATTTCTCTCTCAAAATACTCCTAACTTCATACTTGATCATCTCCAAGCATTTTCCCCATCATTTAGCTTCAATTACAAGCCTTAAACACCATAAGAAAACTCTTTCAAGAACATATCAAAATAACCACCCATTTGAAGAAGTTTACTTCCAACCTTTTGATCTAACTCCACCACTCTTTGATTCCAAGATTATTTCTTATCTTTTGTAGTAACTTTGTCCAAGTAACTTGAGGTAGTAACCTTGTTCATAATCTTATTCAATTCATATTCATATAGCTATCTTATTTTGTGGTATAAAATTTTAACAACAAGAACATAGTTTGAATGATTTCAAACTTGTTCGCAAACTAAATAGATCCTTCTAACTTGACTTTTAAAACACTTCAAGACCTGTAATATATCATAATGATATGCTAACCTAACAAGATATAACTTGGTTTTACAAAGAACATCTTAAAAACTAAATCTACGTCGTCGGAGTGCAACCGGGGGCTGTTTTGGGTTGGATAATTAAAAACCATCTTGAACTTTGAATTGGAAGTTCATGTTCTGGAAAAATGATATTTCTTATGAATATGTTAACACATAAAAATTTCATTGTTTAACTCAAAGTGTAAGTATTTTTAGAAAAATGATCATTAAATGTTGTTTTTATGATGGAAAATGATCACTTTCATAAGTTTCACCAAAGTTTGACCTATAACCTATGATTTCGAATATAAACTAAGGTATTTTCAGTTCATATTCTTAAAATTTGACTCGATCCAAGGAAGTGGCAAGTTGAACCAACAAAAACGGAGTTGTAATGAAGAAACTACGACTAAAACAAGATTGGGTATCCGAAGCTAGTTTAGCTACGAAAATATTTGGAGAAAAAGTAAATTAATCATATCTTTTCTAATTAATATGATATTTTATATATAATTACTTATGATTTGATTTTATATATTTCAGGACCACCTGTAAACAACACGAGAAGATTAATCATAAGACCTCATGATTGTACGCAACACGTCATTTGACAACACGGTACTTTATGTACGCAACACGTCATTTGACAACATGGTACCATGGGTCGAGATTAATTCTGATCAATACGAATACGATGGGGTCTTTATTTATTTTATTTAAGCAACTAATTGTGGACCTCTAACATCGGACTGCTAACTACGGACTAAGAAAATATTAAAAGTATTAAAAGTATATATATATATATATATATATATATATATATATATATATATATATATATATATATATATATATATGTAACGATTACTTAAAAAGAAAATATGTTGATATATTATATATATGGTTAGGTTCGTGATATCTATCAGAGACCAAGTCGAATTAAATACCTTCAAGGCAAAAGTGAGTTTCATTTGCTCCCTTTTTAATTGCTTTTGCAATATATATTTTTGGGCTGAGAATACATGCGCTGCTTTTATAAATGTTTACAAAATAGACACAAGTACTTAAAAATATATTCTACGTTGAGTTGTACCACTAGCATATTTCCCTGTAGCTTGGTAACTACTATTTACATGGGTATTGTAAACGCGAATCCTGTTGATAGATCTATCGGGCCTGACAACCCCAACCGGACTGGACGACCAGTATTCAACGGTTGCACAGTACTTCGTTTTGGTGACTACACTTGGTACGGTGTAGTGAGATTTCATAATAAAGGGAATATGCGACGTTGATTAAATGTTAAGTATGGTTACCAAGTGCTCAACCACTTAGAATGCTTTACATACACTTGCGAGTGTATTATGTTTATGATTATGAAATCTTGTGGTCTATTAACATATTGAAATGATTGTTATGATAAACCTATGAACTCACCAACCTTTTGGTTGACACTTTAAAGCATGTTTATTCTCAGATACGAATTAAGTCTTCCGCTGTGCATTTGCTCAATATAAGGACATTACTTTGAGCCGATCATCGCAATGGGACCAAATGTTGATGACTTCGTCCAGGTGGATTAGGACGGGTCCTTTCAGTTGGTATCAGAGCAGTGGTCGTAGCGAACCAGATCTTGCATTAGTGTGTCTAACTAGTAGTTGTTAGGATGCATTAATGAGTCTGGACTTCGACCGTGTCTACATGTCAAAAGTTTTGCTTATCATTTCTAGTCGGAAATCATCTGCTTATCATCCTTTGGAAATTACCTGCTTATCATTCATAAGTCTAGACACGTTTTACTGCATTGATAGTGTATAGACGAATTCTTATCTTAGCATATCTGTTATTACGAACTTTGACTGATATCTTTTCAAAGATTCTCCGTAATTTACAGGATTTTGGTATTATATATACATATGTAAATTATGTATTGAAGAGTACCAAATCTAACTCCTATAATCTATTCCATACCAAAAATTCATTTTCCCTATTATACAAGATGGATTCCGCATATAGTTTGAATTCTTCATATTCCGACAGTTATGCCGATATGGATTTCCATTCGGGCTCCGAAAGCAGCGTCACCGGAATGGATCAACCAATTTCCCATCATCTATTCTGGATGAATTAGGGATGGGTTCGTAATATACTAAATCACTGGAGACAAGAAGAAGGTGATCTATTCCATCCACCAAATTGCCCTCTTGGCGATGAACCTGAAGCACTTACCGGCGAACCTATTCGAAACACCATTTTCTCTCTCATTTCTAGAGTATTTCGTCACGATTATATACTATCCCATATTACAAATCTTGTTCATTCGCTCGCTCCAACCGCCAATCATCCCGGTGTACTAGCAGAAGTTAACGAACTTCGCGCTCGCGTGACGGCTTTGGAGAACATGGTGTGAAGGTTGCAAACACCAGCAGCAGCATAATCAGCACCACCATCAATAACATCAACAATACCATCATCACCACTAACTAACAACATCCGCATCACACGTCTCGACATCATAATCTGTCCCACAAACATCAACATCATACGCACCATAGATACCAAGGAGTACCAACAATAATGAATGATGAAGTATTGATCCATAACTTCATTGATATTCTGCGAAGAATATGTGGTTTCAAAAAGGTTTAGAGATTTCTTATTCTAGCTCAAACCGAAAAGCAAATGAGATTAATATCATATTAACTCATTAAATTCATGATTTCATCTGAAGAATATATATATGTATATATGTTTTCATAAAGATTGTAATTAAAAGTTCTTTTGTACAAAATATTAATGGTGAAATTTTTTTTAACGGGTAGGTAATTGATAAGGCTAAAAAGGAACATATATTTCATAGCAAAATCCCCCAAGAAAGATAAGATTTTAGTTGCAATTGTTCCATTTTCAAGTAATATTCGTTTATATTTAATAAGTGCGAAGACAAAAGGCGAAAACGAAGATTTGAAGACAAAAAGGTCCAAAATGCTCAAATGTACAAGATACAATTAAAAAGGTTCAAATTATTGATGAAGAACGTCTAAAAATGACAAGAGTACAAGTTACAAAACGCAAAGTACAAGATATTAAATTGTACGCAAGGACGTTCGAAAATCCGAAACCGGGACATGAGTCAACTCTCAATGCTCGACGCAACGGTGTAAAAATTACGAGTCAACTATGCACAAGAATAAAATATAATATTTAAATAATTCATAATAAGAATAATATTAAATAATAAAAAGTTGTTAATTGAGCATAGTTCAGGGGTCATAAATGAAAATTCAAATTTATAATTTGCCTATAAAAGGCTATGTAATTGGATCGATATAGGGAGACCTTTTTTCTATCATATTTCGATATATATATCGATCTATCTATCTATTATCAATATCAATTATCAATATCTATATTCTATATCTCTATCATAATGTTAACTTAATAAGATATAACAATAATCTTAATTTTAACTTTAAATTATGATAATAATAAGATTTATGATAGAGATCGTTTGAGTGTGTAAGTCGAAATTCTGTCCGTGTAACGCTACGCTATTTTTAATCATTGTAAGTTATGTTCAACCTTTCTCGTAGCTAAGTTATTATTATGCTTATTTAATCCGAAGTAATCATGATGTTGGGCTAATTACTAAAATTGGGTAATTGGGCTTTGTACCATAATTGGGGTTTGGACAAAAGAACGACACTTGTGGAAATTAGACTATGGGCTATTAATGGGCTTTATATTTGTTTAACTAAATGATAGTTTGTTAATTTTAATATAAAGATTTACAATTGGGCGTCCCTATAAATAACCATTTACACTCGATCGGACACGATGGGCGGGGTATTTATATGTACGAATAATCGTTCATTTAACCGGACACGGGAATGGATTAATAGCCACTAGAATAATTAAAACAGGGGTGAAATTATGTACAAAGGACACTTGGTATAATTGATAACAAAATATTAAAACCTTGGGTTACACTCAGTCGACAACCTGGTGTAATTATTAAACAAAGTATTAAAATCTTGTTACAGTTTAAATCCCCAATTAGTTGGAATATTTAACTTCGGGTATAATTAAAATTTGACGAGGACACTCGCACTTTATATTTATGACTGATGGACTGTTATGGACAAAAACCAGACGGACATATTAAATAATCCAGGACAAAGGACAATTAACCCATGGGCATAAAACTAAAATCAACACGTCAAACATCATGATTACGGAAGTTTAAATAAGCATAATTCTTTTATTTCCTTTATTTTATATTTAATTGCACTTCTAATATTCGCATTTTTATTGTTATTGTATTTAATTGCACTTTTAATTATCGTACTTTTTAATTATCGCAAGTTTATTTTATCGCACTTTTATTATTCGCAATTTCATTATCGTTATTTACTTTATGCTTTAATTTAAGTCTTGTATTTATTTTTAATACTTTACATTTGGTTTTAACTGCGACTAAAGTTTTAAAATCGAAAAACCGGTTATTAAACGGTAAAAACCCCCCTTTATAATAATAATATTACTTATATATATATATTTGTATTTTTACAATTATTGTGTGTAAAAAAAATATAGTGTTATACTTCACGAGCTCCCTGTGGAACGAACCAGACTTACTAAAAACTATACTATAATACGATTAGGTACACTGCCTATAAGTGTTGTAGCAAGGTTTAAGTATATCCACTCGATAAATAAATAAATAACTTGTGTAAAATTGTAGCATATTTAATAGTATTTCGCACTAAAAATAATACTATTTTGTATACACCCCCTACGACATCAAGTATTTTTGGCGCCGCTGCCGGGGACCTGCTAAAACACTATATTTTTAATTTATATTTGTAAAAATATAAAAAAAAAACCAAAAAAAAAAAAAAAAAAAGCGTAAAAAAAAAAAAACGTAAAAAAAAAACAAAAAAACGTAAAAAAAAAATATATTTTTTTAAGATTTTGTCTATAAAAAAAAATGTTTTTTAGTCTTATTACCTTTAGATTTTTAGACTATAGTCGCAACTTTTAGTATTAAGTTTAGTTTTGCCATAGTTATTTTCTTATTTTTATTTTTCGATGCCTTTTACCTATGTATCAATTACAATTCCAATTAGTAATCTCTATTTGTAGTTTTAATTTTAAGATAGTGATAGTTATAAGGTTGGATTAATCGCGTGTTTTTAAAGTCTTATAAGCCACTCTTTGCCTTTTTCGTTTTTCGACACTTTTCGACGCGCAATCTATTTCTTCCTTATTTCTCGTCATTCTAGTTATAGGACATAGAATTTTATCTACATCTAATCTAATATTTCTTAAACGGAAAGAGAAATTATTTAAGCGGTTAAGTTAATAGACGTTGACATTTTTCTGGTTCGTAGTAATAGTTGGATTTGTACGTGGACCGGGTTGTTGGAGCCAAACAGTCCTCAATTATATTGAGACCAAACGAATCCTGCCCCTCTGCTGCATCTTTTGGCTATTCGAAACGTGAGCAAAATCAGAAAAAGTCTATTAATTGGACAACTTATATAAGTTTTTATTATTTTTATAACTAATAGGATATTCTGTGAATGCACCGAGCAAAACGTTCACCACCTTTCATACGTTCACCACCTGTAACTCGATCAAGACATCTAGCAAATATTGTCGCCGTTGATTTTTCTTTAGAATCGTCATCTAGTCGAACAAGAACTCCAACTCAAATTTCCGATAATCCATCTTTTGAACCCGACTTCACAATTAAGAACCCGGAGCATATTCAAGGACAATTCCAAGATCCTGAACCACTAATTATTCCTCCTGAGCCACAATCAGAATCCTCTAGTGATTCGTATTCAACAAATTCAATTATGGAAGTAACGGAACCTCTAAGTATGGAAGATCGAATGAGAGCCACACGCACGGGCCAAGGTCACGCCATTATTAAGCCAGAAGTTAATGCTCCAGATTATGAAATCAAAGGACAAATTCTACACATGGTAACTAATCAGTGCCAATATAGTGGTGCGCCGAATGAAGATCCAAACGAACACCTTCGTACGTTAAAAAGAATTTGTACACTATTCAAAATCCGAGAAGTGGAAGATGAGCAGATCTATCTCATGTTGTTTCCCTGGACTTTAAAGGGAGAAGCCAAAGATTGGTTAGAATCGTTACCTGAAGGGGCGATTGACACATGGGATGTTTTAGTTGAAAAATTTCTTAAACAATTCTTTCCGGCATCCAAAGCCGTGAGACTTCAAGGAGTAATTGTTACGTTCGTGCAAAAGCCAAATGAAACATTATATGAGGCGTGGACAAGATTCGGAAGGATGTTGAGAGGATGTCCTCAACACGGTTTAGACACTTACCAAATAGTACAAATATTCTACCAAGGTGTCAATGTTGCTACACGAAAAGACATCGACATAACAGCTGGTGGTTCCATTATGAAGAAAACCGCAACTGAAGCTTACAAGATCATTGATAACACAGCATCCCACTCTCATGAGTGGCACCAAGAAAAAGATATCTTTCGATCATCTAAAGCGGCTAGAGCCGATTCTAGCCATGACTTTGATTCCGTTTCCGCAAAAATAGATGCTTTCGAAAGAAGAATGGAAAAGATGAATAAAGATATTCACGCAATACGAATCAGTTGTGAGCTATGCGGTGGACCACACTTATTGAAATATTGTCACATTGAACCAACCATGGAACAACGAGAGAATGTTTTCTATATGAACCAAAGGCCGGGAAATAATTATCAAAATAATTATCAACCGCCAAAGCTAAACTTCAATCGAAATCAAAACATTCTTTACAATCCAAAAGGACCCGAAAATAACTGGTATAACCAACAAGGTCCGAATAACCAACCAACTCAAAACAACACTTTCAATCAACAAAGACCTGGCTTATATAAACCACAACAACAAACCGAAGAGAAAAAGTCAAATATGGAAGACGTGGTATTCAAGCTAGTTGAATCTCAAACACAATTTATTGAAACTCAAACTCAAATGAACGAGAGGTTTGATCAGTCATTAAGAACTCAACAAGCTTCCATTTTGAATCTAGAAAAACACGTAGGTACTCTTGCTAGCATGATGAGTGAGAGGGAACAAGGAAAGCTACCGAGTAATACTGAAGTAAATCCTCGGAAAGAGAATGTTAATATGGTGTCAACAAATTCTGAAAAACCAGCACCAGAAGATGGGAAGATTTTAGATGTGAGTAACAATGAAGAAGTTACACCACCACCACCACCACCCGAGTATGTAAAGCCAGTGGTGACACCATACAAACCACCCATCCCGTTTCCAAGAAAAGGAGTTGAGTATGAGCAAGTAATAAGTAATAAAGATTGTGATACTTCTGGAAAGAAGAAGAAGAAAAAGAATAAGAAAGTACAAGAAACAAAAGCCGTAGAAGTAAACCCGGTGAATACAGTTCCACCAAAACCTCCACCTAGGGTAGGTGATCCGGGTGAATTTATTGTTCCTTGTCTACTTAGTGATTGTGTCATGTATGATGCATTAGCAGATTTAGGTGCAAGTGTGAGTGTTATGCCTCTTTCCTTATATAAGAGATTAGGAGTAGGTAAGTTAAATCCAACAGATATGAGTGTTCGACTCTTTGATCAAACCATTAAGCACCCAGTTGGAATTGCTGACAACCTACCCGTTCAAGTAGGCAATTTAACCTTTCTAGTCGAATTTATTGTCATTGACATAGAAGAGGACCTAAACATTCCTCTAATTTTAGGTCGACCATTCTTTGCGTCCACCGGGGCGTTATTTGATGTAGGAAATGGAAGAATGACACTTAAAAGTGGTGACAAATCGATCACCTTTATGATTCGAAAGTCTAAATCTCCACCAGCCAAAACCGTTGAACCAGTAAAAACAATTGGTAAGAACCATGTAGTTTTACCAACTCCAACGGTAGTGCTTAACAATAATGAAACGCCTAAGTGTGGGGAAAATGAAGTAACACCTAATGATGACATGATAACAAAGAACCCCGTTGTTGATACGAAATCAAATGATTCCGTTATTAATAGTTCAATGAAGAAACTTATTAAATGGATTCGCTATGCTAGAACCAAGGGGAACTTTAAGTTATGTAACCGATTAGTATCCAATCTGTCGCCTAAAGAAAAGGCAAAGCTAGTTGAAATTGTGGATATAACACATGAATTCGACCAATGGCTTAAAGAAAAAGTCACAGATATGCAAGTTGATTATGGACCAAGAGAAATTGACGATGAAGCTAATCACAATTTCGACACCACAGCTACCTAAGTGTGGGGAGATTCAAATGTTCCAAAAGGAAAATGTTGTCGAGAGTTAGTTGTTCTGTTCTCGTGTAGTTCCGAGAATGGAATCCGATTGGTCTTTTCCGCTAGCAGACACTAAAGAACTAGTTTTCTCCCTCCATTCTGAATCTTTTTATTTAGTAGGTTTTATATAAAATTAATATGCTTTTTAAATTTATGTTTTGAATGATTTTAAAAACAAAAATTTACTTTATTTCATTAAGTTTAAAAAATGATTTCTAAAATTCGTCGTGAGTTAAAGACTAGGTCGTTGAGCCGAAATTGCTTTACCCGAGGGCGGGGCAACAAATTTTGTTATCATTTAATTTTATTGATCTAAAGTATGCAAAAAAATATTATATTAATTTTTGAACGTGGGGTTATATACCAAACTTCAAAAATATGTATATATGTTTGTATTTTATGTTATGTACACAACAGGGTAAAACAGCGCACTTTCAAAGACTGTCATTAAGTTCAACAAAAAGCTACTAATTTTGATGACAAGGCGCAAAATATCAAATGTGATGTAAAATAATATGCTTACAAACTGGGTATTTTTAATCACTTTTCTACACTAGTCACCCTCATGAATTTATAATTATAGTCTGATTTCATGCAAATGAGGGCATTGCATGATCTCAAGTGTGGGGAAGGGTTATAAATTCTCTCGGGTTTACACTTAGTTTATTTGCCAAATTTTGTGAAAATTTGAAAAATTTTCAATTAAATGAACTCAAAATCATGTTTATACATATTTATGAACGATGAAAACTAGGTGATAATACCGAAATTATCGTTACCTCGAAAAGGACATAAATTGAGAAACACCCTAAAATGCTTGAATTCATTTAAAATGAAATAGAAGAAAATAAAAAGGCAAAGAAAGAAACTAAGTGTGGGAAGAATGTACCAAGTTATTCAATTTAAAACATATATCACATATTTTTGTACAAGATTATTGCAGGTACTTTTGCTTTGGACGATACTAATCAGTTTTACCCGGTTTACTGTAATACATTTGAAAGAAAGATGGATCTACACGATGAATCAATTCCATCATTAAAAGGAAGTAAAGTCTTCCGAAAAAGACACGCGCTTCTTGATTTAGGTCATGAAGTTGTCGTCCAGACCAGCTGTAGGTTGACGAAAAATCTAGAAAAGTCATCTCTAAAATCAGCAGGAAATCCACGGACCTCAGCATCAAACAGGGTCGCCAAGTGGTCAGATTTATCCTAACCATGAGAAGGATTTATCTCGTACAATGGGGAGGCACCGTGCAAATTAGCTTGATAAGACTAATGAATCAGATCCCCAGAAAAGGATAATCTCCTTAAAGATTAAAAATCAGCTTTTAAGACTGATAATACTCAATCCTAGAGATTGACCTTAAAGATTGAGAATTCAAACTCATGGAATTCGATGATATCTAAACTCGAGCTTGAACGAGAAAATATTTTGATCAAAAATACAAACCGATTTGTTTTCTGAAAAACCATTTTCAATGCGTTCATTACCATTGAACGTAAAATCCTAGAAATTCACCTAGAATTCATTAGGTCACCTGAACCAAATCGGGTGTCAACCGTAAGAACGGTGGTTGCATAGCATGGTCGGAGACAGGACCTTGTGCCAGACCGAAAAATTATAGGATGATCTTTACTATCGCTCCTACCAAGGATAGTTCTAGCATCCGACACGTTAATAAGACCATAATCATCTGCATGTCACAGGACATTTCCTTAACAGTTTCTTGTTCATCGCTTTCCTTTACAACCGGACGGTAGTTTACCGAAAGGTAATATACGGAACAAGTAAACTGGATGTGTGCTTTCCGATACCGGGATAGCAGTGGATTACACGAACCTAAAAGTTTTTAACCAAAATATTGATCCACAAATATATTTTGCAACACCGATGATGGATCAAATCAGAAAACTTGTCTAGAGTAAAGCCTAGCTTGAATTTTCAAAAGATCAAATGTTTTCATAAAGATCTAATTTCCTTAAGGATCTACATTTTCATAGTCATGTGGGACTGTAAACCGCCTTTCAAATGTGCACTTTGCTTTGGAAACCGAAAGTAAATCGGCTATTTGATTGCAAGTGTCGTTGTCCTAAACCCAAGGCAACTGTGGATGACACACCCACCTTTAACCATATCGTTACTATCATTGTTTATACCGCTCTATCAAAATCACTGATGTACAAAGTGTGAAGAATAAAGAAGTGATTTGTGTGATGTATTATATTATTTCAAGACTGTATTGCTTGAGGACAAGCAACGCTCAAGTGTGGGGATATTGATAAGGCTAAAAAGGAACATATATTTCATAGCAAAATCCCCCAAGAAAGATAAGATTTTAGTTGCAATTGTTCCATTTTCAAGTAATATTCGTTTATATTTAATAAGTGCGAAGACAAAAGGCGAAAACGAAGATTTGAAGACAAAAAGGTCCAAAATGCTCAAATGTACAAGATACAATTAAAAAGGTTCAAATTATTGATGAAGAACGTCTAAAAATGACAAGAGTACAAGTTACAAAACGCAAAGTACAAGATATTAAATTGTACGCAAGGACGTTCGAAAATCCGAAACAGGGACATGAGTCAACTCTCAACGCTCGACGCAACGGTGTAAAAATTACGAGTCAACTATGCACAAGAATAAAATATAATATTTAAATAATTCATAATAAGAATAATATTAAATAATAAAAAGTTGTTAATTGAGCATAGTTCAGGGGTCATAAATGAAAATTCAAATTTATAATTTGCCTATAAAAGGCTATGTAATTCGATCGATATAGGGAGACCTTTTTTCTATCATATTTCGATATATATATCGATCTATCTATCTATTATCAATATCAATTATCAATATCTATATTCTATATCTCTATCATAATGTTAACTTAATAAGATATAACAATAATCTTAATTTTAACTTTAAATTATGATAATAATAAGATTTATGATAGAGATCGTTTGAGTGTGTAAGTCGAAATTCTGTCCGTGTAACGCTACGCTATTTTTAATCATTGTAAGTTATGTTCAACCTTTCTCGTAGCTAAGTTATTATTATGCTTATTTAATCCGAAGTAATCATGATGTTGGGCTAATTACTAAAATTGGGTAATTGGGCTTTGTACCATAATTGGGGTTTGGACAAAAGAACGACACTTGTGGAAATTAGACTATGGGCTATTAATGGGCTTTATATTTGTTTAACTAAATGATAGTTTGTTAATTTTAATATAAAGATTTACAATTGGGCGTCCCTATAAATAACCATTTACACTCGATCGGACACGATGGGCGGGGTATTTATATGTACGAATAATCGTTCATTTAACCGGACACGGGAATGGATTAATAGCCACTAGAATAATTAAAACAGGGGTAAAATTATGTACAAAGGACACTTGGTATAATTGATAACAAAATATTAAAACCTTGGGTTACACTCAGTCGACAACCTGGTGTAATTATTAAACAAAGTATTAAAATCTTGTTACAGTTTAAATCCCCAATTAGTTGGAATATTTAACTTCGGGTATAATTAAAATTTGACGAGGACACTCGCACTTTATATTTATGACTGATGGACTGTTATGGACAAAAACCAGACGGACATATTAAATAATCCAGGACAAAGGACAATTAACCCATGGGCATAAAACTAAAATCAACACGTCAAACATCATGATTACGGAAGTTTAAATAAGCATAATTCTTTTATTTCCTTTATTTTATATTTAATTGCACTTCTAATATTCGCATTTTTATTGTTATTGTATTTAATTGCACTTTTAATTATCGTACTTTTTAATTATCGCAAGTTTATTTTATCGCACTTTTATTATTCGCAATTTCATTATCGTTATTTACTTTATGCTTTAATTTAAGTCTTGTATTTATTTTTAATACTTTACATTTGGTTTTAACTGCGACTAGTTTTAAAATCGACAAACCGGTCATTAAACGGTAAAAACCCCCCTTTATAATAATAATATTACTTATATATATATATTTGTATTTTTACAATTATTGTGTGTACAATAAATATAGTGTTATACTTCACGAGCTCCCTGTGGAACGAACCGGACTTACTAAAAACTATACTATAATACGATTAGGTACACTGCCTATAAGTGTTGTAGCAAGGTTTAAGTATATCCACTCGATAAATAAATAAATAACTTGTGTAAAATTGTAGCATATTTAATAGTATTTCGCACTAAAAATAATACTATTTTGTATACACCCCCTACGACATCAAGTATTTTTGGCGCCGCTGCCGGGGACCTGCTAAAACACTATATTTTTAATTTATATTTGTAAAAATATAAAAAAAAAAAACCAAAAAAAAAAAAAAAACGTAAAAAAAAAAAACAAAAAAACTTAAAAAAAAAAAAAATATTTTTTTAAGATTTTGTCTATAAAAAAAAAATGTTTTTTAGTTTTATTACCTTTAGATTTTTAGACTATAGTCGCAACTTTTAGTATTAAGTTTAGTTTTGCCATAGTTATTTTCTTATTTTTATTTTTCGATGCCTTTTACCTATGTATCAATTACAATTCCAATTAGTAATCTCTATTTGTAGTTTTAATTTTAAGATAGTGATAGTTATAAGGTTGGATTAATCGCGTGTTTTTAAAGTCTTATAAGCCACTCTTTGCCTTTTTCGTTTTTCGACACTTTTCGACGCGCAATCTATTTCTTCCTTATTTCTCGTCATTCTAGTTATAGGACATAGAATTTTATCTACATCTAATCTAATATTTCTTAAACGGAAAGAGAAATTATTTAAGCAGTTAAGTTAATAGACGTTGACATTTTTCTGGTTCGTAGTAATAGTTGGATTTGTACGTGGACCGGGTTGTTGGAGCCAAACAGTCCTCAATTATATTGAGACCAAACGAATCCTGCCCCTCTGCTGCATCTTTTGGCTATTCGAAACGTGGACAAAATCAGAAAAAGTCTATTAATTGGACAACTTATATAAGTTTTTATTATTTTTATAACTAATAGGATATTCTGTGAATGCACCGAGTAAAACGTTCACCACCTTTCATACGTTCACCACCTGTAACTCGATCAAGACATCTAGCAAATATTGTCGCCGTTGATTTTTCTTTAGAATCGTCATCTAGTCGAACAAGAACTCCAACTCAAATTTCCGATAATCCATCTTTTGAACCCGACTTCACAATTAAGAACCCGGAGCATATTCAAGGACAATTCCAAGATCCTGAACCACTAATTATTCCTCCTGAGCCACAATCAGAATCCTCTAGTGATTCGTATTCAACAAATTCAATTATGGAAGTAACGGAACCTCTAAGTATGGAAGATCGAATGAGAGCCACACGCACGGGCCAAGGTCACGCCATTATTAAGCCAGAAGTTAATGCTCCAGATTATGAAATCAAAGGACAAATTCTACACATGGTAACTAATCAGTGCCAATATAGTGGTGCGCCGAATGAAGATCCAAACGAACACCTTCGTACGTTTAAAAGAATTTGTACACTATTCAAAATCCGAGAAGTGGAAGATGAGCAGATCTATCTCATGTTGTTTCCCTGGACTTTAAAGGGAGAAGCCAAAGATTGGTTAGAATCGTTACCTGAAGGGGCGATTGACACATGGGATGTTTTAGTTGAAAAATTTCTTAAACAATTCTTTCCGGCATCCAAAGCTGTGAGACTTCAAGGAGAAATTGTTACGTTCGCGCAAAAGCCAAATGAAACATTATATGAGGCGTGGACAAGATTCGGAAGGATGTTGAGAGGATGTCCTCAACACGGTTTAGACACTTACCAAATAGTACAAATATTCTACCAAGGTGTCAATGTTGCTACACGAAAAGACATCGACATAACAGCTGGTGGTTCCATTATGAAGAAAACCGCAACTGAAGCTTACAAGATCATTGATAACACAGCATCCCACTCTCATGAGTGGCACCAAGAAAAAGATATCTTTCGATCATCTAAAGCGGCTAGAGCCGATTCTAGCCATGACTTTGATTCCGTTTCCGCAAAAATAGATGCTTTCGAAAGAAGAATGGAAAAGATGAATAAAGATATTCACGCAATACGAATCAGTTGTGAGCTATGCGGTGGACCACACTTATTGAAATATTGTCACATTGAACCAACCATGGAACAACGAGAGAATGTTTTCTATATGAACCAAAGGCCGGGAAATAATTATCAAAATAATTATCAACCGCCAAAGCTAAACTTCAATCGAAATCAAAACATTCTTTACAATCCAAAAGGACCCGAAAATAACTGGTATAACCAACAAGGTCCGAATAACCAACTAACTCAAAACAACACTTTCAATCAACAAAGACCTGGCTTATATAAACCACAACAACAAACCGAAGAGAAAAAGTCAAATATGGAAGACGTGGTATTCAAGCTAGTTGAATCTCAAACACAATTTATTGAAACTCAAACCCAAACGAACGAGAGGTTTGATCAGTCATTAAGAACTCAACAAGCTTCCATTTTGAATCTAGAAAAACACGTAGGTACTCTTGCTAGCATGATGAGTGAGAGGGAACAAGGAAAGCTACCGAGTAATACTGAAGTAAATCCTCGGAAAGAGAATGTTAATATGGTGTCAACAAATTCTGAAAAACCAACACCAGAAGATGGGAAGATTTTAGATGTGAGTAACAATGAAGAAGTTACACCACCACCACCACCACCCGAGTATGTAAAGCCAGTGGTGACACCATACAAACCACCCATCCCGTTTCTAAGAAAAGGAGTTGAGTATGAGCAAGTAATAAGTAATAAAGATTGTGATACTTCTGGAAAGAAGAAGAAGAAAAAGAATAAGAAAGTACAAGAAACAAAAGCCGTAGAAGTAAACCCGGTGAATACAGTTCCACCAAAACCTCCACCTAGGGTAGGTGATCCGGGTGAATTTATTGTTCCTTGTCTACTTAGTGATTGTGTCATGTATGATGCATTAGCAGATTTAGGTGCAAGTGTGAGTGTTATGCCTCTTTCCTTATATAAGAGATTAGGAGTAGGTAAGTTAAATCCAACGGATATGAGTGTTCGACTCTTTGATCAAACCATTAAGCACCCAGTTGGAATTGCTGACAACCTACCCGTTCAAGTAGGCAATTTAACCTTTCTAGTCGAATTTATTGTCATTGACATAGAAGAGGACCTAAACATTCCTCTAATTTTAGGTCGACCATTCTTTGCGTCCACCGGGGCGTTATTTGATGTAGGAAATGGAAGAATGACACTTAAAAGTGGTGACAAATCGATCACCTTTATGATTCGAAAGTCTAAATCTCCACCAGCCAAAACCGTTGAACCAGTAAAAACAATTGGTAAGAACCATGTGGTTTTACCAACTCCAACGGTATTGCTTAACAATAATGAAACGCCTAAGTGTGGGGAAAATGAAGTAACACCTAATGATGACATGATAACAAAGAACCCCGTTGTTGATACGAAATTAAATGATTCCGTTATTAATAGTTCAATGAAGAAACTTATTAAACGGATTCGCGATGCTAGAACCAAGGGGAACTTTAAGTTATGTAACCGATTAGTATCCAATCTGTCGCCTAAAGAAAAGGCAAAGCTAGTTGAAATTGTGAATATAACACATGAATCCGACCAATGGCTTAAAGAAAAAGTCACAGATATGCAAGTTGATTATGGACCAAGAGAAATTGACGATGAAGCTAATCACAATTTCGACACCACAGCTACCTAAGTGTGGGGAGATTCAAATGTTCTAAAAGGAAAATGTTGTCGAGAGTTAGTTGTTCTGTTCTCGTGTAGTTCCGAGAATGGAATCCGATTGGTCTTTTCCGCTAGCAGACACTAAAGAACTAGTTTTCTCCCTCCATTCTGAATCTTTTTATTTAGTAGGTTTTATATAAAATTAATATGCTTTTTAAATTTATGTTTTGAATGATTTTAAAAACAAAAATTTACTTTATTTCATTAATGTTTTGAACTAGTTTCTATCTAATCTCTAAACATATCAAGAGAATATTTTTCTGGATGACTCGGTCTTCTCCAGGGTATTCTGGTAATTTAACAAATCAAATTCGTTCTATTACCATTTTCTTCTTAGAGCATTAGCTATGTTCATTCTGAATTTCATATCTACGAATTCCGGACCATTACTCGCTTGACTCGAAGTCGGGAAGAGAAAACGAAAGCATGAAGCTCTGAAAAATAATGAAGAATATAAACTCCGATAGTAACCCCGAAATTACAAACCGTATATATCGATGCAGATAGCAATATAGAGACACGGGAGAATTAGAAACACTATAAACACAAGAGTATAGTAGAAGTAAATAGATTCTTCTGGTGGTAGATGAAAAAGAAGAATGACAGATATAAAAATTAGGAGTATATCAAGAATCAGGACTGGATGGAGCATATTGATGAATGCTTTAAAGTAAGAATCAAGGGAGAAAGAATAGAAGGTGTGAGTCGTGAAAAATAAGGAAACGAAGGGGTGAATTTATAGTGAAATATCCGACAGAGCAATCGAAACAGATTATTGCATATAATCAAAGAAGATCCTGATTTCCTTAATCACCAAAGAACCAAATCTTATTACGTAAGATTCTCTTTAAATCCCTTAAATCCAGGAAATCAATCATAAATACGTCATCGGTTAAGACGAATATATTTTACTCATCTCACTCTTTTACGATAGTCTCATTTATATTCTTCGCATAATCGAATCGTTTTATCTACATTACTCAATGATGATAAAACTCCATTATCACCTTATATTTGTCGTGAAAACCTTCTTATTGTTATCCATAACAACCTCTATCAAATTTCGGGGACGAAATTTCTTTAACGGGTAGGTACTGTAATGACCCGGAATTTTCCGACCAAATTATACTTATGAGATTAATATTTACATAAATTAAACCATACCAACATGATAAGCAATCCAAATTGTTGAGACTTGTGTTTTTGAAAAGAGTTTTACACAACGTTTGACCGTCCAATATGACCAATGATATCACGAACTATATAACATATGATAATTATACGTTTGTGTATATATATTTATTTATATATATTTAACATGATCTAAGGATGGTTTAACATCTCATTGTGTACTAATGACAATGAGTTATAAGTATATTTTGAAACTACTAACTTAAGTTTTCAAAACGATAACTATACGTAACATTCTTTGATATATATACTTATAATCTATAATGCTTATACATGTATCGTATATATAATGTATTTAATCACTTTTAAGGACTTAAATACATAAAACAATATAAGTATATTCACAAAAGATAGCTATATTTGAATTCTCGTTCCGTTTCCTCAAGATTTCTATACGTATATCTAGGGTATATGTACCCGTATCATACCCAGCTTCTATACGTATTTACTATTGGTATATACACATCAAATCAACATCCTAATCAATATTATTACTGCCCTAGATATGAGGTAACTAGGATTTGTCAAGTAGTATGAATTATTAGTAAGAAAACAAAATTAGGAATCCTTTTCTTTCTTTATAAACTAAAAACGTTTTTATAAATGAACACCATTTCTTCACTCCATTTTCTCATACCTACACCCTCATTTCTCTCTCAAAATACTCCTAACTTCATACTTGATCATCTCCAAGCATTTTCCCCATCATTTAGCTTCAATTACAAGCCTTAAACACCATAAGAAAACTCTTTCAAGAACATATCAAAATAACCACCCATTTGAAGAAGTTTACTTCCAACCTTTTGATCTAACTCCACCACTCTTTGATTCCAAGATTATTTCTTATCTTTTGCAGTAACTTTTTCCAAGTAACTTGAGGTAGTAACCTTGTTCATAATCTTATTCAATTCATATTCATATAGCTATCTTATTTTGTGGTATAAAATTTTAACAACAAGAACATAGTTTGAATGATTTCAAACTTGTTCGCAAACTAAATAGATCCTTCTAACTTGACTTTTAAAACACTTCAAGACCTGTAATATATCATAATGATATGCTAACCTAACAAGATATAACTTGGTTTTACAAAGAACATCTTAAAACTGAATCTACGTCGTCGGAGTGCAACCGGGGGCTGTTTTGGGTTGGATAATTAAAAACCATCTTGAACTTTGAATTGGAAGTTCATGTTCTGGAAAAATGATATTTCTTATGAATATGTTAACACATAAAAATTTCATGGTTTAACTCAAAGTGTAAGTATTTTTAGAAAAATGATCATTAAATGTTGTTTTTATGATGGAAAATGATCACTTTCATAAGTTTCACCAAAGTTTGACCTATAACCTATGATTTCGAATACAAACTAAGGTATTTTCAGTTCATATTCTTAAAATTTGACTCGATCCAAGGAAGTGACAAGTTGAACCAACAAAAACGGAGTTGTAATGAAGAAACTACGACTAAAACAAGATTGGGCATCCGAAGCTAGTTTAGCTACGAAAATAT
Organism: Rutidosis leptorrhynchoides; assembly: GCF_046630445.1. Taxonomy (NCBI): domain Eukaryota; kingdom Viridiplantae; phylum Streptophyta; class Magnoliopsida; order Asterales; family Asteraceae; genus Rutidosis; species Rutidosis leptorrhynchoides. The sequence goes on along the minus strand of NC_092336.1, from coordinate 490,046,922 downwards.
TTGGAGAAAAAGTAAATTAATCATATCTTTTCTAATTAATATGATATTTTATATATAATTACTTATGATTTGATTTTATATATTTTAGGACCACCCGTAAACAACACGAGAAGATTAATCATAAGACCTCATGATTGTACGCAACACGTCATTTGACAACACGGTACTTTATGTACGCAACACGTCATTTGACAACATGGTACCATGGGTCGAGATTAATTCTGATCAATACGAATACGATGGGTTCTTTATTTATTTTATTTAAGCAACTAATTGTGGACCTCTAACATCGGACTGCTAACTACGGACTAAGAAAATATTAAAAGTATTAAAAGTATATATATATGTAACGATTACTTAAAAAGAAAATATGTTGATATATTATATATATGGTTAGGTTCGTGATATCTATCGGAGACCAAGTCAAATTAAATACCTTCAAGGCAAAAGTGAGTTTCATTTGCTCCCTTTTTAATTGCTTTTGCAATATATATTTTTGGGCTGAGAATACATGCGCTGCTTTTATAAATGTTTACAAAATAGACACAAGTACTTAAAAATATATTCTACGTTGAGTTGTACCACTGACATATTTCCCTGTAGCTTGGTAACTACTATTTACATGGGTATTGTAAATGCGAATCCTGTTGATAGATCTATCGGGCCTGACAACTCCAACCGGACTGGACGACCAGTATTCAACGGTTACACAGTACTTCGTTTTGGTGACTACACTTGGTACGGTGTAGTGAGATTTCATAATAGAGGGAATATGCGACGTTGATTAAATGTTAAGTATGGTTACCAAGTGCTCAACCACTTAGAATGCTTTACATACACTTGCGAGTGTATTATGTTTATGATTATGAAATCTTGTGGTCTATTAACATATTCAAATGATTGTTATGATAAACCTATGAACTCACCAACCTTTTGGTTGACACTTTAAAGCATGTTTATTCTCAGATACGAATTAAGTCTTCCGCTGTGCATTTGCTCAATATAAGGACATTACTTGGAGCCGATCATCGCAATGGGACCAAATGTTGATGACTTCGTCCAGGTGGATTAGGACGGGCCCTTTCATGAATCTTCACCCACTTTGTAGATCTATATCTTTTAACTTTAAATCTAGTAATTTTGATATAAAGATTAAAACTTGTGTTTGTAATCTTCATGTAACTTAAAGATCCAAGCTTTATGCTTCAAGATCTTCAAGAACAACCCAGATGCAAGCTTTCTAGCTTGAATCTTCATATATTTTTGTTGGATCTAAGTTTTCTAACTTATGATCTTGTTATTTTGTTATAAAGATCCAAACTTGTGTTTGTTATCTTCATGTAACTTAAAGATCCAAGTTTTATGCTTCAAGATCTTCAAGAACACCAAAGGTTCAAGCTTTCTAGCTCTGTAACCTTGTAACTTGTGTGAAAAGGATCCAAGCTCTCTAGTTTAGGGTTCCATCACTTCATTTGACTTAGATTATGTTCATACTTGTTTGATTGATGTAAAGTTTGTAGCTTTAGTTGTAAATGTAACTTGTAATTGTGTTAAGACTAAGGATATGATGCAACCTTGGTTCATCATCCATCTAAGACTCCTAAATAAGTTGTGTTCTTACTTGGTCTTAACATATTGTGTGTTGATGGTAGAATCTTGGTCAAGGTGATGCTAACCCATCAACGAGTTGTACACTTAAAGCTTCAAGCATCAAGGATGAGAACCGTGATGAGCATCAAGCACCAAGTACCCCACCGGAGCACTTGTTTACTGTTTTTTGGGATCTGATCAGTAACCTGAGCTACTAAAAAGTTAATTTTAAGTTATTTCGGTTCGAGTAGATGATTTTCCGTTTAGACCTCGTCTTAATCTGAGTTACGGTTTAGGATTTATGGACTTCCGAAAGTCATTACACCCTATTAACGTTGTGCTGAAATTTCTGACCTACTCGCACTTAAACCGTCACCACGGTCAAACGAAGATGATTTTGGTTCTGGAAATTTGTCAGCCACTAGGGAACTCATATATGGAGCCATAGCCACTGATTACGCATCTTTTCGATTTACGTAGAGGTCGTAGCAGCTGATCCAAGTCAGCCTATTGTTTTGACCTCTATACTTGATTAACTTACTTAGCTTTTATGACGATGAATGATGATGATGATGACACTTAAACTTATTTTATGCACTAATAGAACTTATAAAGACAACCTACTGACCTAGTAACCTTTGATTTAGGTTGACGACCTTTCGGACTGACTTACTACTTGCATACTTTCGTATCGACTTGTATTGCTTATTCACCGTGAGTTATAGCATCCCTTTTTACTACTTTTTACTATTTTTGGGACTGAGATTACATGCGCCTTTTTATGTTTTACTTATTTGACACGAGTACTTAAACTTTATATATGTGTGGGTTATATAACGGCATAAACTTTCCCCTTAGCACGGTAACGTTTAACTATTGGTTTTTTGAACCGGTAGATGCGAATCTTAGATATGGATCCATAGGGTTTGACATCCCCACTCGGGCTAGTCACGCTAGCATTTAACGGGTGTTTAATACTTCAAGGACATACGCACTCGCCAGGTGTACTTTTAGGGGGTAATATTTATATTTATGTTAAGTCTAGTTACCATGTGCCCACGATTAAACATATATTTTTCTTACTACTTTGAACATTGAAATCTCGTGCTCAACCTTACATTACTGTTACAACTTAAACTATAGCTCACCAACATTATTGTTGACGTTTTAAGCATGTTTTCTCAGGTGCTTAGAGGTTTGTTGCTTCCGCTGTTAGACTTGCTGTCATGCTATTATAGACTTGCTGTTAAGGACCTGCTGTGTTAGATTTCCGCTGCATTACTTAGAGATGTCTCAATCATGGAACTTATATTTTGCATTCGCAACTTATGTTATTTTGAATAATGGTTTTGTAACGACTTTTGTGTCACGTTATCTTTTTTAAAACATTTGAAATTATCTTTTCATGAATGCAAAACTGGTTTTCAAACAGCATATAGTGTTTGACCTTGTAATGATCCTGTTGTTGATGATTCGTACACGATGGTTTTGTACGGGGTGTCACATTTGGTATCAGAGCATTGGTTGTAGGGAATTAGGTTGCATTAGTGAGTCTAGATCGGACCAAGTAGGATTCACTAATAGGACTAATCTACAACTTGCTAGTTTACTTGTTTCTGCGAAACTTACTGCATGCTACTGATTACTTTTACTGCTATGTGATATTACTGCATGTTACTGCTTACTTATACTACCGTATGAACTTGCTGCATGCTACCGTTTCCTTTTAATGCTATGTAAACTCGCTGTATGCTTTGCTTATTCTCGCTACTGCATGCTACTATCTGCTGATTGCATGTTACTTCTGCTTAATACTGCTATTACTGCCGTGCTATGTACTATTGTAGACGCTCTAGGCTGCTGTAGTTACTATGCCTGATTATGTGCTTGCTACCCGTCTGCTTTTCGCTGTACCGACTTGGAGAACTTATCCTTCCCAGTTTAGATGTTTTTCTGAACTACCTTCCCACTCGTCTAACCCTAAGGATTAGTATTGTAATCCACCTGTTACTACCATCCCACCGTTCCAGAGATCGAAACGTTACTTCACGCAATCTAGGACGAGTACCCCTCGGATTACACGCCCGCTGAAGTTGATCCTCGAAGGAGGAGATATGTGAGGACTTTTCAGAGTAACCGCACCCCGAGCTCACTCTAATTAGCCACGTACAGCGTATGAACATCAGAAGGTTGTTCAGTTCCCGCAAGTTGACCCGTATCCCGTACGTTTTCATGACAGTCACTTATCTCTTTCATTCTTCACCACTACTCGACGATCTAACGACACTTCAGGACTTAGGTCCCTAACACTCTTAGGCATTAGAGAAGACGGAAGGACATCTCTTTTCACTAGGTCATAGTGTTTTCCACTGATGCTCAGCCATACCCAAAGACTTGGGAGTCGCCTCAAAACATATTGTATTACTACTTGCTACACGTACAACTCGACGCGAGACCCAGATTGAATTTCTAGAAAGGAACCTAACGACATTACCTGAACCCGAACATTTTGAAGAAATTTCGAGACATTTAGGCATTGATGCATAACCTACGGAACCTACGCACCTGTACTGAGAAACCGTGAGACTAAATATGTAGATTTTGTTTTGAGATAGCATAGATAAAGCACCGTTAGATGAAATTGAGTAGAACTTGAAGTGATCATGTTACATTGACCATATGGAGTGATATTGGAATGAACATACGATTTAGTACAATATAATGACGCCAGGCCAGCGTGATTATATTGAAGTAAATCATGCAGAAGTTCCCATGTTACTATATAAGGAATATGAAGTGATTCAAAGAAAATTTTGGCAGGAACCACTCGAGTATATGCATTATGGTTTGTTAGAGGTAGGGAAAGAATAACCATGTAGCCCAGATATTGTACAAGGAGGACCTTGATTGCAGAAATGATAACCCGACAATATGTTATGGATATAGGCACCCTGGACACTTAAGGGAACAGTTCTCAAATGGGAAAAACTTTGGACTTACCTACGTTAAAGCAATCATTAACCCAGTTATAGAGACTCGCATAGATCCTGATTTTAGTTAGGGTGTATTTCTTCACAACGGTTATTGTCTCGAAGTTGTTTAATACTAGAGCGATAGAAACCTTATATCTAAGAACTTTAGTGTTATAACTAATAAGCCATTAATAACCATAAGAGTTAAGTATTCTATAAGACAAGCTAATGGTAAGCTGGCAGAGATAAAGGAATAATTTAAGGTAGTACCTTAAAATTAACAGGTGGGTCATTTGGAGATGACCTCATGCCAACAAAACTTGGAAATTTTAATGTATTAGTGGAAAGGATTATTTACCTATGCACAAATAAATGTTATTTGAGAAGGTTGATAGAATTTTTCGCGATAGTATAATAAGACTTAGTTGGAATGGACCTTAAGATTAACCTAATACTCATCAAGTTAGGAAGTTTGATATAAAAGTTGGAATGGACTTTAGGATTAACCTAATACTCATCAAGTTAGGAAGCTTTGATGAAATAGTTGGAATAGACTAGTTTTCAAGGATGAAAGCATAAGTTATTTATGAGAAGATTATTCATATATCTCACGAGAATGGTGAGCCAAAAGCCATCTGGGTTACTTCAACAAACCGGAATCCCACAATGGAAATGGGAAGGGATGACGATGGATTTCATCCCAAAGTTACCGAAAACAATAGGCAGTTATGATACTATCTGGGTTATCGTTGACCGCCTCACCAAATCTGCTCACTTTCTAGCCATGAAAGAAGCTGATGCAATGGATAAACTTGCACGACGATACATAAAGGAAATTGTACCCCGTCACTCCAGCGATTCAAATTCTATATTAAGGACTACCCAAGAATCTTATCTGATGCTCATTCTTACGCGACTCTAAATCCTAACTTATCCCGAAAGAATTCTTAATCGATGATAATCACACCATCACCCTTCTTACGTCGATATTAGTAATACCCGTTCGAGATTTCCAAAATCAATTGGTAGTTAATTCCCATCCTCATACTCTCCCTTTTGTAACTCACTTATAAGCAACAACTTTACACTTAAGTATTTTTGGTCGAAAGACTTATGTCCTACCAATAGTCATCAACCACTTTTAAACTCAATGGTTTTTATTACCTCAAAGATCACCCGAAATTTTCAAAATCTTTTACTCAATCCTCATCCATCCTTTTCCAACTTGTAACCTCCGAAATATGAAAATTTTGTTTGCCAAAAACTTTTTACATACTATTTTACGGTACGATCCTCTCAAAGTTTCATAAAAGTAAATTTTATTTTTATTTGCCATTCGTGCAAAATTTTGAAATCGTATATGTTATATAAAACAAAGTAAATGATTACTTATTTTGACAAATACATATAAAATTTTACTTTCGCATTTACAAACCAAATATTTTATTTAAAAGATATTTTACTTTGAATGGTACGGGTTGTACATAACCCTAGATTACTAAGAACTTCGTTTCTTTTCTTACATTGTCACCTTAAACGAATTTTATAAAATTTTTGTTGCTTGTTGTATAAAATTTTTTCGTTGCTTATTCAAATCATCATGAAGACTTTACAACCGTCGAAATCGAGAGATTCATGTGTGTGTATGTGATGAAGGCACTTACTACCACGTCATGCAGAGCCTTCAGGGCATCCATCAACACTTAAACCATTCAAAATTATCACGTTACCCCAAGGATCTTATTTGCCACGCCTGTTGGAATGATGCTCTTTCTTACATTACTCTAAGTCCTGACTTATTCCAAGGGATTCTCGTTTAGTGATATTAACACCATCAGCATTCCGACTTTAATATTAGTCATAACCTATTTGGCATCTTGCAAAGTCAAGAAGCGATTAACTTCTCATCCTCATACTCTATCCTTCATACCTCACTTTTTTAGTAACGGCGTCGCACGTGAAAATTTTTGGGCCAAAGACTTAAGTCCGGATAATCATCAAAACTACAGTTTTAATTACCTAGTAACATGTCAACCGATGATTCAAAGATTTTTCACTCGACCTTTTTCAACTCTTAACCTCTGAAATACGAAAAACTATGTTTATCAAAATTTTTACACGTTTATTTGTGCAGTCCTCACGAGATTTATGGACAAATGAAAGTTTTAAAAACTTTTCTGTCACTTATGCGAGTTATAAAATCATATATGTATAAATTTATCCTTACTTATTTTGGTTAGTACATACTAAGTTATACCTTCAAATTATTTAAAAATCGCTCCTTTATTGGATTATTTAAGTCAAATAGTTTTGTGCAAAATGGTACGTGTTGTACATACTCATAAATTTACTAGGAACTTCGTTCCGTTTATGTTGTCACATCAAACGTTTAAAGGTTTTCAAAACTTTCTCGGTTGATTTTATTAAAGGTTTTTAGTATTAAACTACACCATGTATGGATCACACTTCTTCTCGCCCTCCGTTAGGGATGAAACTGACCATCAAGATCTTTGTTAAAAACTCTTGAGCCACTTTGGATGGCAGATTTACAAAATTTGTTAGGAAGTCTCTGCGCTCGTAAAATGTTCCTTTTAAGGTTAGACATGGCAAAAATGCGGGTCGATAAATCAGTTTTTTGAGGTACACTCAGTGGTCACCCTATCGTAGGAAATGCATTAGGCGGGTTTCTACTCTCAATATATCCCGGCTAATCGCAACACTCTCGTAAACATCATCTCTATGAACCAGTATGTTGAGGTACAAGAATCATTTTTGAAATTCTTTTCACTCGGAGAAAATCTTTGTTTATGACCTAGGGTTCACATATCTTCTCATCTCCGCATCTCCTTAAGTATAAGGAAAAATTCAGGACGAACCGCTCGGAGAGTTCACTCTCGTTCAAGGACCACACCTTTCGTGCGATTTTCTCTCGGAAATGTAGTATAAAATACTTTAAGAATCTATGAATCTTGTTATCCTCTTAGAAGGGACTGCTTAAAACGTCTGTAACACGGATATGGATACTCTACACATTCCTTCCTTCGTTGGTTGCAACTATATGTTGTTCTAGTTGATGTTAACCCTAACTTCAACATGTAACTGAAAGGATAAAGTTACATTATGGAACTGTGCTTCCATTCCATCTAAGGATAAGTTCACCTGCAGTATAGTAAACTGGGCGATATCCTTCATTGTTCGTTCAGGCCGTCCTGAAGACACTATAAATATGGCTTGCATTGCATATAAGTCCGATTAGTCACTTTCAGCTAAAATTTCAGTTCATTTAGTAAAATGAAACGTTCTTAAATATCGGGTTCTTCATACCTATGGTCTCCTTCCGAAATTAAGGGATTAGCACAAAATCCGTGGCAAACACTATCCAGACATCAAATCGCATGGTTATGATCACCATGTTTTCCATTCTACCTGTCAGCTTTGTATTGCAACATAAGTGCTCAATGTTTTAGATGAGTTTAGTAACATTCATGATGTATTTCATGCATTCAACTTATTGAAGATGCATGTACGGCTAAAAACATCATCTTTCCTTTTGTGGGTATATATATTCGGATGACATATTCGTGTTAGCAAGAAATGAAATCAATTTGTTGATCTCTTAGGACAAGAGACTTAATTAATGTCACATACCTATTCTTACTCTTATACGCCCAAGTACCTTTCGAGGTAAATATCTCACTTCTGAGCCCACGAGTCTCACGGAACCTTGATACGCTACTTCTTATTTAAATACGGTACCATTTTTAGTCACTCCTCAAATTTCGGGACTAAATTTTCATTAACAGGTGGGTAATGTAACGACCTGACTTTTTTCGACTTGCTTTTGTGCCTTGTGTTTTTGCGAAACTGCGTATTTGTGCGTACTGTGCTACTTTATACTCTGGAATCTTTAAATACATGGTTTACTTTCATTTATATATTAAAACATGCCTTAGAGTACGTAGGATACTTAACTTGATCACCGGATGCTTTATGACCGTTATTGTCACTTAACGTTTCGAATAAACCGCGAACTGCGCACACGTTTAACTTTTGTCGTAATCGGAATATTATGACTACGAAATATTAATTATTATTTTATAAAAATAATTACTAGGGTTTTTGGATGCTTAATTATGCGTAGTAATTTAATTATGCTTACTAGTTAGTCTTGTTGGACTTTCTACCTTGTTGGAATTAAGCCCACCCTACTCTAGCTAGTAGCCCATTTATTTAGCCCACTTATTAATTACTAGTGACCCAATAATAAGTAAGACAAATTCCCATTTATTAGAGGGAACATGCTAGCATTTTTGTCAAGTATTATCCTTAATGTTGCATGAGATCCTAAAATAAGCACCAACTTTAGACAACCATTAACCAAAAAGCAAACTTTTGTGTAGTGACCCGAACTTTTCCATGTTTATATATATTAATTGAGATTAATATTTACATGATTAAATGTTTCCAACATGTTAAGCAATCAAACTTGTTAAGACTTGATTAATTGAAATATGTTTCATATAGACAATTGACCACCCAAGTTGACCGGTGATTCACGGACGTTAAAACTTGTAAAAACTATACGATGACATATATATGGTTATATATATAGTTAACATGTTTTTATTATAAGTATGTATCTCATTAGTTATTTTAACAATGAGTTATATACATAAAAATGAGACTATTAATTTAAGAAACTCGAAAACGATATATATAACGATTATCGTTATAACAACGTCTTACTAGGTACATATGAATCATATTAAGATATTGATACACTTGGTTAATTATGTTAAATGATAAGTAAATATATTATTAAGTGTATTAACAATGAAATAAATATGTAAAAATAAGACTACTAACTTAATGATTTCGAAACGAGACATATATGTAACGATTATCGTTGTAACGACATTTAACTGTATATACATCATACTGAGATATATTATATATCATAATATCATGATAATATAACAATTTAACATCTCATTTGTTATAATAAACAATGGGTTAACAACATTCAACAATATCGTTAACCTAAAGGTTTCAAAACAACATTTACATGTAACGACTAACGATGACTTAACGACTCAGTTAAAATGTATATACATGTAGTGTTTTAATATGTATTCATAAACTTTTGAAAGACTTCAAGACACTTATCAAAATACTTCTACTTAACAAAAATGCTTACAATTACATCCTCGTTCAGTTTCATCAACAATTCTACTCGTATGCACCCGTATTCGTACTCGTACAATACACAGCTTTTAGATGTATGTACTATTGGTATATACACTCTAATGATCAGCTCTTAGCAGCCCATGTGAGTCACCTAACACATGTGGGAACCATCATTTGGCAACTAGCATGAAATATCTCATAAAATTACAAAAATATGAGTAATCATTCATGACTTATTTACATGAAAACAAAATTACATATCCTTTATATCTAATCCATACACCAACGACCAAAAACACCTACAAACACTTTCATTCTTCAATTTTCTTCATCTAATTGATCTCTCTCAAGTTCTATCTTCAAGTTCTAAGTGTTCTTCATATATTTTACAAGTTCTAGTTACATAAAATCAAGAATACTTTCAAGTTTGCTAGCTCACTTCCAATCTTGTAAGGTGATCATCCAACCTCAAGAAATCTTTGTTTCTTACAGTAGGTTATCATTCTAATACAAGGTAATAATCATATTCAAACTTTGGTTCAATTTCTATAACTATAACAATCTTATTTCAAGTGATGATCTTACTTGAACTTGTTTTCGTGTCATGATTCTGCTTCAAGAACTTCGAGCCATCCAAGGATCCGTTGAAGCTAGATCCATTTTTCTCTTTTCCAGTAGGTTTATCCAAGGAACTTAAGGTAGTAATGATGTTCATAACATCATTCGATTCATACATATAAAGCTATCTTATTCGAAGGTTTAAACTTGTAATCACTAGAACATAGTTTAGTTAATTCTAAACTTGTTCGCAAACAAAAGTTAATCCTTCTAACTTGAATTTTAAAATCAACTAAACACATGTTCTATATCTATATGATATGCTAACTTAATGATTTAAAACCTGGAAACACGAAAAAACACCGTAAAACCGGATTTACGCCGTCGTAGTAACACCGCGGGCTGTTTTGGGTTAGTTAATTAAAAACTATGATAAACTTTGATTTAAAAGTTGTTATTCTGAGAAAATGATTTTTATTATGAACATGAAACTATATCCAAAAATTATGGTTAAACTCAAAGTGGAAGTATGTTTTCTAAAATGGTCATCTAGACGTCGTTCTTTCGACTGAAATGACTAACTTTACAAAAACGACTTGTAACTTATCTTTCTGACAATAAACCTATACTTTTTCTGTTTAGATTCATAAAATAGAGTTCAATATGAAACCATAGCAATTTGATTCACTCAAAACGGATTTAAAATGAAGAAGTTATGGGTAAAACAAGATTGGATAATTTTTCTCATTTTAGCTACGTGAAAATTGGTAACAAATCTATTCCAACCATAACTTAATCAACTTGTATTGTATATTATGTAATCTTGAGATACCATAGACACGTATACAATGTCTCGACCTATCATGTCGACACATCTATATATATTTCGGAACAACCATAGACACTCTATATGTGAATGTTGGAGTTAGCTATACAGGGTTGAGGTTGATTCCAAAATATATATAGTTTGAGTTGTGATCAATACTGAGATACGTATACACTGGGTCGTGGATTGATTCAAGATAATATTTATCAATTTATTTCTGTACATCTAACTGTGGACAACTAGTTGTAGGTTACTAACGAGGACAGCTGACTTAATAAACTTAAAACATTAAAATATATTAAAAGTGTTGTAAATATATTTTGAACATACTTTGATATATATGTATATATTGTTATAGGTTCGTGAATCAACCAGTGGCCAAGTCTTACTTCCCGACGAAGTAAAAATCTGTGAAAGTGAGTTATAGTCCCACTTTTAAAATCTAATATTTTTGGGATGAGAATACATGCAAGTTTTATAAATGATTTACAAAATAGACACAAGTACGTGAAACTACATTCTATGGTTGAATTATCGAAATCGAATATGCCCCTTTTTATTAAGTCTGGTAATCTAAGAATTAGGGAACAGACACCCTAATTGACGTGAATCCTAAAGATAGATCTATTGGGCCTAACAAACCCCATCCAAAGTACCGGATGCTTTAGTACTTCGAAATTTATATCATATCCGAAGGGTGTCCCGGAATGATGGGGATATTCTTATATATGCATCTTGTTAATGTCGGTTACCAGGTGTTCACCATATGAATGATTTTTATCTCTATGTATGGGATGTGTATTGAAATATGAAATCTTGTGGTCTATTATTATGATTTGATATATATAGGTTAAACCTATAACTCACCAACATTTTTGTTGACGTTTTAAGCATGTTTATTCTCAGGTGATTATTAAGAGCTTCCGCTGTAGCATACTTAAATAAGGACGAAATTTGGAGTCCATGCTTGTATGATATTGTGTAAAAACTGCATTCAAGAAACTTATTTTGTTGTAACATATTTGTATTGTAAACCATTATGTAATGGTCGTGTGTAAACAGGATATTTTAGATTATCATTATTTGATAATCTACGTAAAGCTTTTTAAAACCTTTATCTATGAAATAAAGGTTATGGTTTGTTTTAAAAATGAATGCAGTCTTTGAAAAACGTATCATATAGAGGTCAAAACCTCGCAACGAAATCAATTAATATGGAACGTTTTTAATCAATAAGAACGGGACATTTCAGTTGGTATCAGAGCGTTGGTCTTAGAGAACCAGAATTTTGCATTAGTGTGTTTTATCGAGTTTGTTAGGATGCATTAGTGAGTCTGGACTTCGACCGTGTTTACTTGAAAAATGATTGCTTAACAAATTTTGTTGGAAACTATATATTTTTAACATGTGAATATTATGTGATATATTAATCTCTTAACGCGTTTGATATTATGTGATAGATGTCTACCTCTAGAACAAGTTCCATTGACTCACCTAATAATAATGAAGAGTCAAATGTAAATTGGAATGATTCATGGACTGATTCACAAGTTCCCGAAGAGGAACCGGAAGAAGAGTCGGAACCGGAAGAAGAATCGGAACCAGAAGAAGAATCGGAACCAGATGAAGAAGTAGAACCGGTGGGGGAAATAATAAAACGGTTAAGTAAAAGAAAATCCTCAACCAACCGACCAAGGTTAATTATGGTCAATGGTGTTTCCGCCAAGGAAGCAAAATATTGGGAGGATTACCAATTCTCCGATGAATCGGATTCCGACGAGAATTCCGATGATGTTATAGAAATTACCCCAACTGAATTTAAAAAGGCAAAAGAAAATAATAAGGGAAAGGGCATAAAAATAGAGAAATCTAATTCCAACCCCGATGAACTTTATATGTATCGTTAACCCCCGAAGTCCTTAAGTTGTAACAATGACCCGGGAACCTCTAAACCACCAGGTTTTTCTAAACCGTTGTGGAAAACGACAGTTAGTATTAGGGGAACATCATATATCCCTAGAAACTTGTCAAAACAAACCAAAACCGAAGAAGAAGAAACGAGCGAGTCGGAATAAGATAGTTGTATTCGTGTGGTGTAATATATGTAATATAGTGTTCTTATGCTTTATGATATATGTAAAAATTGCTTGTATTAATAAGTATTTTTTTTATGAATCTAACTCTTGTCTATTTTACAGTTTAAAAACACAAAATGGATAGACAACCCAATATTTTAAGAGACCTACCCGGAGACATGATTGATGAAATCTTGTCTAGAGTCGGCCAGAATTCCTCGGCACAACTATTTAAGGCGAGATCAGTTTGTAAGACATTCGAAGAACATTCCAAGAATGTCTTGGTTTATAAGAGACTTTCGTTTGAAAGATGAGGGATATCACATTGGGAAACTCATAAGTTACGATGTGTTTACTTTGACGCATATATTGCGGGGAACCCAAATGCTATTTTACGCAACGGGTTAAGAAATTATTTTGACTCAATATATCCGAATATTGGGCTTCGTGATTTAGAAAAAGCGGCTAACATGCAACATAAAGAAGCATGTTATGCTTACGGATTAGTAATGTTCGCTTCTCACCAAAGTGAGAACAAGAACATCGGACTACAACTATTAAACAAAACGTTTCCACAAGTGACGGAGTCGGTAATTGGGGTAAGAAATGAGGTTTTTAGATTATTACGGGACTGTTGGACATTACGTAACCCTCGTCCCTTTGACGACGTTACAACACGCTATCTTATCAACGGCCATAACGGTTATGTTCCACAAGACCAAGGATGGGAAGTAGTCCTAGTAAAACCAGAATGCATGACTTGTTTCTGGACGTATGAATTACGTGTCTTTATTGCCTTTGCTGAACGACTTGTGTACTAGCTAGAATTATCTTCACAACTATCTTGTATCAAAGTTATTGTGTGCTATATTTCATGCTTTATGTAAAATAGGCGGTATTGTAAGTTTGTAAAATATTGTATAAAAGTTTGAACGCGAAATATTATTATAATCAGTTTTTCATATAGAATTGTAGTAGTTGAATTTTATATTAGCTACTAAGTATGAACTTAACGGGTAGGTACTACCCGAATTTAAACTTATAAAACGCTAATATGAAGAAAAAGCTTTTATAAATGAGTTCATATTATGCTACGAAATACTATTAACTACTCTTAATATTCTGTATGATTAACTTGTTCCATTTGACTATTTTGAAGGAAATGGCACCGACTACTCGACACACCGTGAATATGAATGAAGAGGAATTCCGTACTTTTCTAGCTTCAAACATAGTCGCAGTACAGGCTGCGCTACATACCAACAATAACCTTGGATCTAGCAGTACAGGAAATCGTGTAGGATGCACCTACAAAGAATTCACTGCCTGCAAACCTTTGGAATTTGATGGAACCGAAGGACTGATCGGATTGATAACGGTGGACCGAGAATGTCGAATCGGTGTTTGCAATAAGTAAGTGTACTGAAGAGGACAAAGTGAAGTACGCTACGCATACCTTCACAGGTTCTGCGTTAACATGGTGGAATACCTATCTAGAGCAAGTGGGACAAGACGATGCGTACGCACTACCGTGGTCAGCATTCAAGCACTTGATGAACGAGAAGTACCGTCCCAGAACCGAGGTCAATAAGCTCAAGACAGAACTTAGAGGGTTGCGAACCCAAGGATTTGATATTACCATGTACAAAAGACGATTCACAGAATTGTGCCTATTGTGTCCGGGAGCATTCGAAGATGAGGAAGAGAAGATCGACGCATTTGTGAAAGGATTACCGGAAAGAATCCAAGAAGATATAAGTTCACACGAGCCCACCTCTATACAACAGGCATGTAGAATGGCTCACAAACTAGTGAACCAGATTGAAGAAAGAATTAAAGAACAGACTGCTGAAGAGGCCAATGTGAAGCAAGTCAAAAGAAAGTGGGAGGAAAACGGTGATAAGAATCACCAATACAACAACAACAGCAATTACAACAATAATCGCAACAATTATCCCAACAACCGCAACATCAATCGCAACTACAACAAATGGCCCAACAACAACAACAACAACAACAACAACAACAACAACAGCAACAGCAACTACAACAATCATCCCAACAACAATAATAACCGCAACAACAACAACAATCAGAAGCAGCTATGCCAAAGGTGTGAAAAGTATCACTCGGGGTTCTGCACCAAATTTTGCAACAAGTGTAAAAGAAATGGTCATAGCGCGGCGAAGTGTGAGGTCTACGGACCAGGGGTTAATAGAACGAAAGGAACAAATGGTGTCAGAACGAGTAATGGCGGAGCAAGTATGTCGGAGCAAGTTATGCCAATGTAGTTTGTTATAAATGTGGAAAGCCGGGCCACATTATTAGAAATTGCCCGAACCAGGAGAACACGAATGGACAACGCCGCGGAAGAGTTTTCAATATTAATGCGGCAGAGGCACAGGAAGACCCGGAGCTTGTTACGGGTACGTTTCTTATTGACAATAAATCTGCTTACGTTTTATTTGATTCGGGTGCGGATAGAAGCTATATGAGTAGAGATTTTTGTGCTAAATTAAGTTGTCCATTGACGCCTTTGGATAGTAAATTTTTACTCGAATTAGCAAATGGTAAATTAATTTCAGCAGATAATATATGTCGGAATTGAGAAATTAAACTGGTTAGCGAAACATTTAAGATTGATTTGATACCAGTAGAGTTAGGGAGTTTTGATGTGATAATCGGTATGGACTGGTTGAAAGAAGTGAAATCATAGATCGTCTGTTACAAAAATGCAATTCGAATTATACGAGAAAAAGGAAAACCCTTAATGGTGTACGGAGAAAAGGGCAACACGAAGCTACATCTTATTAGTAACTTGAAGGCACAAAAACTAATAAGAAAAGGTTGCTATGCTGTTCTAGCACACGTCGAGAAAGTACAAACTGAAGAAAAGAGCATCAATGATGTTCCCATTGCAAAAGAATTTCCCGATGTATTTCCGAAAGAATTACCGGTGTAATGACCCGCATTTTTTCGATCGTTCTATACTTATAAGATTAATATTTACATAAATTAAACCTTACCAACATGATAAGCAATCCAAATTGTTGAGACTTATGCCTTCGAAAAGAGTTTTACACAACGTTTGACCGTCTAGTTTGACCGACGATATCACGAACTATATAACATATGATAATTATACGTTTATGTATATATATGTATATATACATATTTAACATGATCTAAGAATGTTTTAATACCTCATTTTGTATTAATAACAATAAGTTACAAGTATATTTTGAAACTACTAACCTAAGTTTTCAAAACGATAACCATACGTAACGTTATTTGACATAAATACTTATGACCTATAATGTTTATACATATATCGTATAAGTAATGTATTTAATCACTTTTAAGGACTTAAATACATAAAACAATATAAGTATATTCACAAAAGATAGCTATATTTGAATTCTCATTCTATTTTTCACAAGATTTCTATACGTATATCTAGAGTACATGTACTCGTATCATACCTAACCTCTATACGTATTTACTATTGGTATATACACATCAAATCATCACCAACCAGCCCTTGTTCAATGCCTTATGTATAAGGTAACTACTTTTGTTATCTAGTATGACAATTTCACATGATTAAAAGATTTTTTCACAAAATTACAAATTTATACACCTTTTACACCACCATTTATACTCCATTCCATTTTCATTTTACTACACATTTCCTTTAACTAAAACACACTCTTAAGAAACTCCATAACCATTCAACTAGTATCCATGAAGATCTAGCCATAAAAACATCACTTAAACACCATAAGAAAAACCTTACAAAAACACTTCAAGAATCCTTTCAAGAACACAAGTTTACTTCCAATCTTTCATCCAACTCCACCACTCTTTTGGTTCTAGGTCTTTACTCCTATTTTACAGCAATCTTGTCCAAGTAACTTGAGGTAGTAACTTTATTCATAACCTTATTCGATTCATATATATATAGCTATCTTATTATATGGTATAAAATTTTAACAACAAGAACATAGTTTGAATGTTTTCAAACTTGTTTGCAAACTAAATAGATCCTTCTAACTTAACTTTCAAAATACTTCAAGACCTATAATATATCATAAATATATGCTAATTTAACAAGGTATAACTTGGTTTTTCAAAGAACACCTTAAAAACTGAATTTACGACGTCGGAGTGCAACCGGGGGCTGTTTTGGGTTGGATAATTAAAAACCATCTTAAACTTTGAATTGGAGGTTTATTTTCTGGAAAAATGATTTTTACTATGAATATGATAACACATAAAAATTTCATGATTTAACTCAAAGTATAAGTGTTTTTAGAAAAATAATCATTTAAGGTTGTTTACATGATGGAAAATGATCAACTTCATAAGTTTCACTAAAGTTTGACCTATGACCTGTGATTTCGAATACAAACTAAGGTATTTACAGTTCATAGTCTTAAAGAGGGACTCGATCCAAGGAAGTGGCAAGTTGAATCAACGAAAACGGAGTTGTAACGAAGAAACTATGACCAAAACGAGATCGGATATCTAAGACTAGTTTAGCTACGAAAATAATTGGAGAAAATTAAATAAATCACATCTTTTTAAAATAACATGATATTTTATATATATGTACTCATAATTTAATTTTATATGGTTCAGGATCACCCGTAAACAATACGAGAAGATTAATCATAAGATCCCATGATTGTACGCAACACGTCATTTGACAACACCGGTACTTTATGTACGCAACACGTCATTTGACAACACCGGTACCGTGGGTCAAGATTAATCTCGACCAATACAAATACGATGGGGATTTTTATTTATTTCATTGGGGGTTTATTAAACACCTAAAAATGAACCATTAAAATTGAATTACTAACATCGGACTGCTAACTACGGACTAAGGAATTATTAAAAGTATTAAAAGTATTATAAGTATATATATATGTGACGTTTGTTTAAAAAGAAAAGGTATTGATATATTATATATGGATAGATTCGTAATATCAATCGGAGACCAAGTCGAAATTACATATCTTCAAGACAAAAGTGAGTATATAGTCCCACTTTTAAACTCTAAGTATTTCGGGATGAGAATACATGTATTTTATGTTTTACGTTATGGACACAAGTAACTGAAAAATATATTCTACGTTGAGTTGTACCACTGGCATAATTCCCTGTAGCTTGGTAACTGTTATTTACAGCGGTATTGTAAACGCGAATCCTGTTGATAGATCTATCGGGCCTGACAACCCCAACCGGACTGGACGACCAGTATTCAACGGTTGCACAGTACTTCGTTTTGTGACTACACTTGGTACGGTGTAGTAAGATTTCATAATAAAGGGAATATGCGACGTGATTAAATGTTAAGTATGGTTACCAAGTGCTCAACCACTTAGAATATTTTTATTAAAATGTTTATATATGAAATCTTGTGGTCTATATTTATATCGCTGCCGGCATTAAACCTATATCTCACCAACTTTATGTTGACGTTTTAAGCATGTCTATTCTCAGGTGATAATTAGAAGCTTCCGCTGCAACATGTTGAATTTAAGCAGGATCTTGCGTACTCATATTTGTGTCAAAAACAAAACTGCATATCCGAGGATTTGTATTGTAAAATATGCTAGAAATCGTGTTGTTATCATCATATGTAAAGTTTGTAAGTCTAAGATTATCGCTAAACGATAATCATCTTTTTATTGTCTAAAGCTTGTATCAAAAATAAGAATTATGGTTTGTAATGTAAAATATATGCAGTTGTTCTTTTAAAAATGTCGCATATAGAGGTCAATACCTCGCTATGAAATCATACGTTATCTAACACGTTCTTATGGTTAAGGACGGGTTATGACATGTGGTATCAGAGCGCTGGTCTTAGCGAACCAGGTTTGCATTAGTGTGTCTAACTGATAAGTCGTTAGGATACATTAGTAAGTCTAGACTTTGACCGGGTCTGATTTAAAAACCATTGCTTATCATTGTTGGTTAAAATTTATATGTAAATATTATGTAGTACTAATGGGTTAGTTGTTGTGTGATAGATGTCGGGCTCAAAACTTGTTATCACATTCAGCGACTCCGAACCAGAATCTTCAGATGGTGTTCCAGTCATTAACCTATCCGATGACGAAAATGATATCTTTGGGGAAGACTCACAAATTCCGGATGAACCAACTATAGAGAACCCGGAAAGTGAACCCGAGGAGGAAAGTGAACCCGAGGAGGAAAGTGAACCCGAGGAAGAAATACAGGAAATTACAAAAGACGAGTTCGAACTAGGAAAGAAACGAAAGGCTAATGAATTAGAAAATTCAAATCCCGAGTTTAGTGAGGATGATGTGGCACCAACTCCACTAGACACTACCACCCCTATTCCCGCTATTCCTATTCATTCTATCCCGGCATCCAGTTCTTTAGCCCCACAGCCAAAATATAGGCAGACAGCCAGGATAAGCGTTAAGCGATTCTTTGAACCTAAACGTCCTAGAAAATAGACCAAACGATGCGCTGCCGTATTAAACCATGGGATCATATAATGTTTTGTATAATATTATTAGTGTGGTTTGCTTAATGTTCGATGTAAGATAAGCATATGTAAAATAGTGAAGTGTGAAATGCAATAATTTTCCATGGTTAAGTATTATTTAGATGGTAGTAATTGATTCTGTACTAAGCTATTAAGTATGGACATTAACGGGTAGGTACTACCCTAGATATAATTATAAAACGCTAATAAGAAGAAAAGGCTTTTATAATAATACCTGGTTCATATTATTAATAAGCTATAATGTACTGTAAATAT
This sequence comes from Rutidosis leptorrhynchoides, assembly GCF_046630445.1. NCBI lineage: Eukaryota > Viridiplantae > Streptophyta > Magnoliopsida > Asterales > Asteraceae > Rutidosis > Rutidosis leptorrhynchoides. Next base: position 490,026,912 of record NC_092336.1, on the reverse strand, counting down.
ACACTACATCTATAATATTCCATGTGAATAATTATTTTCTTTTCATTCTTATAGAAGAATATGGCGCGATTGAACCGAATGACGGAACAAGAAATCCAGGAACTCATCAATCAGCGAGTGAACGACAGAATGTTATGGGTCGAGGCTGCAAGAGGTGCTGCAGTTAACCCAAATCCTCGTGTGGGGTGCACTTACAAAACTTTTCAAGCTTGCAAGCCCTCATCATTCAGTGGAACAGAAGGACCGATCGGTTTAACCCGGTGGATAGAAAAGATGGAGACTGTGTTTAAAATCAGTGGTTGTGTTGAAAAGGACATGACCAAGTATGCATCGTGCACTTTACAAGATAGTGCACTCACGTGGTGGAAAAATTTTGTGAAGGCTATAGGAGGAGATGTAGCTTATGATACTCCATGGGAAGAATTCAAAACAATGTTAATCAACGAATATTGTCCAAGGAACGAGGTTAGGAAGTTAGAAGATGAATTACGAAGCCTGAAGGTTGTTGGTACTGAAATCACCAACTACAATCAGCGATTCATGGAATTAGTTTTGCTATGTCCTGAATTGGTTCCAACCGAAGAACGGAAGATTGAAATGTACAAAGATGGTTTGCCCAAAAAGGTCAAGGCAAATGTTACAGCATCGAAACCTAAGACAATTCATGAAGCTATAACCATGGCAAACGAGCTAATGGATCAGGTCATCTTGGATAAGAAAGTATCCAATACTGATGTGAAGGTATCAGGTAACAAAAGAAAGTGGAATGGAAATTATGATCGAGGTAACCAACAACAATCTTTTAAGAAACAAGAAATCACGCAAGGTGCGGGGAGTGGTTTAAGCTTTGGTTATAAAGGACAAAATCCTTTATGCAACCGATGCCACAAACATCACTCTGGTTACTGTAATGTGGTATGCAACAAATGTAATCGAAAGGGTCATCTTGCTGAAGATTGTAGGGCTCTCGTTACAAATACAAATGGTACCAAGACTCCTGCCACTAATGCAAATAGAACTGCTTTGGCTACTGTTACTTGTTATGGATGTGGGAAACAGGGTCATTATAAGAGCCAGTGCCCGAATCCAGAGAAGAATATCGGACCTGCACGAGGGAGAGCATTTGTTATTAATGCTAGAGAGGCGTGTGAAGACCCGGAGCTTGTTACGGGTACGTTTACCATTAATAACTTATCCGCATCTATTATATTTGATACTGGTGCTGATAGAAGTTACGTGTGTAGAGACTTTCACGCTAAATTGAATTGTTCATCATTACCTCTAGATGCTAATTACATGATTGAGTTAGCTAATGGTAAACTAATTAAAGCCGATAAAATTTGCCGTGATTGTAAAATAAATTTAGCCGGAGAAACATTTAAAATTGACTTAATACCCGTAGAATTAGGAAGTTTTGATGTAATAGTCGGCATGGACTGGATGTCCAAAGTAGGAGTTGAAGTTGTGTGTGCCAAGAAGGCAATTCGCATTCCTTGCAAGGATAAAATGCCGGTGATGATTTATGGAGAGAAGGGTAACTCAAAGTTAAAACCCATTAGCTGTTTGAAAGCCAAGAAGTGTTTAGAAAAGGGATGTTATGCTATTCTAGCACATGTTAATAAAGTCGAAAAGAAAGAAAAAGAGAAGTGCATCAACGACGTACCTGTGGCAAGAGATTATCCTGAAGTTTTTCCGGAAGAGTTGCCAGGATTACCTCCATTTAGATCTGTAGAATTTCAAATAGATTTAGTACCAGGAGCTGCACCAGTGGCTCGTGCGCCATATAGACTTGCACCTTCCGAATTAAAAGAACTTCAGAGTCAGTTAAAAGAATTACTAGACCGTGGATTCATACGACCAAGTACTTCACCGTGGGGAGCTCCAATTTTGTTTGTTAAGAAGAAAGATGGATCTTTTAGGATGTGTATAGATTATCGTGAATTAAATAAGTTAACTATCAAGAATCGGTATCCACTACCGAGAATTGACGACTTATTTGATCAACTGCAAGGATCATGTGTGTACTCAAAAATTGACCTAAGATCGGGCTATCATCAATTACGTGTCAAAGAAGAAGATATACCGAAAACTGCTTTTCGGACACGTTACGGTCATTACGAATTTTTGGTCATGCCGTTTGGATTGACGAATGCGCCAGCTGTATTCATGGACCTCATGAATCGAGTTTGTAGTCCATATTTAGATAAGTTTGTTATCATTTTTATTGATGATATTCTTATCTATTCCAAGAGTGAGCAAGAGCATGAACAGCATTTAAGGTTGATATTAGAGTTGTTAAGAAAAGAACAGCTATATGCTAAATTTTCTAAATGTGCTTTCTGGTTGAAAGAAGTGCAATTTCTTGGCCACGTTGTTAGTAGCAAAGGAATTCAGGTTGATCCAGCAAAAATTGAAGCCATTGAAAAATGGGAGACTCCTAAGACACCAATGCAGATACGCCAATTTTTGGGTTTAGCCGGTTATTATAGAAGGTTTATTCAAGATTTTTCCCGAATAGCTAAGCCGTTGACAGCGTTAACGCAAAAAGGGAAGAAATATGAATGGACTTCTGAGCAGGAGAGTGCATTTCAATTACTGAAAAAGAAGTTGACTACGGCACCTATTTTATCGTTACCAGAAGGGAACGATGATTTTGAAATATATTGTGACGCTTCGCGACAAGGTTTTGGTTGCGTTCTTATGCAACGGAAGAAAGTTATTGCATACGCATCCCGACAATTAAAGATTCACGAGCGGAATTATACGACGCATGATCTAGAACTGGGAGCAGTCGTGTTTGCATTGAAGATGTGGAGACACTACTTGTATGGAGTTAAATGCACTGTGTTTACTGATCATAAAAGCCTTCAACATATTTTTGATCAGAAACAGCTGAACATGAGGCAACGTAGGTGGGTCGAGTTAATAAACGACTATGATTGTGAAATTCGTTATCATCCCGGGAAAGCGAATGTGGTGGCTGACGCATTAAGCAGAAAGGAACGAGAACCAATTCGAGTACGAGCGATGAACATAAAAATTCGCATGAATCTCAACTCACAAATCAAAGAAGTTCAACGAGAAGCACTTACTAAAGAAAATATAGGAAATGAAATAATGAAGAAGTATGAGAAGCAACTCGTTATGCGGGAAGATGGAATTCGATATTTTGCAAATCGTATTTGGGTACCAAAGTTGGGTGGATTAAGGAAGTTGATATTGAACGAGGCATATAAGACAAGATATTCGATACATCCTGGAGTTGGAAAGATGTACCAAGATCTTAAGACACATTATTGGTGGCCTAATTTAAAGACAGACGTTGCAACATATGTTGGGGAGTGTTTAACTTGTTCCAAAGTCAAAGCAGAACACCAGAAGCCGTCAGGGTTACTTCAACAACCAGAAATTCCAGAATGGAAATGGGACGGTATTACCATGGATTTCATCACGAAGTTACCAAAGACTGCCTGGGGATACGACACCATTTGGGTGATTGTTGATCGTCTCACCAAGTCTGCACATTTCTTGCCTATAAAGGAAACGGATAGGATGGAGAAACTATTACGATTGTATATAAAGGAAATTGTTTCAAGGCATGGAATACCTATTTCCATTATATCTGATCGTGATAGTAGATTTACCTCAAAGTTCTGGCAATCACTACAGGAGGCACTAGGAACTCGTTTGGATATGAGCACCGCATATCATCCGCAAACCGACGGGCAGAGTGAAAGAACAATTCAGACTCTTGAAGACATGCTCAGGGCATGTGTGATCGATTTTGGAAACGGATGGGATAAATATCTACCATTAGCAGAATTATCGTATAATAATAGTTATCATGCGAGCATTAAAGCTGCGCCATTCGAAGCATTGTACGGAAGGAAGTGTAGATCTCCTATTTGTTGGAATGAAGTAGGAGATCGACAATTAACTGGTCCCGAGATCATACACGAAACGACCGAGAAGATAGTACAAATCAAGGAGAGATTGAAAACAGCCCGTAGTCGCCAAAAAAGCTACGCCGATGTTCGAAGGAAACCATTAGAGTTTCAGATCGGTGACATGGTTATGTTAAAGGTGTCACCTTGGAAAGGTGTAATACGTTTTGGAAAAAGGGGTAAACTAAACCCAAGGTATGTAGGCCCGTTCAAGATCATCGAACGCATTGGACCGGTAGTTTATCGACTCGAGTTACCGCAACAACTCGCCGGAGTACATAATACATTTCACGTCTCGAACCTTAAGAAGTGTCTTGCAAAGGAAGACCTCACCATTCCTCTTGAAGAAATCCATGTCGATGAAAAACTACAATTCATCGAAGAACCAATCGAAATCATGGACCGTGAAGTTAAACAGCTCAAGCAGAGCAACATACCGATCGTTAAGGTACGTTGGAATGCTCGAAGAGGTCCCGAGTTTACTTGGGAACGGGAAGATCAGATGAAACAAAAGTATCCACACTTGTTTCTCGATGACGCAAAATAGGTACAATCTTAAAATTTCGGGACGAAATTTATTTAACGGGTAGGTACTGTAATGACCCGCATTTTTTCGATCGTTCTATACTTATAAGATTAATATTTACATAAATTAAACCTTACCAACATGATAAGCAATCCAAATTGTTGAGACTTATGCCTTCGAAAAGAGTTTTACACAACGTTTGACCGTCTAGTTTGACCGACGATATCACGAACTATATAACATATGATAATTATACGTTTATGTATATATATGTATATATACATATTTAACATGATCTAAGAATGTTTTAATACCTCATTTTGTATTAATAACAATAAGTTACAAGTATATTTTGAAACTACTAACCTAAGTTTTCAAAACGATAACCATACGTAACGTTATTTGACATAAATACTTATGACCTATAATGTTTATACATATATCGTATAAGTAATGTATTTAATCACTTTTAAGGACTTAAATACATAAAACAATATAAGTATATTCACAAAAGATAGCTATATTTGAATTCTCATTCCATTTTTCACAAGATTTCTATACGTATATCTAGAGTACATGTACTCGTATCATACCTAACCTCTATACGTATTTACTATTGGTATATACACATCAAATCACCACCAACCAGCCCTTGTTCAATGCCTTATGTATAAGGTAACTACTTTTGTTATCTAGTATGACAATTTCACATGACTAAAAGATTTTTTCACAAAATTACAAACTTATACACCTTTTACACCACCATTTATACTCCATTCCATTTTCATTTTACTACACATTTCCTTTAACTAAAACACACTCTTAAGAAACTCCATAACCATTCAGCTAGTATCCATGAAGATCTAGCCATAAAAACATCACTTAAACACCATAAGAAAAACCTTACAAAAACACTTCAAGAATCCTTTCAAGAACACAAGTTTACTTCCAATCTTTCATCCAACTCCACCACTCTTTTGGTTCTAGGTCTTTACTCCTCTTTTACAGCAATCTTGTCCAAGTAACTTGAGGTAGTAACTTTGTTCATAACCTTATTCGATTCATATATATATAGCTATCTTATTATATGGTATAAAATTTTAACAACAAGAACATAGTTTGAATGTTTTCAAACTTGTTTGCAAACTAAATAGATCCTTCTAACTTAACTTTCAAAATACTTCAAGACCTATAATATATCATAAATATATGCTAATTTAACAAGGTATAACTTGGTTTTTCAAAGAACACCTTAAAAACTGAATTTACGACGTCGGAGTGCAACCGGGGGCTGTTTTGGGTTGGATAATTAAAAACCATCTTAAACTTTGAATTGGAGGTTTATTTTCTGGAAAAATGATTTTTACTATGAATATGATAACACATAAAAATTTCATGATTTAACTCAAAGTATAAGTATTTTTAGAAAAATAATCATTTAAGGTTGTTTACATGATGGAAAATGATCAACTTCATAAGTTTCACTAAAGTTTGACCTATGACCTATGATTTCGAATACAAACTAAGGTATTTACAGTTCATAGTCTTAAAGAGGGACTCGATCCAAGGAAGTGGCAAGTTGAATCAACGAAAACGGAGTTGTAACGAAGAAACTATGACCAAAACGAGATCGGATATCTAAGACTAGTTTAGCTACGAAAATAATTGGAGAAAATTAAATAAATCACATCTTTTTAAAATAACATGATATTTTATATATATGTACTCATAATTTAATTTTATATGGTTCAGGATCACCCGTAAACAATACGAGAAGATTAATCATAAGATCCCATGATTGTACGCAACACGTCATTTGACAACACCGGTACTTTATGTATGCAACACGTCATTTGACAACACCGGTACCGTGGGTCAAGATTAATCTCGACCAATACAAATACGATGGGGGTTTTTATTTATTTCATTGGGGGTTTATTAAACACCTAAAAATAAACCATTAAAATTGAATTACTAACATCGGACTGCTAACTACGGACTAAGGAATTATTAAAAGTATTAAAAGTATTATAAGTATATATATGTGACGTTTGTTTAAAAAGAAAAGGTATTGATATATTATATATGGATAGGTTCGTAATATCAATCGGAGACCAAGTCGAAATTACATATCTTCAAGACAAAAGTGAGTATATAGTCCCACTTTTAAACTCTAAGTATTTCGGGATGAGAATACATGTATTTTATGTTTTACGTTATGGACACAAGTAACTGAAAAATATATTCTACGTTGAGTTGTACCACTGGCATAATTCCCTGTAGCTTGGTAACTGTTATTTACAGCGGTATTGTAAACGCGAATCCTGTTGATAGATCTATCGGGCCTGACAACCCCAACCGGACTGGACGACCAGTATTCAACGGTTGCACAGTACTTCGTTTTGTGACTACACTTGGTACGGTGTAGTAAGATTTCATAATAAAGGGAATATGCGACGTGATTAAATGTTAAGTATGGTTACCAAGTGCTCAACCACTTAGAATATTTTTATTAAAATGTTTATATATGAAATCTTGTGGTCTATATTTATATCGCTGCCGGCATTAAACCTATATCTCACCAACTTTATGTTGACGTTTTAAGCATGTCTATTCTCAGGTGATAATTAGAAGCTTCCGCTGCAACATGTTGAATTTAAGCAGGATCTTGCGTACTCATATTTGTGTCAAAAACAAAACTGCATATCCGAGGATTTGTATTGTAAAATATGCTAGAAATCGTGTTGTTATCATCATATGTAAAGTTTGTAAGTCTAAGATTATCGCTAAACGATAATCATCTTTTTATTGTCTAAAGCTTGTATCAAAAATAAGAATTATGGTTTGTAATGTAAAATATATGCAGTTGTTCTTTTAAAAATGTCGCATATAGAGGTCAATACCTCGCTATGAAATCATACGTTATCTAACACGTTCTTATGGTTAAGGACGGGTTATGACAACCGGGATTACCCCCACATCGATCCGTTGAATTTCAAATAGATCTTGTACCAGGAGCTGCACCAATAGCTCGTGCTCCTTACAGACTCGCACCCAGCGAGATGAAAGAACTGAAAAGCCAATTACAAGAACTTTTAGAGCGTGGTTTCATTCGACCAAACACATCACCGTGGGGAGCTCCTGTTTTGTTTGTCAAGAAGAAAGATGGTACATTCAGGTTGTGTATCGACTACCGAGAGTTGAACAAACTTACCATCAAGAACCGCTACCCACTACCGAGAATCGACGACTTATTTGATCAACTACAAGGCTCGTCTGTTTATTCAAAGATTGACTTACGTTCCGGGTATCATCAAATGCGGGTGAAAGAAGATGATATTCCAAAGACTGCTTTCAGAACACGTTACGGTCATTACGAGTTTATGGTCATGCCGTTTGGTTTAACTAATGCACCAGCTGTGTTCATGGACCTTATGAACCGAGTGTGTGGACCATACCTTGACAAGTTTGTCATTGTTTTCATTGATGACATACTTATTTACTCAAAGAATGACCAAGAACACGGTGAACATTTGAGAAAGGTGTTAGAAGTATTGAGGAAGGAAAAATTGTACTCTAAGTTTTCAAAGTGTGCATTTTGGTTGGAAGAAGTTCAATTCCTCGGTCACATAGTGAACAAAGAAGGTATTAAGGTGGATCCGGCAAAGATAGAAACTGTTGAAAAGTGGGAAACCCCGAAAACTCTGAAACACATACGCCAGTTTTTAGGACTAGCTGGTTACTACAGAAGGTTCATCCAAGACTTTTCCAGAATAGCAAAACCCTTGACTGCATTAACGCATAAAGGGAAGAAATTTGAATGGAAGGATGAACAAGAGAAAGCGTTTCAGTTATTGAAGAAAAAGCTAACTACGGCACCTATATTGTCATTGCCTGAAGGGAATGATGATTTTGTGATTTATTGTGACGCATCAAAGCAAGGTCTCGGTTGTGTATTAATGCAACGAACGAAGGTGATTGCTTATGCCTCTAGACAATTAAAGATTCACGAGCAAAATTATACGACGCATGATTTGGAATTAGGCGCGGTTGTTTTTGCATTAAAGACTTGGAGGCACTACTTATATGGGGTCAAAAGTATTATATATACCGACCACAAAAGTCTTCAACACATATTTAATCAGAAACAACTGAATATGAGGCAGCGTAGGTGGATTGAATTGTTGAATGATTACGACTTTGAGATTCGTTACCACCCGGGGAAGGCAAATGTGGTAGCCGATGCCTTGAGCAGGAAGGACAGAGAACCCATTCGAGTAAAATCTATGAATATAATGATTCATAATAACCTTACTACTCAAATAAAGGAGGCGCAACAAGGAGTTTTAAAAGAGGGAAATTTAAAGGATGAAATACTCAAAGGATCGGAGAAGCATCTTAATATTCGGGAAGACGGAACCCGGTATAGGGCTGAAAGGATTTGGGTACCAAAATTTGGAGATATGAGAGAAATGGTACTTAGAGAAGCTCATAAAACCAGATACTCAATACATCCTGGAACGGGAAAGATGTACAAGGATCTCAAGAAACATTTTTGGTGGCCGGGTATGAAAGCCGATGTTGCTAAATACGTAGGAGAATGTTTGACGTGTTCTAAGGTCAAAGCTGAGCATCAGAAACCATCAGGTCTACTTCAACAACCCGAAATCCCAGAATGGAAATGGGAAAACATTACCATGGATTTCATCACTAAATTGCCAAGGACTGCAAGTGGTTTTGATACTATTTGGGTAATAGTTGATCGTCTCACCAAATCAGCACACTTCCTGCCAATAAGAGAAGATGACAAGATGGAGAAGTTAGCACGACTGTATTTGAAGGAAGTCGTCTCCAGACATGGAATACCAATCTCTATTATCTCTGATAGGGATGGCAGATTTATTTCAAGATTCTGGCAGACATTACAGCAAGCATTAGGAACTCGTCTAGACATGAGTACTGCCTATCATCCACAAACTGATGGTCAGAGTGAAAGGACGATACAAACGCTTGAAGACATGCTACGAGCATGTGTTATTGATTTCGGAAACAGTTGGGATCGACATCTACCGTTAGCAGAATTTTCCTACAACAACAGCTACCATTCAAGCATTGAGATGGCGCCGTTTGAAGCACTTTATGGTAGAAAGTGCAGTTCTCCGATTTGTTGGAGTGAAGTGGGGGATAGACAGATTAAGGGTCCGGAGATTATGCAAGAAACTACCGAGAAGATCATCCAAATTCAACAACGGTTGAAAACTGCCCAAAGTCGACAAAAGAGCTACGCTGACATTAAAAGAAAAGATATAGAATTTGAAATTGGAGAGATGGTCATGCTTAAAGTTGCACCTTGGAAAGGCGTTGTTCGATTTGGTAAACGAGGGAAATTAAATCCAAGGTATATTGGACCATTCAAGATTATTGATCGTGTCGGACCAGTAGCTTACCGACTGGAGTTACCTCAACAACTCGCGGCTGTACATAACACTTTCCACGTCTCGAATTTAAAGAAATGTTTTGCTAAAGAAGATCTCACTATTCCGTTAGATGAAATCCAAATCAACGAAAAACTTCAATTCATCGAAGAACCCGTCGAAATAATGGATCGTGAGGTTAAAAGACTTAAGCAAAACAAGATACCAATTGTTAAGGTTCGATGGAATGATCGTAGAGGACCCGAGTTCACCTGGGAGCATGAAGATCAGATGAAGAAGAAATACCCGCATCTATTTCCAGAAGATTCGTCAACACCTTCAACAGCTTAAAATTTCGGGACGAAATTTATTTAACGGGTAGGTACTGTAGTGACCCGAACTTTTCCATGTTTATATATATTAATTGAGATTAATATTTACATGATTAAATGTTTCCAACATGTTAAGCAATCAAACTTGTTAAGACTTGATTAATTGAAATATGTTTCATATAGACAATTGACCACCCAAGTTGACCGGTGATTCACGAACGTTAAAACTTGTAAAAACTATACGATGACATATATATGGTTATATATATAGTTAACATGTTTTTATTATAAGTATGTATCTCATTAGGTATTTTAACAATGAGTTATATACATAAAAATGAGACTATTAATTTAAGAAACTCGAAAACGATATATATAACGATTATCGTTATAATAACGTCTTACTAGGTACATATGAATAATATTAAGATATTGATACACTTGGTTAATTATGTTAAATTATAAGTAAATATATTATTAAGTGTATTAACAATGAAATAAATATGTAAAAATAAGACTACTAACTTAATGATTTCGAAACGAGACATATATGTAACGATTATCGTTGTAACGACATTTAACTGTATATACATCATACTGAGATATATTATATATCATAATATCATGATAATATAACAATTTAACATCTCATTTGTTATAATAAACAATGGGTTAACAACATTCAACAATATCGTTAACCTAAAGGTTTCAAAACAACATTTACATGTAACGACTAACGATGACTTAACGACTCAGTTAAAATGTATATACATGTAGTGTTTTAATATGTATTCATACACTTTTGAAAGACTTCAAGACACTTATCAAAATACTTCTACTTAACAAAAATGCTTACAATTACATCCTCGTTCAGTTTCATCAACAATTCTACTCGTATGCACCCGTATTCGTACTCGTACAATACACAGCTTTTAGATGTATGTACTATTGGTATATACACTCCAATGATCAGCTCTTAGCAGCCCATGTGAGTCACCTAACACATGTGGGAACCATCATTTGGCAACTAGCATGAAATATCTCATAAAATTACAAAAATATGAGTAATCATTCATGACTTATTTACATGAAAACAAAATTACATATCCTTTATATCTAATCCATACACCAACGACCAAAAACACCTACAAACACTTTCATTCTTCAATTTTCTTCATCTAATTGATCTCTCTCAAGTTCTATCTTCAAGTTCTAAGTGTTCTTCATATATTTTACAAGTTCTAGTTACATAAAATCAAGAATACTTTCAAGTTTGCTAGCTCACTTCCAATCTTGTAAGGTGATCATCCAACCTCAAGAAATCTTTGTTTCTTACAGTAGGTTATCATTCTAATACAAGGTAATAATCATATTCAAACTTTGGTTCAATTTCTATAACTACAACAATCTTATTTCAAGTGATGATCTTACTTGAACTTGTTTTCGTGTCATGATTCTGCTTCAAGAACTTCGAGCCATCCAAGGATCCGTTGAAGCTAGATCCATTTTTCTCTTTTCCAGTAGGTTTATCCAAGGAACTTAAGGTAGTAATGATGTTCATAACATCATTCGATTCATACATATAAAGCTATCTTATTCGAAGGTTTAAACTTGTAATCACTAGAACATAGTTTAGTTAATTCTAAACTTGTTCGCAAACAAAAGTTAATCCTTCTAACTTGAATATTAAAATCAACTAAACACATGTTCTATATCTATATGATATGCTAACTTAATGATTTAAAACCTGGAAACACGAAAAAACACCGTAAAACCAGATTTACGCCGTCATAGTAACACCGCGGGCTGTTTTGGGTTAGTTAATTAAAAACTATGATAAACTTTGATTTAAAAGTTGTTATTCTGAGAAAATGATTTTTATTATGAACATGAAACTATATCCAAAAATTATAGTTAAACTCAAAGTGGAAGTATGTTTTCTAAAATAGTCATCTAGACGTCGTTCTTTCGACTGAAATGACTACCTTTACAAAAACGACTTGTAACTTATTTTTCCGACTATAAACCTATACTTTTTCTGTTTAGATTCATAAAATAGAGTTCAATATGAAACCATAGCAATTTGATTCACTCAAAACGGATTTAAAATGAAGAAGTTATGGGTAAAACAAGATTGGATAATTTTTCTCATTTTAGCTACGTGAAAATTGGTAACAAATCTATTCCAACCATAACTTAATCAACTTGTATTGTATATTATGTAATCTTGAGATACCATAGACACGTATACAATGTTTCAACCTATCATGTCGACACATCTATATATATTTCGGAACAACCATAGACACTCTATATGTGAATGTTGGAGTTAGCTATACAGGGTTGAGGTTGATTCCAAAATATATATAGTTTGAGTTGTGATCAATACTGAGATACGTATACACTGGGTCGTGGATTGATTCAAGATAATATTTATCAATTTATTTCTGTACATCTAACTGTGGACAACTAGTTGTAGGTTACTAACGAGGACAGCTGACTTAATAAACTTAAAACATCAAAATATATTACAAGTGTTGTAAATATATTTTGAACATACTTTGATATATATGTATATATTGTTATAGGTTCGTGAATCAACCAGTGGCCAAGTCTTACTTCCCGACGAAGTAAAAATCTGTGAAAGTGAGTTATAGTCCCACTTTTAAAATCTAATATTTTTGGGATGAGAATACATGCAAGTTTTATAAATGATTTACAAAATAGACACAAGTACGTGAAACTACATTCTATGGTTGAATTATCGAAATCGAATATGCCCCTTTTTATTAAGTCTGGTAATCTAAGAATTAGGGAACAGACACCCTAATTGACGCGAATCCTAAAGATAGATCTATTGGGCCTAACAAACCCCATCCAAAGTACCGGATGCTTTAGTACTTCGAAATTTATATCATATCCGAAGGGTGTCCCGGAATGATGGGGATATTCTTATATATGCATCTTGTTAATGCCGGTTACCAGGTGTTCACCATATGAATGATTTTTATCTCTATGTATGGGATGTGTATTGAAATATGAAATCTTGTGGTCTATTATTATGATTTGATATATATAGGTTAAACCTATAACTCACCAACATTTTTGTTGACGTTTTAAGCATGTTTATTCTCAGGTGATTATTAAGAGCTTCCGCTGTAGCATACTTAAATAAGGACGAGATTTGGAGTCCATGCTTGTATGATATTGTGTAAAAACTGCATTCAAGAAACTTATTTTGTTGTAACATATTTGTATTGTAAACCATTATGTAATGGTCGTGTATAAACATGATATTTTAGATTATCATTATTTGATAATCTACGTAAAGCTTTTTAAAACCTTTATCTATGAAATAAAGGTTATGGTTTGTTTTAAAAATGAATGCAGTCTTTGAAAAACATCTCATATAGAGGTCAAAACCTCGCAACGAAATCAATTAATATGGAATGTTTTTAATCAATAAGAACGGGACATTTCATTTTGTCCCCCTTGTCCCCCTCCTAATTCACGGCCACCACCACCACCCTCACCCCTCATTCACCTATAAATACTAGCATCATTCTATCCATTTTACACTTGCTTTCATTTGTAATTCACATACACTCACTCTCTAATTCTCTCTAGTTCTTTCTCTCTCTAAAAGTGTAAGTATTTTGAATTTTCTTCTTCTTCTCCTTCTCATCATCACGAATTCATCATCATCATCATGGGTCTAGCTTTTTAGCTTTTGATCTTGATTACATCTTGTAGATTCAAACATGGATTTAAATCTTTCAAGAACATGGAAGATTCAAGCTTTCTAGCTTTGAATCTTCACCGACTTTGTAGATCTATATCTTTTAACTTTAAATCTAGTTATTTTGATATAAAGATTAAAACTTGTGTTTGTAATCTTCATGTAACTTAAAGATCCAAGCTTTATGCTTCAAGATCTTCAATAACAACCAAGATGCAAGCTTTCTATCTTTAATCTTCATATCTTTTTGTTGGATATAAGTTTTCTAACTTATGATCTTGTTATTTTGTTATAAAGATTCAAACTTGTGTTTGTTATCTTCATGTAACTTAAAGATCCAAGATTTATGCTTCAAGATCTTCAAGAACACCAAAGGTTCAAGCTTTCTAGCTTTGTTGTGAAGACCCGTCCTAATCCATCCGGACGAAGTCCATATCGATTATAAATGATTCACAACAGTTGATTACATCGCGAGGTACTTGACCTCTATATGATACATTTTACAAACATTGCATTCGTTTTTGAAAAGACAAACTTTCATTACATCGAAAGTAGACAGGCATGCATACCATTTCATAATATATCCAACTATAATTGACTTGATAATAATCTTGATGAACTCGACGACTCGAATGCAACGTCTTTTGAAATATGCCATGAATGACTCCAAGTAATATCTATAAAATGAGCAAATACACAGCGGAAGATTTCTTTCGTACCTGAGAATAAACATGCTTTAAAGTGTCAACCAAAAGGTTGGTGAGTTCATTAGTTTAACTTAAACAATCGTTTCCATCATTTTAATAGACCACAAGATTTCAGATTTCCATTTCTCATAAACATACGTCCCATGCATAGAGACAAAAATATCATTCATATGGATTGAACACCTGGTAACCGACATTAACAATATGCATATATAAGAATATCCCCATCATTCCGGGATCCTCCTTCGGACATGATATAAATTTCGAAGTACTAAAACATCCGGTACTTTGGATGGGGCTTGTTGGGCCCGATAGATCTATCTTTAGGATTCGCGTCAATTAGGGTGTCTGTTCCCTAATTCTTAGATTACCAGACTTAATAAAAAGGGGCATATTCGACTTCGATAATCCAACCATAGAATGTAGTTTCACGTACTTGTGTCAATTTCGTAAAACAGTTATAAAAGTTGCGCATGTATTCTCAGCCCAAAAATATAAAGGGTAAAAAGGCAAATGAAACTCACGATACTGTATTTTGTAGTAAAAATACATATGACGTCATTGAACAATGCAGGGTTGGCCTCGGATTCACGAACCTATATCAATTGTGTATATATTAATACGTATAATGTAAGTTACAAAATTTCATTTATTAATATGTATTATTTATATATTATAGTTTTGTAGAATTTATTCTAACCTTTATTTTAAAACGTATACTTATATTATATTTTAAGTTATATTTTATATATATATCTATTTTATGTATATATATCTATAATGATTTACGTTTATATAAATAGTGACATTAATATATTTATATACATATATTTGTGGTTAGTATTGTATTTATGAAATTTTATTAGTTTGTTATGTGAATTATTAATACAATCCTAGTATATACCATAAGTATATATATAGTGTACAAAAGATTTATTTGTTAAAATAATAATTTAGATAATAATGATTTACTAATAATAATAATAATTTTATTAATAATGATAATACTAATAGCAAAAAAATGAAAATGATAACTGTTAATGATACTAATAATAATAACTCTAAAATAATATTAATACTAATACCATACTTATGTTAATAATAAGGGTTCTAATATTTATAAAATGATAAATGATAATCATAATAATACTAGTAAATATTAATGATGATACTGATAAATATGATATTATTAATTGTAAATGTACTGATGATACTATTATTTATAAACCGGTACAAATTCTAATATTGATGATAATAATATATTTTTATTTCCTTCATAATAATAATAATGATAATCATAATCCTAATGATGATAAAATACTAAAATGATAAGTTTATTACTAATAATAATATTATTAATACCTATCATAATAATAATAGTAATGTCTATAATACTTTCAAATATGATAACAAGTATGATACTAATAATAACAATAACAATAACAATCAAAACAATCACAATAATAATAATAATACTAATAATAATTAATATATAATAACAATAATAAAATTAGAAAAGAAAACTACCTCACATGAAAAGAGTTTCAAAAAAAAACTACCGTCCTCTGGACTCGATCTCGTGACCACATGCTCACACGCAAACACTCTCGACCATCCCACCAATTCTGATTCTCTGTACTAATATCGAATTTAAATTTTATATATAAACTGTTTTTCTTCTATTCCTCTTCTTCTCCACAAGTCTCATGGATTCAACAAAACATCAATAACCAAAAAAAAAAAAAAAAATCGGGGTTCCCTTTAAAGCTTCAAAACATTACAGAAAAAAAAATAATTTGGGTTCTAAAATAAAAAAAAAAAAAATACTAAAGGCCTACTGCAGCGTCGGTTCTTGGAACAAAACAAAAAAAATTGATTTCGTAATAGATAACATTATAGATAATGTTTATAACACGAAATAGTTTTCTAAACATGTATAAAAACTACTGGAATCGTCAATTTGATCAGAAACATATACACGAATGCGAATTTGTCTCAAGAACAATTGTTGACTTTTTTTAAACTAAACTTTGACTTCAAAATTCAAGATCGATATAAAGATTTGAGAGTTGAGATTTTGCAGATAGATTCAAAGAAAGATTTCTAACCTTTCTGCATTTTTAGATTTTGAAACTTTATTCGAAATTGAATTAAGAGAAAAAAAAAATTGGAGCGTGCAGAGAAGAAGAAAAAAAAAATATCGCTGTGCTCTTTAATCCCATTGGATTTCCTTTTTATTTGATTTGCAATTATACATAATCATGTTGTAATAATAGAGATCGGTTGATAAAAAATGGAGAAAATGTCAACACAGGTTCACGAGTTGGGAGCAGGAAAGAAACAAAAAAAATAATAATAATAGAGATAAAGGATACAGAGGTCACGCGTATAATATAGATCCCTACTATTTTTTTTAATTAATAATAATAATATATAATAACAATACTATTAATATCTAATAATATTAATAAAATTAATAATAATGATAAATATAATATTAATGATAATAATAATTGTAAAAATGATAATAATAATAATAATAATAATAATAATACCATACTAATTATGATAATATTAATATTTTATCGATAATAATAATATTAGTAATAATAATCTAATTTATACATCCAATTTCATCTTTATATGATATAAAGTGATATTATGAATACAAATATTGATATTTGACGATACAAATAACATTACTACAACAACTATATTTGTATTTAAATTTAATTTATTAATATCATCTATTATTATGTAATATTTAATAATTATGTAATATGTATTGTAACATATACTGAATATTATATATTTATGCATTTTAATATAAATATATTATAATATTTATTTACATACTAATTATATTATACTTATGTATGTAATTATGAAAAATATAAATATTTTATATATGTAAGTATTATATATATTTATTAAAATAGTACATTATTTCATCATAGATATATTATAAATTTCTACATATACATAATATAATAATTATGTATAAAATCATATATATATAGTTATATTTATGTATATATGTATACTACCATATATATAAAATCATGTTTTAAATGTTGAGTAGATGATTAATTATGTATATTAAACAATTAACTACAAAGTATAACATTGTACATTTAATATTTTGATAACGTTGGTAAAATATGTTTGAATCATTTATATACAATATACTTACTATATATATTCAAAATGAAAATCTTTAGTTATTAAATGTTATCTTTTATAATAACAAAATTACTTAATAGTTCATTAATACTAATATAATTAGTTTTATATATAATTATTTATATTTACATTCTTAGTTACAATTAAAGGTTCGTGAATCGTCGGAAATAGTTAAAGGTCAAATGTTATCATGAAATAGTTCAAACATAATGAGACTCGGTTTAATAGACTTTGCTTATCGAGTCGAATCATATAAGATTATGTTTAAATTTGGTCGGAAATTCCCGGGTCATCACAGTACCTACCCGTTAAAGAAATTTCGTCCCGAAATTTGAGTGAGGTCGTCATAGCTAACAATAAATATGTTTTTCTGACGAATATGAGTTGATAACTTGAGTTTTATCATCATTGAGTAATATGGATAAAAATAATTCGATTATTCGAAGAGTGCGAATGAAGCTATTCACAAAAGGATGAAATGAGAAACAAAGATTTGTTTTTAACTTTTGACGTAGTCAGGTTTGAATTTAGAAAATAAGGCGCGTCTTAACTTTTGACATTGCCTTGGTTGAATTCCGGAATTTAAGGGATTTAAAGAAAATCTTGAAGATCTATAAAATCTGATTCTTCGGGATTTATGGAAATTAAGATCTCTTTAATTAAATACGGTGATCTGCCCCGATTACTACGTCTGATATTTCCAGTATAAATTAAGCTCTTCCTTTCCATTATTCTCACCATTCTTATACTTTCTTTCTTAGTTCATACATCCAAAAGATTCTGAAAATGATTAATCCAGTTCTGATCCTTGTCCTCATCCTTACTATCGCAACAATCATTCTCCTTTTCCAACTTGCACCAGAGGAATCTGCTTTCTTCTACTTCGCCCTCAGGATTATAATGTTTTTAATTCTCCCGTGTCTTTATGTTGCGATAAACATTGATATACACGGTTTGTAATTTATGTGTTGTTATCGGACTTTATATTCTCCCTTATATTTCAAAGCTCTATGCTTTTGTTTTCTCTTCCCGACTTCAAGTCAAGCGAATAATGGTCCAGAATTTATAGATATAGAGTTTCGAATGATTATAATGTTCTAAGCATGAAGGAACGTGATAGCACGATTTTATTTTCAAATTTATCAACATCACAGAAGATAGAACCATCAAGAATACATTTTCTTGATTTGTTACGGAGTTAAGTAGGATGAAAGAGTTATGTAACATGGCACATGATGACGTTATGATCTGTGAATCATCACGTTTCATTTAGAAACTCAGCATGACTTACTGTAATATAATCACGTTGATCAAGTGTCATTATATTATACTAACTCATGCATCAGTTCCCATCATTACTACAATAACATTCATATTTTAAGCTTGAAAATTTACAGAATATAGAAACTAACAGTTTCTATATGATGTAATACTGATAGCACGAAAAGATTAATGATTTCAGATAAGAATAGTTATAAAAATATCTCCAGAAATATGGAGGATATTTATAATGAAAGGTACGATAATATCTCAGAATATCTAAGATCAGAGGATGATAGAAACTATTGTCTGCAAGGGTTTAGAGTAAGGAGCAAGTTATTCACTATAGACTTTAGCAGACATTGAATTATTTGGATTCTTTGAAGTCAAACTTATTCTTTGTGATTTATCCATGGCTTTCTTCATAGTTTCGCATAATCTGCTTTTCGGTACTATATTTTCTATTGAATGTTTCCAATATATTGATACACAGGAAGCACGAAGAGGTATATAATTTCGGACGAGAATATTTATGAAAATATCCTCAGAAATATCAAAGATATTGATGATGATATTTTGGAATTTCTAAGTTCGACGGTTGATGGAGAAAGATTTTCCGCAAGATTTTAACATGACTTCGGAGCAAGATATTCTCTAAAGATTTTAACGGATCCAGAATTACCTGAATCCTTTGAATATAGGATTTGGTCCTTGTATTTGTCCTTGGTCTCCTTCATGGGTAACTCAATCTGTTTTTCAATACCCAATTTTCTATCGAGCGTTCCTAACACTCCTTTCTTTATCATCAAACTTTTGTCCGTTTAGACCATCTACCATTTTTCTGTTTCCTCTGCATTTAATGCTATGATATCTGAATCATCGGTTATTAATCCGAGGTGGTTTCAGGAGAATTGTGTTTTTAGATGATTAAACGCTGATGGTAATATGATGGAATATGAAAGGTTACCTGGTAACAATAAAAGAGCACGCGTATATATAAACGTTATAATAAGGTTGTTTCGTACGAAAAGTCGAAGTTGACTTGTTGGAGCTGTGACAAAATTGGCTAATTTTGAAAAGGGATCGCAAAGTTGTTTTTGTTAATAAATGCCAAAGGATCTGACGCGGCTACGTGTTGAACTTTTACTCAATTGCCGAGAGTTTCTCAGGTGCATAACTATATGCATAAATCTTTCCTTCCGTAGATGAAGTGCGGTTGATTCATCCTATCGATTGAGGTGTTTTCAAGAATCATGAAAGGTTTGAACGCAGAATGTAATCGTGAAGATACAAATGAAGTTTAAGACGAAATCAAGTGGCAAACTTGAAGAATTGTTTAGTTTCATATGTTATATTCAATATTTTAATTCATTTTAATTGTCCAATGTTATTAGTCCACAGTCGATAGTCCACAGTTGACAGTGCAATCATTCATATATAGTTTAATATATAATATTTGAATTAATTAATACGTATCGTGACCCGTGTACATGTCTCAGACTCGATCACAACTCAAAGTATATATATTATTATAGAATCAACCTCAACCCTGTATAGAGAACTCGATCATTACTGCATATAGAGTGTCTATGGTGATTCCAAATAATATATATAGATGTGTCGATATGATATGTCAAAACTTTGTATACGTGTCCCGATATTTAAAGTGCGTAAAATAAATAACAGAAATTAAATGACGATAAATAAAGTGCGTAAAGTAAATAACAGAAATTAAATGACAATAAATAAAATTGCGAGAATATAAATTGCGATAAATAAATTGCGATAAATAAAATGTAATACGGAATTAACAGTTAGCTAGGAACAGTTAGCTAGGATTTTGTTAGCGTGGTTTCTTAATAAAATTTAATATTGTTAATTAGTCTGTTTCTAATCAATTTTTATTGTGTCCATTATTTCTTCATTATGCCACTTGTTGGATTCTGATAGGTCAAAATTCAAATATGAAATTGAATTTGAATGAAAATAGTTATTCTTTGGTGAATGGATAAGTATCCCGGTGGTTGTAAATAGGATAGTGAATAACTGTTGAATCAGATTCGAAGAATATACAGTGTAACTTATTAATGTGAAATTTAAATATTCCTCGGGTATTACCTACCCGTTAAAATATTTTTATTATTAACAGTTTGTACAAAAGAATTTTTAATTACAATCTTTATGAAAACATATATACATATATATTTTCTTCAAATGTAATCATGAATTTAATGAGTTAACATGATATTAAACTCATTTAGTTTTCAGTTGGAACTAGAATAAATAATCTCTAAAACATTAGAGATTACATAATCACCATGTCGAACGAAGATAACTGATGTAGAATGTCATGTAGAATGATGATTATACTCGAGGTATAGATTGAGATGTTGAGGCATGTGATATTGAAATTTGGGTTGTTGGTGGTACTGTTGGTGCCGGTGATTTGGATGAAGCTGGTACGTTTTGCACCATATTTTCCAAGACTACAACTTATGCGCGAAGTTCGTTAACTTCTTCTATTACACCGGGATGATTGTCGGTTCGGACGAGCGGATGAATGAGGTTTAGAATCTGAGATAGTATATGATCGTGATGAGATACTTTGGAAATGAGAGAGAAAATGGTGTCTCGAACAGGTTCGCCGGTAAACGTTTTAGGTTCATTGTCAAGAGGTGAATTTGGTTAGTGGAAATGATCGCCTTCTTCGCGTTTCCATTGATTAAGTCGACTACGAACCCATCTCCAATTCATTCAGAATAGATGATGGCTAATTGATCGATTCATTCCGGTTACTCTGCTTTCGGAGCTCGAGTGGAAATCCATATCGAAATAGCTGTCGGAATAACTATCGAAATAGCTATCGAAATCTGATGGACTCGAACTGGTTGAGGGATTCACCTCGTACGATCAGATGAAGGATTTTCGATAAGAAATAGATTATAGGATGTAGATTAGTACCCTGCAATACATAATTTACATATGCATATATAATACTAAAATCCCATAAGCTACGGAGGAATCTACGGAAGCTGTCAGGCAAAGGTAACAATAACAGATACGCTAAGATATGAATTTAACTATACACTGTCTATGCAATAAAGACAGTAAGACGTGTCTTAGACTTTAAGGATGATAAGCAAATAATTTTTCGATACTAAATGATAAGCAAAACTTTTGACATGCAAACACGGTCGAAGTCCAGACTCATTAATGCATTCTAACGACTATCAGTTAGACTCACTAATGCAAGACCTGGTTCGCTAAGACCACCGCTCTGATACCAACTGTGAAGACCCGTCCTAATCCATCCGGACGAAGTCCATATCGATTATAAACGATTCACAACAGTTGATTACATCGCGAGGTACTTGACCTCTATATGATACATTTTACAAACATTGCATTCGTTTTTGAAAAGACAAACTTTCATTACATCGAAAGTAGACAGGCATGCATACCATTTCATAATATATCCAACTATAATTGACTTGATAATAATCTTGATGAACTCGACGACTCGAATGCAACGTCTTTTGAAATATGCCATGAATGACTCCAAGTAATATCTATAAAATGAGCAAATACACAGTGGAAGATTTCTTTCGTACCTGAGAATAAACATGCTTTAAAGTGTCAACCAAAAGGTTGGTGAGTTCATTAGTTTAACTTAAACAATCGTTTCCATCATTTTAATAGACCACAAGATTTCAGATTTCCATTTCTCATAAACATACGTCTCATGCATAGAGACAAAAATATCATTCATATGGATTGAACACCTGGTAACCGACATTAACAATATGCATATATAAGAATATCCCCATCATTCCGGGATCCTCCTTCGGACATGATATAAATTTCGAAGTACTAAAACATCCGGTACTTTGGATGGGGCTTGTTGGGCCCGATAGATCTATCTTTAGGATTCGCGTCAATTAGGGTGTCTGTTCCCTAATTCTTAGATTACCAGACTTAATAAAAAGGGGCATATTCGACTTCGATAATCCAACCATAGAATGTAGTTTCACGTACTTGTGTCAATTTCGTAAAACAGTTATAAAAGTTGCGCATGTATTCTCAGCCCAAAAATATAAAGGGTAAAAAGGCAAATGAAACTCACGATACTGTATTTTGTAGTAAAAATACATATGACGTCATTGAACAATGCAGGGTTGGCCTCGGATTCACGAACCTATATCAATTGTGTATATATTAATACGTATAATGTAAGTTACAAAATTTCATTTATTAATATGTATTATTTATATATTATAGTTTTGTAGAATTTATTCTAACCTTTATTTTAAAACGTATACTTATATTATATTTTAAGTTATATTTTATATATATATCTATTTTATGTATATATATCTATAATGATTTACGTTTATATAAATAGTGACATTAATATATTTATATACATATATTTGTGGTTAGTATTGTATTTATGAAATTTTATTAGTTTGTTATGTGAATTATTAATACAATCCTAGTATATACCATAAGTATATATATAGTGTACAAAAGATTTATTTGTTAAAATAATAATTTAGATAATAATGATTTACTAATAATAATAATAATTTTATTAATAATGATAATACTAATAGCAAAAAAAATGAAAATGATAACTGTTAATGATACTAATAATAATAACTCTAAAATAATATTAATACTAATACCATACTTATGTTAATAATAAGGGTTCTAATATTTATAAAATGATAAATGATAATCATAATAATACTAGTAAATATTAATGATGATACTGATAAATATGATATTATTAATTGTAAATGTACTGATGATACTATTATTTATAAACCGGTACAAATTCTAATATTGATGATAATAATATATTTTTATTTCCTTCATAATAATAATAATGATAATCATAATCCTAATGATGATAAAATACTAAAATGATAAGTTTATTACTAATAATAATATTATTAATACCTATCATAATAATAATAGTAATGTCTATAATACTTTCAAATATGATAACAAGTATGATACTAATAATAACAATAACAATAACAATCAAAACAATCACAATAATAATAATAATACTAATAATAATTAATATATAATAACAATAATAAAATTAGAAAAGAAAACTACCTCACATGAAAAGAGTTTCAAAAAAAAACTACCGTCCTCTGGACTCGATCTCGTGACCACATGCTCACACGCAAACACTCTCGACCATCCCACCAATTCTGATTCTCTGTACTAATATCGAATTTAAATTTTATATATAAACTGTTTTTCTTCTATTCCTCTTCTTCTCCACAAGTCTCATGGATTCAACAAAACATCAATAACCAAAAAAAAAAAAAAAAAATCGGGGTTCCCTTTAAAGCTTCAAAACATTACAGAAAAAAAAATAATTTGGGTTCTAAAATAAAAAAAATAAAAATACTAAAGGCCTACTGCAGCGTCGGTTCTTGGAACAAAACAAAAAAAATTGATTTCGTAATAGATAACATTATAGATAATGTTTATAACACGAAATAGTTTTCTAAACATGTATAAAAACTACTGGAATCGTCAATTTGATCAGAAACATATACACGAATGCGAATTTGTCTCAAGAACAATTGTTGACTTTTTTTAAACTAAACTTTGACTTCAAAATTCAAGATCGATATAAAGATTTGAGAGTTGAGATTTTGCAGATAGATTCAAAGAAAGATTTCTAACCTTTCTGCATTTTTAGATTTTGAAACTTTATTCGAAATTGAATTAAGAGAAAAAAAAAATTGGAGCGTGCAGAGAAGAAGAAAAAAAAAATATCGCTGTGCTCTTTAATCCCATTGGATTTCCTTTTTATTTGATTTGCAATTATACATAATCATGTTGTAATAATAGAGATCGGTTGATAAAAAATGGAGAAAATGTCAACACAGGTTCACGAGTTGGGAGCAGGAAAGAAACAAAAAAAATAATAATAATAGAGATAAAGGATACAGAGGTCACGCGTATAATATAGATCCCTACTATTTTTTTTAATTAATAATAATAATATATAATAACAATACTATTAATATCTAATAATATTAATAAAATTAATAATAATGATAAATATAATATTAATGATAATAATAATTGTAAAAATGATAATAATAATAATAATAATAATAATAATACCATACTAATTATGATAATATTAATATTTTATCGATAATAATAATATTAGTAATAATAATCTAATTTATACATCCAATTTCATCTTTATATGATATAAAGTGATATTATGAATACAAATATTGATATTTGACGATACAAATAACATTACTACAACAACTATATTTGTATTTAAATTTAATTTATTAATATCATCTATTATTATGTAATATTTAATAATTATGTAATATGTATTGTAACATATACTGAATATTATATATTTATGCATTTTAATATAAATATATTATAATATTTATTTACATACTAATTATATTATACTTATGTATGTAATTATGAAAAATATAAATATTTTATATATGTAAGTATTATATATATTTATTAAAATAGTACATTATTTCATCATAGATATATTATAAATTTCTACATATACATAATATAATAATTATGTATAAAATCATATATATATAGTTATATTTATGTATATATGTATACTACCATATATATAAAATCATGTTTTAAATGTTGAGTAGATGATTAATTATGTATATTAAACAATTAACTACAAAGTATAACATTGTACATTTAATATTTTGATAACGTTGGTAAAATATGTTTGAATCATTTATATACAATATACTTACTATATATATTCAAAATGAAAATCTTTAGTTATTAAATGTTATCTTTTATAATAACAAAATTACTTAATAGTTCATTAATACTAATATAATTAGTTTTATATATAATTATTTATATTTACATTCTTAGTTACAATTAAAGGTTCGTGAATCGTCGGAAATAGTTAAAGGTCAAATGTTATCATGAAATAGTTCAAACATAATGAGACTCGGTTTAATAGACTTTGCTTATCGAGTCGAATCATATAAGATTATGTTTAAATTTGGTCGGAAATTCCCGGGTCATCACAGTACCTACCCGTTAAAGAAATTTCGTCCCGAAATTTGAGTGAGGTCGTCATAGCTAACAATAAATATGTTTTTCTGACGAATATGAGTTGATAACTTGAGTTTTATCATCATTGAGTAATATGGATAAAAATAATTCGATTATTCGAAGAGTGCGAATGAAGCTATTCACAAAAGGATGAAATGAGAAACAAAGATTTGTTTTTAACTTTTGACGTAGTCAGGTTTGAATTTAGAAAATAAGGCGCGTCTTATCTTTTGACATTGCCTTGGTTGAATTCCGGAATTTAAGGGATTTAAAGAAAATCTTGAAGATCTATAAAATCTGATTCTTCGGGATTTATGGAAATTAAGATCTCTTTAATTAAATACGGTGATCTGCCCCGATTACTACGTCTGATATTTCCAGTATAAATTAAGCTCTTCCTTTCCATTATTCTCACCATTCTTATACTTTCTTTCTTAGTTCATACATCCAAAAGATTCTGAAAATGATTAATCCAGTTCTGATCCTTGTCCTCATCCTTACTATCGCAACAATCATTCTCCTTTTCCAACTTCCACCAGAGGAATCTGCTTTCTTCTACTTCGCCCTCAGGATTATAATATTTTTAATTCTCCCGTGTCTTTATGTTGCGATAAACATTGATATACACGGTTTGTAATTTATGTGTTGTTATCGGACTTTATATTCTCCCTTATATTTCAAAGCTCTATGCTTTTGTTTTCTCTTCCCGACTTCAAGTCAAGCGAATAATGGTCCAGAATTTATAGATATAGAGTTTCGAATGATTATAATGTTCTAAGCATGAAGGAACGTGATAGCACGATTTTATTTTCAAATTTATCAACATCACAGAAGATAGAACCATCAAGAATACATTTTCTTGATTTGTTACGGAGTTAAGTAGGATGAAAGAGTTATGTAACATGGCACATGATGACGTTATGATCTGTGAATCATCACGTTTCATTTAGAAACTCAGCATGACTTACTGTAATATAATCACGTTGATCAAGTGTCATTATATTATACTAACTCATGCATCAGTTCCCATCATTACTACAATAACATTCATATTTTAAGCTTGAAAATTTACAGAATATAGAAACTAACAGTTTCTATATGATGTAATACTGATAGCACGAAAAGATTAATGATTTCAGATAAGAATAGTTATAAAAATATCTCCAGAAATATGGAGGATATTTATAATGAAAGGTACGATAATATCTCAGAATATCTAAGATCAGAGGATGATAGAAACTATTGTCTGCAAGGGTTTAGAGTAAGGAGCAAGTTATTCACTATAGACTTTAGCAGACATTGAATTATTTGGATTCTTTGAAGTCAAACTTATTCTTTGTGATTTATCCACGGCTTTCTTCATAGTTTCGCATAATCTGCTTTTCGGTACTATATTTTCTATTGAATGTTTCCAATATATTGATACACAGGAAGCACGAAGAGGTATATAATTTCGGACGAGAATATTTATGAAAATATCCTCAGAAATATCAAAGATATTGATGATGATATTTTGGAATTTCTAAGTTCGACGGTTGATGGAGAAAGATTTTCCGCAAGATTTTAACATGACTTCGGAGCAAGATATTCTCTAAAGATTTTAACGGATCCAGAATTACCTGAATCCTTTGAATATAGGATTTGGTCCTTGTATTTGTCCTTGGTCTCCTTCATGGGTAACTCAATCTGTTTTTCAATAACCAATTTTCTATCGAGCGTTCCTAACACTCCTTTCTTTATCATCAAACTTTTGTCCGTTTAGACCATCTACCATTTTTCTGTTTCCTCTGCATTTAATGCTATGATATCTGAATCATCGGTTATTAATCCGAGGTGGTTTCAGGAGAATTGTGTTTTTAGATGATTAAACGCTGATGGTAATATGATGGAATATGAAAGGTTACCTGGTAACAATAAAAGAGCACGCGTATATATAAACGTTATAATAAGGTTGTTTCGTACGAAAAGTCAAAGTTGACTTGTTGGAGCTGTGACAAAATTGGCTAATTTTGAAAAGGGATCGCAAAGTTGTTTTTGTTAATAAATGCCAAAGGATCTGACGCGGCTACGTGTTGAACTTTTACTCAATTGCCGAGAGTTTCTCAGGTGCATAACTATATGCATAAATCTTTCCTTCCGTAGATGAAGTGCGGTTGATTCATCCTATCGATTGAGGTGTTTTCAAGAATCATGAAAGGTTTGAACGCAGAATGTAATCGTGAAGATACAAATGAAGTTTAAGACGAAATCAAGTGGCAAACTTGAAGAATTGTTTAGTTTCATATGTTATATTCAATATTTTAATTCATTTTAATTGTCCAATGTTATTAGTCCACAGTCGATAGTCCACAGTTGACAGTGCAATCATTCATATATAGTTTAATATATAATATTTGAATTAATTAATACGTATCGTGACCCGTGTACATGTCTCAGACTCGATCACAACTCAAAGTATATATATTATTATAGAATCAACCTCAACCCTGTATAGAGAACTCGATCATTACTGCATATAGAGTGTCTATGGTGATTCCAAATAATATATATAGATGTGTCGATATGATATGTCAAAACTTTGTATACGTGTCCCGATATTTAAAGTGCGTAAAATAAATAACAGAAATTAAATGACGATAAATAAAGTGCGTAAAGTAAATAACAGAAATTAAATGACAATAAATAAAATTGCGAGAATATAAATTGCGATAAATAAATTGCGATAAATAAAATGTAATACGGAATTAACAGTTAGCTAGGAACAGTTAGCTAGGATTTTGTTAGCGTGGTTTCTTAATAAAATTTAATATTGTTAATTAGTCTGTTTCTAATCAATTTTTATTGTGTCCATTATTTCTTCATTATGCCACTTGTTGGATTCTGATAGGTCAAAATTCAAATATGAAATTGAATTTGAATGAAAATAGTTATTCTTTGGTGAATGGATAAGTATCCCGGTGGTTGTAAATAGGATAGTGAATAACTGTTGAATCAGATTCGAAGAATATACAGTGTAACTTATTAATGTGAAATTTAAATATTCCTCGGGTATTACCTACCCGTTAAAATATTTTTATTATTAACAGTTTGTACAAAAGAATTTTTAATTACAATCTTTATGAAAACATATATACATATATATTTTCTTCAAATGTAATCATGAATTTAATGAGTTAACATGATATTAAACTCATTTAGTTTTCAGTTGGAACTAGAATAAATAATCTCTAAAACATTAGAGATTACATAATCACCATGTCGAACGAAGATAACTGATGTAGAATGTCATGTAGAATGATGATTATACTCGAGGTATAGATTGAGATGTTGAGGCATGTGATATTGAAATTTGGGTTGTTGGTGGTACTGTTGGTGCCGGTGATTTGGATGAAGCTGGTACGTTTTGCACCATATTTTCCAAGACTACAACTTATGCGCGAAGTTCGTTAACTTCTTCTATTACACCGGGATGATTGTCGGTTCGGACGAGCGGATGAATGAGGTTTAGAATCTGAGATAGTATATGATCGTGATGAGATACTTTGGAAATGAGAGAGAAAATGGTGTCTCGAACAGGTTCGCCGGTAAACGTTTTAGGTTCATTGTCAAGAGGTGAATTTGGTTAGTGGAAATGATCGCCTTCTTCGCGTTTCCATTGATTAAGTCGACTACGAACCCATCTCCAATTCATTCAGAATAGATGATGGCTAATTGATCGATTCATTCCGGTTACTCTGCTTTCGGAGCTCGAGTGGAAATCCATATCGAAATAGCTGTCGGAATAACTATCGAAATAGCTATCGAAATCTGATGGACTCGAACTGGTTGAGGGATTCATCTCGTACGATCAGATGAAGGATTTTCGATAAGAAATAGATTATAGGATGTAGATTAGTACCCTGCAATACATAATTTACATATGCATATATAATACTAAAATCCCATAAGCTACGGAGGAATCTACGGAAGCTGTCAGGCAAAGGTAACAATAACAGATACGCTAAGATATGAATTTAACTATACACTGTCTATGCAATAAAGACAGTAAGACGTGTCTTAGACTTTAAGGATGATAAGCAAATAATTTTTCGATACTAAATGATAAGCAAAACTTTTGACATGCAAACACGGTCGAAGTCCAGACTCATTAATGCATTCTAACGACTATCAGTTAGACTCACTAATGCAAGACCTGGTTCGCTAAGACCACCGCTCTGATACCAACTGTGAAGACCCGTCCTAATCCATCCGGACGAAGTCCATATCGATTATAAACGATTCACAACAGTTGATTACATCGCGAGGTACTTGACCTCTATATGATACATTTTACAAACATTGCATTCGTTTTTGAAAAGACAAACTTTCATTACATCGAAAGTAGACAGGCATGCATACCATTTCATAATATATCCAACTATAATTGACTTGATAATAATCTTGATGAACTCGACGACTCGAATGCAACGTCTTTTGAAATATGCCATGAATGACTCCAAGTAATATCTATAAAATGAGCAAATACACAGCGGAAGATTTCTTTCGTACCTGAGAATAAACATGCTTTAAAGTGTCAACCAAAAGGTTGGTGAGTTCACTAGTTTAACTTAAACAATCGTTTCCATCATTTTAATAGACCACAAGATTTCAGATTTCCATTTCTCATAAACATACGTCTCATGCATAGAGACAAAAATATCATTCATATGGATTGAACACCTGGTAACCGACATTAACAATATGCATATATAAGAATATCCCCATCATTCCGGGATCCTCCTTCGGACATGATATAAATTTCGAAGTACTAAAACATCCGGTACTTTGGATGGGGCTTGTTGGGCCCGATAGATCTATCTTTAGGATTCGCGTCAATTAGGGTGTCTGTTCCCTAATTCTTAGATTACCAGACTTAATAAAAAGGGGCATATTCGACTTCGATAATCCAACCATAGAATGTAGTTTCACGTACTTGTGTCAATTTCGTAAAACAGTTATAAAAGTTGCGCATGTATTCTCAGCCCAAAAATATAAAGGGTAAAAAGGCAAATGAAACTCACGATACTGTATTTTGTAGTAAAAATACATATGACGTCATTGAACAATGCAGGGTTGGCCTCGGATTCACGAACCTATATCAATTGTGTATATATTAATACGTATAATGTAAGTTACAAAATTTCATTTATTAATATGTATTATTTATATATTATAGTTTTGTAGAATTTATTCTAACCTTTATTTTAAAACGTATACTTATATTATATTTTAAGTTATATTTTATATATATATCTATTTTATGTATATATATCTATAATGATTTACGTTTATATAAATAGTGACATTAATATATTTATATACATATATTTGTGGTTAGTATTGTATTTATGAAATTTTATTAGTTTGTTATGTGAATTATTAATACAATCCTAGTATATACCATAAGTATATATATAGTGTACAAAAGATTTATTTGTTAAAATAATAATTTAGATAATAATGATTTACTAATAATAATAATAATTTTATTAATAATGATAATACTAATAGCAAAAAAAATGAAAATGATAACTGTTAATGATACTAATAATAATAACTCTAAAATAATATTAATACTAATACCATACTTATGTTAATAATAAGGGTTCTAATATTTATAAAATGATAAATGATAATCATAATAATACTAGTAAATATTAATGATGATACTGATAAATATGATATTATTAATTGTAAATGTACTGATGATACTATTATTTATAAACCGGTACAAATTCTAATATTGATGATAATAATATATTTTTATTTCCTTCATAATAATAATAATGATAATCATAATCCTAATGATGATAAAATACTAAAATGATAAGTTTATTACTAATAATAATATTATTAATACCTATCATAATAATAATAGTAATGTCTATAATACTTTCAAATATGATAACAAGTATGATACTAATAATAACAATAACAATAACAATCAAAACAATCACAATAATAATAATAATACTAATAATAATTAATATATAATAACAATAATAAAATTAGAAAAGAAAACTACCTCACATGAAAAGAGTTTCAAAAAAAAACTACCGTCCTCTGGACTCGATCTCGTGACCACATGCTCACACGCAAACACTCTCGACCATCCCACCAATTCTGATTCTCTGTACTAATATCGAATTTAAATTTTATATATAAACTGTTTTTCTTCTATTCCTCTTCTTCTCCACAAGTCTCATGGATTCAACAAAACATCAATAACCAAAAAAAAAAAAAAAATCGGGGTTCCCTTTAAAGCTTCAAAACATTACAGAAAAAAAAATAATTTGGGTTCTAAAATAAAAAAAATAAAAATACTAAAGGCCTACTGCAGCGTCGGTTCTTGGAACAAAACAAAAAAAATTGATTTCGTAATAGATAACATTATAGATAATGTTTATAACACGAAATAGTTTTCTAAACATGTATAAAAACTACTGGAATCGTCAATTTGATCAGAAACATATACACGAATGCGAATTTGTCTCAAGAACAATTGTTGACTTTTTTTAAACTAAACTTTGACTTCAAAATTCAAGATCGATATAAAGATTTGAGAGTTGAGATTTTGCAGATAGATTCAAAGAAAGATTTCTAACCTTTCTGCATTTTTAGATTTTGAAACTTTATTCGAAATTGAATTAAGAGAAAAAAAAAATTGGAGCGTGCAGAGAAGAAGAAAAAAAAAATATCGCTGTGCTCTTTAATCCCATTGGATTTCCTTTTTATTTGATTTGCAATTATACATAATCATGTTGTAATAATAGAGATCGGTTGATAAAAAATGGAGAAAATGTCAACACAGGTTCACGAGTTGGGAGCAGGAAAGAAACAAAAATAATAATAATAATAGAGATAAAGGATACAGAGGTCACGCGTATAATATAGATCCCTACTATTTTTTTTAATTAATAATAATAATATATAATAACAATACTATTAATATCTAATAATATTAATAAAATTAATAATAATGATAAATATAATATTAATGATAATAATAATTGTAAAAATGATAATAATAATAATAATAATAATAATACCATACTAATTATGATAATATTAATATTTTATCGATAATAATAATATTAGTAATAATAATCTAATTTATACATCCAATTTCATCTTTATATGATATAAAGTGATATTATGAATACAAATATTGATATTTGACGATACAAATAACATTACTACAACAACTATATTTGTATTTAAATTTAATTTATTAATATCATCTATTATTATGTAATATTTAATAATTATGTAATATGTATTGTAACATATACTGAATATTATATATTTATGCATTTTAATATAAATATATTATAATATTTATTTACATACTAATTATATTATACTTATGTGTGTAATTATGAAAAATATAAATATTTTATATATGTAAGTATTATATATATTTATTAAAATAGTACATTATTTCATCATAGATATATTATAAATTTCTACATATACATAATATAATAATTATGTATAAAATCATATATATATAGTTATATTTATGTATATATGTATACTACCATATATATAAAATCATGTTTTAAATGTTGAGTAGATGATTAATTATGTATATTAAACAATTAACTACAAAGTATAACATTGTACATTTAATATTTTGATAACGTTGGTAAAATATGTTTGAATCATTTATATACAATATACTTACTATATATATTCAAAATGAAAATCTTTAGTTATTAAATGTTATCTTTTATAATAACAAAATTACTTAATAGTTCATTAATACTAATATAATTAGTTTTATATATAATTATTTATATTTACATTCTTAGTTACAATTAAAGGTTCGTGAATCGTCGGAAATAGTTAAAGGTCAAATGTTATCATGAAATAGTTCAAACATAATGAGACTCGGTTTAATAGACTTTGCTTATCGAGTCGAATCATATAAGATTATGTTTAAATTTGGTCGGAAATTCCCGGGTCATCACATTTGTAACCTTGTAACTTGTGTGAAAAGGATCCAAGCTCTCTAGCTTAGGGTTCCATCACTTCATTTGACTTAGATTATGTTCATACTTTTTGATTGATGTAAAGTTTGTAGCTTTAGTTGTAAATGTTACTTGTAATTGTGTTAAGACTAAGGATATGATGCAACCTTGGTTCATCATCCATCTAAGACTCCTAAATGAGTTGTGTTCTTACTTGGTCTTAACATATTGTGTGTTGATGGTAGAATCTTGGTCAAGGTGATGCTAACCCATCAACGAGTTGTACACTTGAAGCTTCAAACATCAAGGATGAGCATCAAGCAACAAGAACCCCACTGGAGCACTTGTTTACTATTTTTTGGGATTTGATCAGTAACCTGAGCTACTGGAAAGTTAATTTTAAGTTTGTTCGGTTCGAGTAGATGATTTTCCGTTTAGACCTCGTCTTAATCTGAGTTACGGTTTAGGATTTATGGCCTTCTGAAAGTCATTACACCCTATTAATGTTGTGCTGAAATTTCTGACCTACTCGCACTTAAACCGTCGCACGGTCAAACGAAGACAAGTTTGGTTCTTAAAATTGGTCAAAAACTAGGGGACTCATATACGGAGCCATAACCACTGATTACGTGTCTTTTCGATTTACGTAGAGGTCGTAGCAGCTGATCCAAGTCAGCCTATTGTTTTGACCTCTATACTTGATTAACTTACTTAGCTTTTATGATGATGAATGATGATGATGATGATGACACTTAAACTTATTTTATGCAGTAATAGAACTTATAAAGACAACCTACTGACCTAGTAACCTTTGATTTAGGTTGACGACCTTTCGGACCGACTTACTACTTGCACACTTTCGTATCGACTTGTATTGCTTTTTCACTGTGAGTTATAGCATCCCTTTTTACTACTTTTTACTATTTCTGGGACTGCGATTACATGCGCCTTTTTTATGTTTTACTTATTTGACAGGAGCACTTAAACTTTATATATGTGTGGGTTATATAACGGCATAAACTTCCCCCTTAGCACGGTAACGTTTAACTATTGGTTTTTGAACCGGTAGACGCGAATCTTAGATATGGATCCATAGGGTTTGACATCCCCACTCAGGCTAGTCGCGCTAGCATTTAATGGGTGTTTAATACTTCGAGGACATACGCACTCGCCAGGTGTACTTTTAGGGGGTAATATTTATATTTACGTTAAGTCTAGTTACCATGTGCCCACGATTAAACATATATTTTTCTTACTACTTTGAACATTAAAATCTCGTGCTCAACCTTACATTACTATTACAACTCAAACTATAGCTCACCAACATTATTGTTGACGTTTTAAGCATGTTTTCTCAGGTGCTTAGAGGTTTGTTGTTTTCACTGTTAGACTTGCTGTCATGCTGTTATAGACTTGCTGTTAAGGACCTGCTGTGTTAGATTTCCGCTGCATTACTTAGAGATGTCTCAATCATGGAACTTATATTTTGCATTCGCAACTTATGTTATTTTGAATAATGGTTTTGTAATGACTTTTGTGTCACGTTATCTTTTGTAAAACATTTGAAATTATCTTTTCATGAATGCAAAACTGGTTTTCAAACAGCATATAGTGTTTGACCTTGTAATGATCCTGTTGTTGATGATCCGTACACGATGGTTTTGTACGGGGTGTCACACTAAAGATATTCACGCAATGCGAATCAGTTATGAGCAATGCGATGGACCACACTTAACGAAAGATTGTCACATTGAGCAAACGATAGAACAACGTGAGAATATTTCCTACATGAACCAAAGGTCGGGAAAGAATTATCAAAATAATTATCAACCGCCAAGGTCAAACTTTAATCGAAATCAAAACATTCTGTACAATCCAAATAGACCCAACAATAACTCGTATAACCAACGAGGTCTGAATAACCAACTAACTCAAAACAATACTTTCAATCAACAAAGACCTAGCTTGTATAAACTACCACAACAAACCGAAGAGAAAAAGTCAAATCTGGAAGAAATGGTACAAAAGCTAGTTGAATCTCAAACACAATTTATTACATCTAAAACCTAAACGAATGAGAGGTTTGATAAGTCATTTAGAACCCAACAAGCTTCCATTTTGAATCTAGAAAAACAAGTAGGTACTCTGGCTAGCATGATGAGTGAGAGGGAACAAGGAAAGCTACCGAGTAATACTGAAGTAAATCCTCGGAATGAAAATGTTTACATGGTTTCAACAAATTCTGAAAAACCAGCACCAGAAGATGGGAAGGTTTTAGATGTGAGTAACAATGAAGAAGTTACACCAACACCACCACCACCCGAGTATGTAAAGCCAGTGGTTGAACCATACAGACCACCCATCCCATTTCCAAGAAAAGGAGTTGAGTATGAGCAAGTGATAGGTAATAAAATTTATGATACCTTTGGAAGGAAGAAGAAGAAGAATAAAAAAGTGCAAGAAACAAAAACCGTAAAAGTAAACCCGGTGAAGACAGTTCCATCAAAACTTTCACCCAGGTTGGGTAATCCAGGTGAATTTATTCTTCCTTGTCTACTTAGTGATTGTGTCATGTATGATGCACTAGCAGATTTAGGTGCAAGTGTGAGTGTTATGCCTCTTTCATTATATAAGAGATTAGGTGTAGGTGATTTAAGTCCAACGAAAATGAGTGTTCGACTCTTTGATCAAACCATTAGGCACCCAGTTGGAATTGTTGACCACCTACTCATTCAAGTGGGTAACTTAACCTTTTTAGTCGAATTTATTGTCATTGACATAGAAGAGGACTCGAACATTCCTCTAATTTTAGGTCGACCATTTTTAGCATCCATCGAGATGTTTATTGATGTAAAAGAGGGTAGAGTGACACTTAGTAATGGTGAAAAATCGATCACCTTTGTGATTCGAAAGTCTAAATCTCCACCAACCAAAACCGTTGAACCAATAAAAATGATCGATGAGAAGCATATTGTTTTACCAACTCCAACGGTAGTGCTTAGCAATAATAAAACGCCTAAGTGTAGGGAAGATGAAGTAACACCTAATGATGACCTGATAACAAAGAACCCCGTTGTTGATACGAAATTAAATGACCCCGTTATTAACAGTTCAATGAAGAAACTTATTAAACGAATTCGCGATGATAGAACCAAGGGGAACTTTAAGTTATGTAACCGGTTAATATCCAATCTGTCACCTAAAGAAAAGGCGAAACTAGTTGAATTTGTGGATATTACACAGGAATCCGACCAATGGCTTAAAGCAAAAGTAACAGATATGCAAGTTGATTATGGTTCAAGAGAAATTGACGATGAAGTTAATCACAATTTTGACACCACGACTACCTAAATGTGGGGAGATTCAAATGTTCTAAAAAGAAAATGTTGTCTAGAGTTAGTTGTTCTGTTCTCGTGTAGTTCTGAGAATGGAATCCGATTGGTCTTTTCCGCTAGCAGACACTAAAGAAATAGTTTTCTCCCCCCATTATGAATTTTTTTTGTTTTGTAGGTTTGTATGAAATTAATACGCTTTTTAAATTTAAGTTTTGTGTGAATTTAAAAACAAAATTTACTGTATTTCATTAAGTTTAAAAAAATGATTTCGAAAATTCGTCGTGAGTTAAACATTAGGTCATAGAACCGAAATTGCTTTACCCAAGGACGGGGCGAAAAATTTTGTTATCATTATTTTTAATATTATTGACCTAAAGTATGCCAAAAATATTATATGAATGTGGGGTGATATACCCAACTTCAAAAATATGTATATATATGTTTGTATTTTATGTTATGTACAAAACAGGGTAAAACAGCGCACTTTCAAAAACTGGCATTAAGTTCAGTAAAAGCTAATAATTTTAACGGCAAGACGTAAAATATCAAATGCGATATAAAACAATAGGTTTGCAAACTCGGTATTTTTAATCATTTTTCTACACTAATCACCCTCATGAATTTAAATTTTTACTGATTTCTTGCAAATGAGGGCATTGCAAGATCTCAAGTGTGGGGAAGGGTTATAAATTCTCTCGGGTTTACACTTGGTTTAATTGCCAAATTTTGTGAAAATTTGAAAAATTTTCAACTAAATGAATTCAAAATCATGTTTATACGTATTTATGAACGATAAAACTAGGTGATAATACCGAAATTATTGTTACCTCGGAAAGGACATAAATTGAGAAACAACCCAAAACGCTTAAATTCATTTAAAATGGAATAGAAGAGAATAAAAAGGCAAAGAAAGATAAAATTAAAGCTAAGTGTGGGAAGAATTTACCAAGTTCTTTAAAGCATATATAACATATTTTTGTACAAGATTATTGCAGGTGCTTTTGTTTTGGACTAAATTAGCCGTTTTACCTGGTATATTGTAATAAAGATGAAAGAAAAGATGGATCTACACGATGAATCAATTCCATCATTAAAAGGAAGTAAAGTCTTCCGAAAAAGACACGCGCTTCCTGATTTAGGTCAGGAAGTTGTCGTGCAGACCAGCTGTAGGTTGACGAAAAATCTAGAAAAGTCATCTCTAAAATCAGCAGGGAATCCACGGACCTCAGCATCAAACAGGGTCGCCAAGTGGTCAGACTTATCCTAAACATGAGAGGATCTGTCTCATAAAATGGGGAGGGCGCCGTGCAAATTAGCTTGATAAGACTAATGAATCAGACCCCCAGAAAGGATAATCTCCTTAAAGATTAACAATCAGCTTTTAAGCCTGATATTACTCAATCCTTGAGATTGACATTAAAGATTGAGAATTACAAACTCATGGAATTCGATGATATCTAAACTCGAGCTTGAACGAGAAATATTTTTGATCAAATTAAAACCGATTTGTTTTCTGAAAACCTATTTTCAATGCGTTCATTACCATTGAACGTAAAATCCTAAGAATTCACCGAAATTCATTAGGTCACCTGAACCAAATCGGGTGTCAATCGTAAGAATGGTGGTTGTATAGCATGGTCGAAGCCAGGACCTTGTGCCAGACCGAAAAAATTATAGGGTGATCTTTACTATTTCTCTTACAAAGGATAGTTATTGCATCCGACACGTTGTGGACCATGAACATCTGCATGTCATTAGACATTGCCTTAACAGTTGCTTGTTCAACGCTTTCCTTTATAACCGGACGGTAGTTTACCAAAAGTTAATATACGGAGCGAGTATACTGGACGTGTGCTTTCCTAATACAAGGTTAGCAAGTGGGTGACACAAAACCACAAGTTTTGAGCTAAAATTTTAAAATATGAAACCCACGCAACCCACAAAAATATTTTGCAAACACCGGTGAAGGGTTATTCCAGAAAACTTATCTAGGGTAAAAGCTAGCTTGAATTTTCAAAAGATCAAATGTTTTCATAAATATTCAATTTTCTTAAAGGATCTAAATTTTCATAGTCATGTGGGACTGTAAACCACATTGTTACTATCATTGTTTATACCGCTGTATCAAAATCACTGATGTATAAAGTGTGAGAATAAAAAAGTGATTCGAGTGGAGTGTGATTTAATTTCAAGTTCAGTATTGCTTGAGAACAAGCAACGCTCAAGTGTGGGGATATTTGATAGTGCTCCAAATCAACATATATTTAGGCGCAATATCCTTCCGATATGTAAAGTTTTCAGTTGCAATTGTTCTATTTTCAAGTAATATTCGTTTAAATAAATAAGTGCGAAGACAAAAGAAGAAAATGAAGATTTGAAGACGCAAACGTCCAAAAAGCTCAAATGTACAAGATACAATCTGAGTGGTTCAAATTATTGATGAGAAACGTCTAAAAATTACAAGAGTACAAGTAGTGGAACACAAAGTACAAGATATCTAAGCATACTAAAAGGCGTTGGACAAACCGAAACCGGGACATAAACCAATTAACAACGTACGACTCAACGGAGCTGAAAGTTCAAGTCAACTATGCACAATAATATAATATAATATATATATAATTATATATATAATTATATAAAATTATATATATTATATTATATATTAAAAAATACCAGCAGCCCATGTTTTAAATAAGAGATGAGCTGGAATCAAGTACCGCGCCATCGCGGAGCCACAATACAGAACAATATCACAATCGCGGAGCAACAAAGTGTGCTGGCTAGCCTGTCCATGCGATCGCATGGCAGTAACACATAAAGCCCATGCGATCACATGGGCTACAGTATTCTGAAAAGTGTTAAGGCTAGAACCTGCCTTCTATCAGAGTAGAACCCTAATCGACTTGCAATCACAAACAAGCAATAACCAAAAATATAAACACAGAATAAAAGAACACGAGAATTATAGTGGTTCGGTTTCTAGGTGAAACCTACATCCACTTTGGAACTAGAGAGTATATTATTAATTTGGAGGGTGTTACAATACATGTACAATTGAGAGACTATATATAGACTTAGGACACCCCATAAAAAACGGCCCAAACAATTAGGGTTGGCCAGACCCTGACTTGGTCACCAAGTAAACTCCAGGCCAATTTATTGGGCTTAAATACCGAAGGCTACACCTCAACAATCTCCCACTTGGAGGCTTCGAATATCATCAATTTTCACTCTTATACTTCTGCAATGCAAGACTCAGCTCATCTCTTCTCTCTCTAGTTCCTGCCTTCTCTTCAATGTTCCTGAAGGCCAGTTGAAGCTATGCACAACTTCAACTTATCCAGCGTTACTGGTTTGGTGAACATATCTGCTGGATTCTTTAAACCTGGAATGCTCTTCAGATTAAATGTTCCATTGCTTATCCGTTCTCTGATAAAGTGATACTTCATGCCAATGTGCTTCGTCTTAGCATGATAGACTGGATTCTTTGCTAACTTAATTGCGCTCTCATTATCACAATATAAGACAAATTCTATCTGTTTGTTGCCCAGTTCTTTCATGAATGTCTTCAACCACACTAGTTCTTTACTGGCTTCAGTCAAGGCCATGTATTCTGCTTCAGTAGTAGATAGAGCCACGCTCTTTTGAAGCCTAGACATCCAACTCACTGCTGTTCCTCCTATAGTGAATACATACTCGGTGGTACTCTTGAAGGTATTATTGCATCTGCCCAGATCTGCATCAGAATAACCCCTGAGAGTAGTATCCCTGCCCTTAAAGCATAACCCAAATTTGGGAGTACCCTTTAAATACCGCAGTATCCACTTCACAGCTTCCCAATGTTCTTTCCCTGGAGCTGACATAAAGCGACTAACCATCTCAACTGCATGTGCTATATCAGGTCTTGTACACACCATAGCGTACATTAGACTACCCACTGCGGATGCATATGGAACCTTAGCCATTTCTGCTTTTTCTACTTCAGTTTTAGGAGACTGATGTTTAGAAAGCTTTAGATGACTTCCCAACGGTGTGTTTCTTAGCTTTACAGACTCACCATTCATTCTGAACTTTTCAAGAACCTTGCGAATATACTTTTCTTGAGATAAAGAAACTGACCCATCTTTATTCCTGCATATACTCATACCGAGAATCTGCTTAGCTAGCCCGAGATCCTTCATTTCAAATTCTCTAGATAATTGCTTCTTCAAATTGCGTATTTCAACCATATCAGAACCTGCAATTAACATATCATCGACATAAAGAAGCAATATATTATAGGAGCTCTTGAACTTCTTCAAATAATAGCAATGATCTGTAGAACTTCTCACGAATCCTGTCTTCTCCATGAAATTATCAAATTTCAAGTACTACTGTCTGGGAGCTTGTTTCAAACCATACAAGTTTCTCTTTAGATCACACACAAGATTCTCCTTTCCTTTGACACAAAACCCCCTGGTTGAGACATATAAATGTCTTCTTCAATGTTGCCATGCAGGAAGGCCGTTTTAACATCCAACTGTTCTAAGTGTAACTTATTGGTTGCCACCATAGTTAGAACCAATCTGATAGTTGTCATCTTCACTACTGGAGAAAAGATTTCAGCATAGTCGACTCCTTTCTTTTGTTGAAATCCTTTGACAAATAATCTTGCTTTGTATCGTTTAGAACCATCCCCTTCATCTTTGACTCTGAAAACCCATTTATTCTGTAAGACCCTTTTTCCTGGTGGTAACTTGGTAAACTTCCAAGTTTGATTTTTCAATAAAGATTCTATCTCACTTTTCATAACCTGCTCCCACTGGAACGAATCTTTCACCTTCATTGCCTCAGAATAACTTTCTGGTTCCCCATTTTCTATCAATAGAAGATAGTTAACTGTTGGACAAAACCTATTTGGTTGTCTTGTGACTCGTGTAGTTCTCCTGACCCAATTGGACTGGTCAGATTGTGGTGGGGGCTGCTCATCATCAGAATCTGAACTCCCACTATCTGAAGTCTGCTCGTGATCAGACTCCGAGCTTTCACTGTTAGGAACTCCCACTGGAACTTTAGTTTCATACTCTGGAGTTTTCCTTTCATCTTCTCTAGTTGTCTCTGTGTCAACCTCAAATTCAACTGATTCTTTTTCTTTTGGTGTTGAGTTAAAATCCTTGTACAATTCTGTTTCATTGAAGGTGGCATGTTTACTTCTGATAACATGTTTTCCCTTGTTATCCCATAACCTGTTGTAGTGACCCGAACTTTTCCGAACCTTTCTATGATTATATGTTTAATGAAAACTATATTTACATGATTAAATGTTTCCAACATGTTAAGCAATCAAACTTGTTAAGACTTGGTTAATTGAAACGGAAATTTTGTAAACGTCTGATTACCCAGTTTGACCAATGATTCACGAACGCTATAAGTTGTATATGACATGATGATACATAAATGAATAAATATATATGTTTAACATGATATAATGATCATCAAGTATCTCATTAAAAATAGTAACAATAAGTTATATACTTAAAAAGGAGACTATTGACGTATGAAACTCGAAACGATACATATAACGATTATCTTTATAACCACGTCTTACTAAATATATATGAATCATATTAATACATTGTTATATTATATATAACATGATAATATGATAATTAAATATATCATTAAATGTATTAACAATGAACTACATAAGTAAAAACAAGACTACTAACTTAAGGATTTCGAAACGAGACATATATGTAATGATTA
The DNA here is from genome assembly GCF_046630445.1 of Rutidosis leptorrhynchoides. Classification (NCBI taxonomy): domain Eukaryota; kingdom Viridiplantae; phylum Streptophyta; class Magnoliopsida; order Asterales; family Asteraceae; genus Rutidosis; species Rutidosis leptorrhynchoides. The sequence continues at coordinate 489,983,605 of NC_092336.1, read as the reverse complement.
TCGTTGTAACGACATTTAAATGTATATATCATATTAAGATATATTAATATATCATAATATCATGATAATATAATAATTTAAAATCTCATTTGATATTATAAACATTGAGTTAACAACATTTAACAAGATCGTTAACCTAAAAGTTTCAAAACAACACTTACATGTAACGACTAACGATGACTTAACGACTCAGTTAAAATGTATATACATGTAGTGTTTTAATATGTATTCATACACTTTTGAAAGACTTCAAGACACTTATCAAAATACTTCTACTTAACAAAAATTTCTTACAATTACATCCTCGTTCAGTTTCATCAACAATTCTACTCGTATGCACCCGTATTTGTACTCGTACAATACACAGCTTTTAGATGTATGTACTATTGGTATATACACTTCAATACACCAACGACCAAAAATTACAAAAATATGAAATATCTCATAAAATTACAAAAATGTGAGTAATCATTCATGACTTATTTACATGAAAACAAAATTACATATCCTTTATATCTAATCCATACACCAACGACCAAAAACACCTACAAACACTTTCATTCTTCAATTTTCTTCATCTAATTGATCTCTCTCAAGTTATATCTTCAAGTTATAAGTGTTCTTCATAAATTCTACAAGTTCTTGTTTCATAAAATCAAGAATACTTTCAAGTTTGCTAGCTCACTTCCAATCTTGTAAGGTGATCATCCAACCTCAAGAAATCTTTGTTTCTTACAGTAGGTTATCATTCTAATACAAGGTAATAATCATATTCAAACTTTGGTTCAATTTCTATAACTATAACAATCTTATTTCAAGTGATGATCTTACTTGAACTTGTTTTCGTGTCATGATTCTGCTTCAAGAACTTCGAGCCATCCAAGGATCCGTTGAAGCTAGATCCATTTTTCTCTTTTCCAGTAGGTTTATCTAAGGAACTTAAGGTAGTAATGATATTCATAATATCATTCGATTCATACATAAAAAGCTATCATATTCGAAGTGGTAAACTAGTAATCACTAGAACATAGTTTAGTTAATTATAAACTTGTTCGCAAATAAAGTTAATCCTTCTAACTACACTTTTAAAATCAACTATACACATGATCTATATCTATATGATATGCTAACTTAATGATTTAAAACCCGGAAACACGATAAACACCATAAAACCGGATTTACGCCGTCTTAGTTACAACCGGGGGCTGTTTTGGTTTGGATAATTAAAAACTATGAAAAAATTTGATTTAAAAGCTATACTTCTGGGAAAATGATTTTTCTTATGAACATGAAACCATATCCAAAAATCATGGTTAAACTCTAAGTGAAAGTATGTTTTTCAAAACAGTCATCAAGATGTCGTTCTTTCGACGGAAATGCCTACCTCTTTCAAAAACGACTTGTAACTTGTATTTCTGACTATAAACCTATACCTTTTCTGTTTAGTTTCATAAAGTCAAGGTCAATACGAAACCATGGCCGCTTAAATCACTCAAAACGGATTAGAAACGAAGAAATGGCGAGCAAAACAAAATTGGTAAAAACTACTCATTTTAGCTACGTGAAAATTGGTAACAAATCTATTCCAACCATAACTTAATCAACTTGTATTGTATATTATGTAATCTTGAGATACCATAGACACGTATACAATGTTTTGACCTATCATGTCGACACATCTATATATATTTCGGAACAACCATTGACACTCTATATGTGAATGTTGGAGTTAGCTATACAGGGTTGAGGTTGATTCCAAAATATATATAGTTTGAGTTGTGATCAATACTGAGATATGTATACACTGGGTCGTGGATTGATTCAAGATAATATATATCGATTTATTTCTGTACATCTAACTGTGGACAACTAGTTGTAGGTTACTAACGAGGACAGCTGACTTAATAAACTTAAAACATCAAAATGTATTAAAAGTGTTGTAAATATATTTTGAACATACTTTGATATATATGTACATATTTGTTATAGGTTCGTGAATCGACCAGTGGCCAAGTCTTACTTCCCGACGAAGTAAAAAATCTATGAAAGTGAGTTATAGTCCCACTTTTAAAATCTAATATTTTTGGGATGAGAATACATGCAGGTTTTATAAATGATTTACAAAATAGACACAAGTACGTGAAACTATATTCTATGGTTGAATTATTGAAATCGAATATGCCCCTTTTTATTAAGTCTGGTAATCTAAGAATTAGGGAACAGACACCCTAATTGACGTGAATCCTAAAGATAGATCTATTGGGCCTAACAAACCCCATCCAAAGTACCGGATGCTTTAGTACTTCGAAATTTATATCATATCCGAAGGGTGTCCCAGAATGATGGGGATATTCTTATATATGCATCTTGTTAATGTCGGTTACCAGGTGTTCACCATATGAATGAATTTTATCTCTATGTATGGGATGTATATTGAAATATGAAATCTTGTGGTCTATTATTATGATTTGATAATATATAGGTTAAACCTATAACTCACCAACATTTTTGTTGACATTTTAAGCATGTTTATTCTCAGGTGATTATTAAGAGCTTCCGCTGTTGCATACTAAAATAAGGACAAGATTTGGAGTCCATGCTTGTATGATATTATGTAAAAACTGCATTCAAGAAACTTATTTTTGATGTAATATATTCTTATTGTAAACCATTATGTAATGGTCGTGTGTAAACGGTATATTTTAGATTATCATTATTTGATAATCTACGTAATGCTTTTAAACCTTTATAGATAAAATAAAGGTTATGGTTGTTTTAAAAATGAATGCAGTCTTTGAAAAACGTCTCATATAGAGGTCAAAACCTTGCGACGAAATCAATTAATATGGAACGTTTATAATCAATATGAACGGGACATTTCAGTTGGTATCCGAGCGTTGGTCTTAGAGAACCAGAATTTTGCATTAGTGTATCTTATCGAGTTTGTTAGGATACATTAGTGAGTCTGGACTTCGACCGTGTTTACTTGAAAAATGATTGCTTAACAAATTTTGTTGGAAACTATATATTTTTAACATGTGAATATTATGTGATATATTAATCTCTTAACGTGTTTGATATTATGTGATAGATGTCTACCTCTAGAACAAGTCCCATTGACTCACCTAATAATAATGAAGAGTCAAATATAAATTGGAATGATTCGTGGACTGATTCACAAGTTCCCGAAGAGGAACCGGAAGAAGAGTCGGAACCGAAAGAAGAATTGGAACCGGAAGAAGAATCAGAACTGGAAGAAGAAATAGAACCAGTGGGGGAAATAATAAAACGGTTAAGTAGAAGAAAATCCTCAACCAATTGACCAAAGTTAATTATGGTCAATGGTGTTTCCGCCAAGGAAGCAAAGTATTGGGAGGATTACCAATTCTCTGATGAATCGGATCTTGACAAGGATTCCGATGATGTTATAGAAATTACTCCAACACAATTTAATAAGGCAAAAGAGAACAATAAGGGAAAGGGCATAAAAATAGAGAAATTTGATTCCAAACCCGATGAACTTTATATGTATCGTCAACACCCGTATTTCTTAAGTTGTGACAATAACCCGGGAACCTCTAAACCACCAGGTTTTTCTAAACCAATGTGGAAAACGACGGCTCGTATTAGGGGAACATCATATATCCCTAGAAACTTGGCAAAACGAACCAAAACTGAAGAAGAAGAAACGAGCGAGTCGGAATAAGATAGTTGTATTCGTGTGGTGTAATATATGTAATATAGTGTGCTTATGCTTTATGATATATGTAAAAATTGCTTGTATTAATAAGTATTTTTTTATGAATCTAACTCTTGTCTATTTTACAGTATAAAAACACAAAATGGATAGACAACCCAATATTTTAAGAGACCTACCCGGAGACATGATTGATGAAATCTTGTCTAGAGTCGGTCAGAATTCCTCGGCACAACTATTTAAGGCGAGATCAGTTTGTAAGACATTCGAAGAATGTTCCAAGAATGCCTTGGTTTATAAAAGGCTTTCGTTCGAAAGATGGGGGATATCACATTGGGAAATCCATAAGTTACGATGTGTTTACTTTGACGCATATATTGCGGGGAACCCAAATGCTATTTTACGCAACGGGTTAAGAAATTATTTTGACTCAATATATCTGAATATAGGACTTCGTGATTTAGAAAAAGCGGCTAACATGCAACATAAAGAAGCATGTTATGCTTACGGGTTAGTAATGTTCGCTTCTCACCAAAGTGAGAACAAGAACATCGGGCTACAACTATTAAACAAAACGTTCCCACAAGTGACGGAGTCGGTAATTGGGGTAAGAAATGAGGTTTTTAGATTGTTACAGGACTGTTGGACATTACGTAGCCCTCGTCCCTTTGGCGACGTTACAACACGCTATCTTATCAACGGTCATAACGGTTATGTTCCACAAGACCAAGGATGGGAAGTAGTCCTAGTAAAACCAGAATGCATGACTTGTTTCTGGACGTATGAATTACGTGTCTTTATTGCCTTTGCTGAATGACTTGTGTACTAGCTAGAATTATCTTCACAACTATCTTGTATCAAAGTTATTGTGTGCTATATGTCATGTTATATGTAAAATAAGCGGTATTGTAAGTTTGTAAAATATTGTGAAAAAGTTTGAACGCGAAATATTATTATAATCAGTTTTTCATATAGAATTGTAGTAGTTGAATTGTATATTAGCTACTAAGTATGAACTTAACGGGTAGGTACTACCCGAATTTAAACTTATAAAACGCTAATATGAAGAAAAAGCTTTTATAAATGTGTTCATATTATGCTACGAGATACTATTGACTACTCTTAATATTCTGTATGATTAACTTGTTTCATTTAACTATTTGAAGGAAATGGCACCGACTATTCGACAAACCATGAATATGAGCAAAGAGGAATTTCGTACCTTTCTTGCTGTAAACATAGCCGCAGTACAGGCTGTGCTACATACCAACAATAACCTTGGATCTAGAAGTACAGGAAATCGTGTAGGATGCACCTACAAAGAATTCACTGCCTGCAAACCTTTGAAATTTGATGGAACCGAAGGACCGATCGGATTGAAACAGTGGACCGAGAAGGTCGAATCGGTGTTTGCCATAAGTAAGTGTACTGAAGAGGACAAAGTGAAGTACGCTACGCATACCTTCACAGGTACTGCGTTAACATGGTGGAATACCTATCTAGAGCAAGTGGGACAAGATGATGCTTACGCACTACCGTGGTCAGCATTCAAGCACTTGATGAACAAGAAGTACCGTCCCAGAACCGAGGTCAATAAGCTCAAGACAGAACTTAGAGGGTTACGAACCCAAGGATTTGATATTACCACATATGAAAGACGATTCATAGAATTGTGCCTATTGTGTCCGGGAGAGTTCGAAGATGAGGAAGATAAGATCGACGCGTTTGTGAAAGGATTACCGGAAAGAATCCAAGAAGATATAAGTTCACACGAGCCCGCCTCCATACAACAGGCATGTAGAATGGCTCACAAACTAGTGAACCAGATTGAGGAAAGAATTAAAGAACAGGTAGCTGAAGAGGCCAATGTGAAGCAAGTCAAAAGAAAGTGGGAGGAAAACGGTGATAAGAATCACCAATACAACAACAACAGCAATTACAACAATAATCTCAACAACTATCCCAACAATCGCAACATCAATCGCAACTACAACAAACGGCCCAACAACAACAACAACAACAACAACAGCAACTACAACAATCATCCCAACAACAATAACAACCGCAACAACAACGATAATCAGAAGCAGCTATGCCAAAGGTGTGAAAAGTATCACTCGGGGTTCTGCACCAAATTTTGCAACAAGTGTAAAAGAAATGGTCATAGCGCGGTGAAGTGTGAGGTCTACGGACCAGGGGTTAACAGAACGAAAGGAACAAATGGTGTCGGAACGAGTAATGGTGGAGCAAGTTATGCTAATGTAGTTTGTTATAAATGTGGAAAACCGGGCCACATTATTAGAAATTGCCCGAACCAGGAGAACACGAATGGACAAGGCCGCGGAAGAGTTTTCAATATTAATGCGGCAGAGGCACAGGAAGACCCGGAGCTTGTTACGGGTACGTTTCTTATTGACAATAAATCTGCTTACGTTTTATTTGATTCGGGTGCAGATAGAAGCTATATGAGTAGAGATTTTTGTGCTAAATTAAGTTGTCCATTGACGCCGTTGGATAGTAAATTTTTACTCGAATTAGCAAACGGTAAATTAATTTCAGCAGATTATATATGCCGGAATCGAGAAATTAAACTGGGTAGCGAAATATTTAAGATTGATTTGATACCAGTAGAGTTAGGGAGTTTTGATGTAATAGTTGGCATGGACTGGCTGAAGAAGGTGAAAGCAGAGATCGTATGTTATAAAAATGCAATTCGCATTGTACGAGAAGAAGGAGAACCCTTAATGGTGTACGGAGAAAAGGGCAACACGAAGCTACATCTTATTAGTAATTTGAAGGCACAAAAACTAATAAGAAAAGGTTGCTATGCTGTTCTAGCACATGTCGAGAAAGTACAAACTGAAGAAAAGAGCATCAATGATGTTTTTGTCGCAAAAGAATTTCCCGATGTATTTCCAAAAGAATTACCGGGACTACCTCCACATCGATCTGTTGAATTTCAAATAGATCTTGTACCAGGAGCTGCACCAATAGCTCGTGCTCCTTACAGACTCGCACCCAGCGAGATGAAAGAACTGCAAAGCCAACTGCAAGAACTATTAGAACGTGGTTTCATTCGACCAAGCACATCACCATGGGGAGCTCTTGTTTTGTTTGTCAAGAAGAAAGATGGTACATTTAGGTTGTATATTGACTACAGAGAGTTGAACAAACTTACCATCAAAAACCGTTATCCACTGCCAAGAATTGACGACTTATTTGATCAACTACAAGGCTCGTCGGTTTATTCGAAGATCGATTTATGTTCTGGATATCATCAAATGCGAGTAAAGGAGGATGATATTCCAAAAACTGCTTTTAGGATGCGTTATGGTCATTAAGAATTTATGGTTATGCCATTTGCATTGACTAACGCACCAGTTGTGTTCATGGACCTTATGAACCGAGTGTGTGGGCTATATCTTGACAAGTTTTTCATTGTTTTCATCGATGACATACTTATTTACTCAAAGAATGATCAAGAGCACGAAGAACATTTGAGAAAAGTGCTAGAATTATGGAGGAAAGAAAAACTGTACGCTAAGTTTTCAAAGTGTGCATTTTGGTTGGAAGAAGTTCAATTCCTCGGTCACATAGTGAACAAAGAAGGTATCCAGGTGGACCTGGCAAAGATCGAAACCTTTGAAAAGTGGGAAACCCCAAAAACTCCGAAGCATATACGTCAATTTTTAGGATTGGCTGGTTACTACAGAAGATTCATCCAAGATTTCTCCAAAATAGCAAAACCCTTGACTGCATTAATGCATAAAGGGAAGAAATTTGAATGGAAGGATGAACAAGAGAAGGCGTTTCAGTTATTGAAAAAAAAAGCTAACTACGGCACCTATATTGTCATTGCCTGAAGGGAATGATGATTTTGTGATATATTGTGACGCCTCAAAGCAAGGTCTCGGTTGTGTATTAATGCAACGAACAAAGGTAATTGCTTATGTGTCTAGACAATTGAAGATTCACGAGCAAAATTATACGACGCATGATTTGGAATTAGGCGCGATTGTGTTTGCATTAAAGACTTGGAGGCACTACTTATATGGGGTCAAAAGTATTATATATACCGACCACAAAAGTCTTCAACACATATTTAATCAGAAACAACTGAATATGAGGCAGCGTAGGTGGATTGAATTGTTGAATGATTACGACTTTGAGATTCGTTACCACCCGGGGAAGGCAAATGTGGTAGCCGACGCCTTGAGCAGGAAGTACAGAGAACCCATTCGAGTAAAATCTATGAATATTATGATTCATAATAACCTTACTACTCAAATAAAGGAGGCACAACAAGGAGTTTTAAAAGAGGGAAATTTAAAGGATGAAATACCCAAAGGATCGGAGAAGCATCTTAATATTCGGGAAGACGGAACCCGGTATAGGGCTGAAAGGATTTGGGTACCAAAATTTGGAAATATGAGAGAAATGGTACTTAGAGAAGCTCACAAAACCAGATACTGAATACATCCTGGAACGGGGAAGATGTACAAGGATCTCAAGAAATATTTTTGGTGACCGGGTATGAAAGCCGATGTTGCTAAATACGTAGGAGAATGTTTGACGTGTTCTAAGGTCAAAGCTGAGCATCAGAAACCATCAGGTCTACTTCAACAACCCGAAATCCCGGAATGGAAATGGGAAAACATTACCATGGATTTCATCACTAAATTGCCAAGGACTGCAAGTGGTTTTGACACTATTTGGGTAATAGTTGATCGTCTCACCAAATCAGCACACTTCCTGCCAATAAGAGAAGATGACAAGATGGAGAAGTTAGCACGACTGTATTTGAAGGAAGTCATCTCCAGACATGGAATACCAATCTCTATTATCTCTGATAGGGATTGCAGATTTATTTCAAGATTCTGGCAGACATTATAGCAAGCATTAGGAAATCGTCTAGACATGACTACTGCCTATCATCCACAAACTGATGGGCAGAGTGAAAGGACGATACAAACGCTTGAAGACATGCTACGAGCATGTGTTATTGATTTCGGAAACAGTTGGGATCGACATCTACCGTTAGCAGAATTTTCCTACAACAACAGCTACCATTCAAGCATTTAGATGGCTTCGTTTGAAGCACTTTATGGTAGAAAGTGCAGGTCTCCGATTTATTGGAGTGAAATAGGGGATAGACAGATTACGGGTCCGGAGATAATACATGAAACTACTGAGAAGATCATCCAAATTCAACAACGGTTGAAAACCGCCCAAAGTCGACAAAAGAGCTACGCCGACATTAAAAGAAAAGATATAGAATTTGAAATTAGAGAGATGGTCATGCTTAAGGTTGCACCTTGGAAAGGTGTTGTTCGATTTGGTAAACGAGGGAAATTAAATCCAAGGTATATTGGACCATTCAAGATTATTGATCGTGTCGGACCAGTAGATTACCGACTTGAGTTACCTCAACAACTCGCGGCTGTACATAACACTTTCCACGTCTCGAATTTGAAGAAATGTTTTACTAAAGAAGATCTCACTATTCCATTGGACGAAATCCAAATCAATGAAAAACTTCAATTCATTGAAGAACCCGTTGAAATAATGGATCGTGAGGTTAAGAGACTTAAACAAAACAAGATACCGATTGTTAAGGTTCGATGGAATGCTCGTAGAGGACCCGAGTTCACCTGGGAACGAGAAGATCAGATGAAGAAGAAGTACCCTGTAATGACCGGGAAATTTCTGATCAAATTTAAACCTTAATCTTTATATGTTTCCGACACGATAAGCAAAATCTGTAGTGTTGAGTCTAGAAAGATTGAAATCTATATTTAGGTAATCAATTACCACTTGACCATGCCTGATGATTCACGAACAATTATTTGTAAATAGATATTGAATATTCAAAATAGGCTGTTATATATATCATGAAATTATTAAATATTACAAGATCAATAAATTGTAATAATAATATATATAATACAAGTTAAAAATATAGTTATATACTAATATTATTACCTCATTGTTATTAAAAAAATCAATATTAATGTTAATATTAATATTAAGATATGTATTATTAATATTCCTATATAAAATATTTAGATATAAAATTTGATACGATTAATGTGTTATAATTACTAAAATTTCGATTATCATTATTAAAATCATCATTATTATAACTAATAGAAATATAATTTTTTTTTATTATTAGTATTATTTTGATATTACTATTATTAATATTATTATTATTACTGTTAATATTATTATTGATATTTTTATTACTAAATTAATTATTAGTATTAATTAAATATAATAATAATAATATAAATTAAATAAAAAGACATAATGTATGCGAATCAGATTATTAATCAGATCCCATTTTTTTTCTTTCTTCCCTTCTATTACGCTCGTGACATTTGTGGATCCCATATCCATCTATATCTATCGATCACTTATAATACAGATAAACAGATTCATTCATTTTTTCCAATATCGATATTAAATTTTGGGGGATGATTCTCACACATACTTTTTTGATCCTCACACACCAATTGAGTATTATTAGAAGAGTAAAAGGTTAAAATAGGTGTGTGAGGATCAAAAAAGTGTGTGTGAGAATCATCCCCTTTAAATTTTATTACTTTCTTTCATTTGTTTAAATTAAACGAAAAAGGGCAAGAACCCCATACGTACTTCTGTTCGCGTCCCCGATTGATCCATAAATCAAATTAGTTTGAGTTTTAAAAATCTATTAATGTGGTGATGTTAGAACTAATTTATTTAAACTCTCTGAGAAATTTCGAGCATAAATTCATTAAATTGATGGTTAATTTTGAAGTCAAAGTTTTATATCAAAAAGTCAATCGAAGTTATTTTGGTGAAATTCGAATTTGTATTGATGTTTTTGGAATAATTGTTGATTTGAAAAGTTTCTAATAAGGATTTACAACATCTTTCATGTTGTAAATATTATGTGAAACGACCTAAAATTCGATATCAATATTTTTTTTTTATCTTCGAACGGCATCAGGAGCATTTTGTACCTTTATTTATTTTGTAAATTTGTTGAGATAATTTGACTAGAAAATCTTTCCTTTTAATTTACAAATCTTAAAACTTGATTCAAAGCTTTGTTGTGATAAGGGTGTTAGTCTCTGTTTGATTCATTATCGAAGAAGAAGAAGATGTAACAGAAAACATGTTAATAGGATTTAAATGTGTAATAAAACAGAAAAGTAAAGTGGACTGGTTGGTTTAGGTGTGGGTTGTGTTAACAGAGGGTCATGGGTTCGATCCCAAACCTGGGCGTGTGCAGCAACATTTTTTTTGAGAACCCTTAATCAGGTAGCTTATTATTATAATTATTATGATTATGATTATGATTATGATTATGATGATGATGATGATTATTATTATTATTATTATTATTATTATTATTATTATTATTATTATTATTATTATTATTATTATTATTATTATTATTATTATTATTATTATTATTATTATTATCATTATCATTATCATTACATTATCATTATTATTATTAGTATTAGTATTATCATTATAATTTTTCATTTATATTAGTATTATTACAAATAGATTTTTTTTACAATAACATTAATATTTTGTATCACTATATTTTTATTATTAAAATGATACTAACTAAGATTAAATATAAGTATATCAATTAATATATAGCTATATATTTCAGAAACCCTAATGTAAGTTATTATTTTCATAAATAATAAATATTATTAAACTACTTTAATAAGAAATTATTTTAACAAAGGATACAATTTATATCACTACTAATAATACATAAATTTATTCGGTTATGATTATATATATATATATATATATATATATATATATATATATATATATATATATATATATATATATATATATATATATATATATATATATATATATATATATATATATATATATATATATATATATATATATATATATACGATATAGGTTCGTGAATCCGAGGCCAACCTTATAATTGATCAATGGTGTTAGATGTATTTTTACTACAAAATACAGTATGGTGAGTATATAGTCCCTTTTAAACTCTAAATATTTTGGGATGAGAATACATGCATTTTATGATTTACGTTATGGACACAAGTGATCAAAAATAAATTTTATGTTGAGTTGTACCATGGCATATTTCTTTATACTTGGTAGCTAATATTTACATGGAATGTAAACGCGAATCCTGTTGATAGATCTATCGGGCCTGACAACCCCAACCGGGCTGGACGACCAGTTTTCAACGGTTGCACAGTACTTCGTTTCTGTATACTACACTTGGTACGGTGTAGCAATTATTTAAGAATATGCTGCAATGATTTAAATGTTAAGTATGGTTACCAAGTGCTCAACTACTTTTACATACACTTGCCAGTGTATTATGTTTAAATATATGAAATCTTGTGGTCCATAGTTATAACGCTGCTAGCATCAAACCTATATCTCACCAACTTTATGTTGACGTTTTAAAGCATGTTATTCTCAGGTACGAAATAAGTCTTCCGCTGTGCATTAGCTCATACTAAGGATATTACTTGGAGTCGATCATCGCAATGGAACCAAATATTGATGACTTTGTCCAGGTGGATAAGGACGGGTCCTTTCAGTTGGTATCAGAGCGGTGGTCTTAGCGAAACAGATCTTGCATTAATGTGTCTAACTGATAGTTGTTTAGATGCATTAGTGGATCTGGACTTCGACCGTGTTTGCATGTCAAAAGTTTTGCTTATCATTTTTTAGGAAATCATCTACTTATCATCTTTAGAAAATTACCTGCTCATTATTCTTAGTCTAGACACATCTTACTGCATTGACTGCATGATTAGTGTATAGACAAAACTCATATCTTAGCGTATCTGCTAAATCATATCTTAGCGTATCCATTACGATAGACTTTGCCTGATATCTTCCGTAAATTTCTCCGTAATTTAGGGGAATTTGGTACTATATATATATATATATCTATGCATATGATTCATTGAGAATACCATCCAACTAACAATTGTTGTCACTAAACTCTTTATACCAAAAATCTTTTCTGAGATCGCGTAAGATGGCCTCTACGAATCGACCAAGTTCCTCTGACTCCGAAGACAGCGTGATAGGAGCACACCAACCAATCAACTACCGTGATTACTGGAGAAAATGGGGGTGGGTTCGCGACATTCTCACCCTATGGAGAAGGGAAGAAGGTACTCTATATCATGAACCGAATCTACCACCTAACCTTGGAGTACTTGACCCGCTAACCGGCGAACCCGTTCGCAACACCGTTTATACCCTTTTTGCAAGAATTTTTCGTCTTGAGACTATCATTAACGGAACTAGGGAAGATATCTGACCTTTACCTCACACTGATAACCAACCAGGGTTAGTAGAAGAAGTTAGAAAACTCCGAGCTAGAGTATTAACTTTAGAGAGCACGGTACACAATTTTCAAGCACTAGCAGTATCACCAATACCAGTAACATCACCAGCTTCAGCACCAATGGTACCAGTACCACCAACAACCCAAGTTTCAATATCACATGCCTCAATATCTCATTCTGTACCTCGAGCATAATCATCGTTCTACGCATCGTTCTTCTACTTTATCTTCATTCTACATATCGTTCTACATCGATTATCTTCGCTCGACATGGCGATTATGTAATTTCTAAAGTTTTAGAGATTATGTAATCTAGTATTCACGATAAATCAAATGAGTTTAATATCTTATTGACTCATTAAATCCATGATTACATCTGAAGAAAATATATATGCAAGTATATTTTCATAAAGATTGTAATTAAAATTCTTTTGTATAAACTGTTAATGGTGAAAATATTTTAACGGGTAGGTAATACCTGAGGAATATTAATCAGTTACACGGTACATTCTTCGACTCTGATTCAACAGTCAGTCACTATCCTACTTGTATCCATAGATATACGTATCCGTTCACCACAGAATCCATTTTCGTTCAATTTCATATTTGGATTTTGACCTATCAAAATCCAACAAGTGGCATAATGAAGAAAACATAGGACAAAGTAAAATTTGTTAGAAACAAACGAACTAACTAATTGAAATATTGTTAAGAATCCACGCTAACTGTTCCTAGCTAACCGTTCCTAGCTAACTGGTTACATTTTATTTATCGCAATTTAATTATCGCAATTTACATTCTCGCAATTTTATTTATCGTCATTTAATTTCTGTATTTATTTTACGCACTTTAAATAACGGGACACGTATACAAGGTTTCGACATATCATATTGACCCATCTATATATTTATCTTGGAACAACCATAGACACTCTATATGCAAATGACGGAGTTAGCTATACAAGGTTGAGGTTGATTCCAAAATATATATATAGTTTGAGTTGTGATCAATACTGAGACCGGTACACGGGTCACGATACGTATTAATTAATTTGAATGTTATATATTAAACTATATATGAACTATTGGACTGTTAAATGTGGACTATCGACTGTGGACGAATAATATTGGACAATTAAAATAAATTAAAATACTGATTATAACATATGAAACTAAATAATTCTTCAATTTTGCCACTTAATTTCATCTTAAACCTCATTCGTATCTTGACGATTACAATCCGCGTTCAAATCTTTCATGATTTTTGAAAACACCTCGATCGGAAGGATGAATCAGCCGCACTTCATCTACGGAAGAAAAGATTTATGCATCTGAAAAACTCTCGAACTCAAATTCATAGTTTAACACGTAACCGTGTTGAGTCCTTTATCATTTATTAGCAAAAACAACCTTACGATTCCTTTTCGAAGTAGCCAATTTTGTCACAGCTCCAGCAGAACAACTTCGACCTTTCATTCGAAAAGTGTTATTATAACTTTGATATATACTATTGGCTTTCCTCATCGTTACCGGGGAACCTTTCATATTCCATCATGTTATCATCAGCGTTTAATCATCTAAAAACACAATTCTTCTGAAATCACCTCGATTTGATAACCGATGACCCAGATCCGTTAACCTTGAGAATGCTGACGAAGCAGCATGTTGTAGATAGTCTTAATGGCCAAAAGTTGATGATAAAGAATGGAGTATTGGAAACACTCAATAGAAAATTTAGTATCGAAAAGCGGATTATGCGAAATTATGAAGGAAACCGTAGATAAATCACAAAGAATAATTTTGACTTCAAAGGATCCAAATGATTCAGTGCCTAATGAAACCGTTAGTAAGAACCCTACTCCTTATTCTAAACCTTTCCAGATGATATTCTTCATCATCACCTTATCTTAGATATTATGAGATATCTTCGTATCTTTCATCATACATATACTCCATATTTTTGGAGATACTTTCACACCTAATCTTATCTGAGATCAGTTATCTCTTCAAATATCTGCAATACAACATAAAAAAAACTGTGTTAAGTTCTAAATTCTGAAAAATTCAAATATGAATGTTTTGAAGTAGTGTTGGGAACTGATACATGAATTAGTATAATATAATGACACTTGATCAACATCATTATATTACAGTAAGTCATGTTGAGTTTCTAATGGAATGTGATGATTCACAGTACCATCATCAGGTGCCATGTTACATGGCTCTTACATTCTATCTAAATTCTAAAAATATCAAGAAAATATTTCTTGATGATTCGGTCTTTTCCAGGATATTCTGGTAATTTAACAAGTCGAAATCATGCTATTACCATTTCTTTCTAAGAGCATCAGCTATGTTCATTCCAAATTTCATACCTACGAATTCCGGACCAATATTCGCTTGACTCGAGGACGGGAAGAGGAAACGAAAGAATAAAGCTCAAAAAATAGAAATTAGAGTAAAAAGCGCAGCAAATAGGAGAGAGCATTAACTGTGAATGACAATGAATATCGAAGACAGGAGCAGGAACATCGAAGTATAAAGGAAGATATAAAACCCAACAATCACCCAGAAATTACAAACCGTGTATATCAATACGTATTGCAACATAAAGACACGGGAGAATTAAAAACATTATAATTCCAAGGAAATCATAGAAGTGAATAGATTCTTCTGGCGGCAGATGAAAATGAAGAATGAAAGATATGAAAGTTAGAAGTATAACAAGAATCAGAACGGGATGGAGCATTTTAAAGAATACTTTAAGGTATGAATTGAAGGAGAAAGAATAAAAGATGTGAGGTATGGAAGTAAGGAAAGTAAGGAGGTGGATTTATAGTGAAATGTCCGACAGAGAATTCGAAACAGATTGCCGCATTAAATCAAAGAAGATTCTGATCGCCGAAGAACCAAATCTTATTACGTAAGATTTTCTTTAAATCCCGGAAATCAATGGTAATTACGTCATCGGTTGAAACGAATATATATTTACTCATTTCACTCTTTTGTGATAGCTTCACTTGTACGCTTCACATGATCGAATCATTTTATTTATATCTTTCAAATGATAAAACTCCATTATTACCTCATATGTGACATGAAAACATTTCTATTGTTATCCATGACGACCTCTATCAAATTTCGGGGACGAAATTTCTTTAACGGGTAGGTACTGTAATGACCGGGAAATTTCCGACCAAATTTAAACCTTAATCTTTATATGTTTCCGACACGCTAAGCAAAATCTGTAGTGTTGAGTCTAGAAAGATTGAAATCTATATTTAGGTAATCAATTACCACTTGACCATGCCTGATGATTCACGAAAAATTATGTGTAAATAGATATTGAATATTCAAAATAGGCTGTTATATATATCATGAAATTATTAAATATTACAAGATCAATAAATTGTAATAATAATATATATAATACAAGTTAAAAATATAGTTATATACTAATATTATTACCTCATTGTTATTAAAAAAATCAATATTAATGTTAATATTAATATTAAGATATGTATTATTAATATTCCTATATAAAATATTTAGATATAAAATTTGATACGATTAATGTGTTATAATTACTAAAATTTCGATTATCATTATTAAAATCATCATTATTATAACTAATAGAAATATAAATTTTTTTTTATTATTAGTATTATTTTGATATTACTATTATTAATATTATTATTATTACTGTTAATATTATTATTGATATTTTTATTACTAAATTAATTATTAGTATTAATTAAATATAATAATAATAATAATATAAATTAAATAAAAAGACATAATGTATGCGAATCAGATTATTAATCAGATCCCATTTTTTTTTCTTTCTTCCCTTCTATTACACTCGTGACATTTGTGGATCCCATCTCCATCTATATCTAAAGAATCACTTATAATACAGATAAACAGATTCATTCATTTTTTCCAATATAGATATTAAATTTTATTACTTTCTTTCATTTGTTTAAATTAAACAAAAAAGGGCAAGAACCCCATACGTACTTCTGTTCGCGTCCTCGATTGATCCATGAATCAAATTAGTTTGAGTTTTAAAAATCTATTAATGTGGTGATGTTAGAACTAATTTATTTAAACTCTCTGAGAAATTTCGAGCATAAATTCATTAAATTGATGGTTAATTTTGAAGTCAAAGTTTTATATCAAAAAGTCAATCGAAGTTATTTTGGTGAAATTCGAATTTGTATTGATGTTTTTGGAATAATTGTTGATTTGAAAAGTTTCTAATAAGGATTTACAACATCTTTCATGTTGTAAATATTATGTGAAACGTCCTAAAATTCGATATCAATATTTTTTTTTTTATCTTCGAACGGCATCAGGAGCATTTTGTACCTTTATTTATTTTGTAAATTTGTTGAGATAATTCGACTAGAAAATCTTTCCTTTTAATTTACAAATCTTAAAACTTGATTCAAAGCTTTGTTGTGATAAGGGTGTTAGTCTCTGTTTGATTCATTATCGAAGAAGAAGAAGATGTAACAGAAAACAGGTTAATAGGATTTAAATGTGTAATAAAACAGAAAAGTAAAGTGGACTGGTTGGTTTAGGTGTGGGTTGTGTTAACAGAGGGTCATGGGTTCGATCCCAAACCTGGGCGTGTGCAGCAACATTTTTTTTGAGAACCCTTAATCAGGTAGCTTATTATTATAATTATTATGATTATGATTATGATTATGATTATGATTATGATTATTATTATTATTATTATTATTATTATTATTATTATTATTATTATTATTATTATTATTATTATTATTATTATTATTATTATTATTATTATCATTATCATTATCATTACATTATCATTATTATTATTAGTATTAGTATTATCATTATAATTTTTCATTTTTATTAGTATTATTACAAATAGATTTTTTTTACAATAACATTAATATTTTGTATCACTATATTTTTATTATTAAAATGATACTAACTAAGATTAAATATAAGTATATCAATTAATATATAGCTATATATTTCAGAAACCCTAATGTAAGTTATTATTTTCATAAATAATAAATATTATTAAACTACTTTAATAAGAAATTATTTTAACAAAGGATACAATTTATATCACTACTAATAATACATAAATTTATTCGGTTATGATTATATGTGTTAATATGTGTATATATATATACGATATAGGTTCGTGAATCCGAGGCCAACCTTATAATTGATCAATGGTGTTATATGTATTTTTACTACAAAATACAGTATGGTGAGTATATAGTCCCTTTTAAACTCTAAATATTTTGGGATGAGAATACATGTATTTTATGATTTACGTTATGGACACAAGTGATCAAAAATAAATTTTATGTTGAGTTGTACCATGGCATATTTCTTTATACTTGGTAGCTAATATTTACATGGAATGTAAACGCGAATCCTGTTGATAGATCTATCGGGCCTGACAACCCCAACCGGGCTGGACGACCAGTTTTCAACGGTTGCACAGTACTTCGTTTCTGTATACTACACTTGGTACGGTGTAGCGATTATTTAAGAATATGCTGCGATGATTTAAATGTTAAGTATGGTTACCAAGTGCTCAACTACTTTTACATACACTTGCGAGTGTATTATGTAAGTATGGTTACCAAGTGCTCAACTACTTTTACATACACTTGCGAGTGTATTATGTTTAAATATATGAAATCTTGTGGTCCATAGTTATAACGCTGCTAGCATCAAACCTATATCTCACCAACTTTATGTTGACGTTTTAAAGCATGTTATTCTCAGGTATGAAATAAGTCTTCCGCTGTGCATTAGCTCATACTAAGGACATTACTTGGAGTCGATCATCGCAATGGAACCAAATGTTGATGACTTTGTCCAGGTGGATAAGGACGGGTCCTTTCATACCCGCACTTATTTCCAGAAGATGAGCCAACACCTCCAATCGCTTAAAATTTCGGGACGAAATTTATTTAACGGGTAGGTACTGTAGTGACCCGAACTTTTCCGAACCTTTCTATGATTATATGTTTAATGAAAACTATATTTACATGATTAAATATTTCCAACATGTTAAGCAATCAAACTTGTTAAGACTTGGTTAATTGAAACGGAAATTTTGTAAACGTCTGATTACCCAGTTTGACCAATGATTCACGAACGCTATAAGTTGTATATGACATGATGATACATAAATGAATAAATATATATGTTTAAAATGATATAATGATCATCAAGTATCTCATTAAAAATTGTAACAATAAGTTATATACTTAAAAAGGAGACTATTGACGTATGAAACTCGAAACGATACATATAAGGATTATCGTTATAACCACGTCTTACTAAATATATATGAATCATATTAATACATTGTTATATTATATATAACATGATAATATGATAATTAAATATATCATTAAATGTATTAACAATGAACTACATAAGTAAAAACAAGACTACTAACTTAAGGATTTCGAAACGAGACATATATGTAACGATTATCGTTGTAACGACATTTAAATGTATATATCATATTAAGATATATTAATATATCATAATATCATGATAATATAATAATTTAAAATCTCATTTGATATTATAAACATTGGGTTAACAACATTTAACAAGATCGTTAACCTAAAGGTTTCAAAACAACACTTACATGTAATGACTAACGATGACTTAACGACTCAGTTAAAATATATATACATGTAGTGTTTTAATATGTATTCATACACTTTTGAAAGTCTTCAAGACACTTATCAAAATACTTCTACTTAACAAAAATGCTTACAATTACATCCTCGTTCAGTTTCATCAACAATTCTACTCGTATGCACCCGTATTCATACTCGTACAATACACAGCTTTTAGATGTATGTACTATTGGTATATACACTCCAATGATCAGCTCTTAGCAGCCCATGTGAGTCACCTAACACATATAGGAACCATCATTTGGAAACTAGCATGAAATATCTCATAAAATTACAAAAATATGAGTAATCATTCATGACTTATTTACATGAAAACAAAATTACATATCCTTTATATCTAATCCATACACCAACGACCAAAAACATCTACAACCCTTTCATTCTTCAATTTTCTTCATCTAATTGATCTCTCTCAAGTTCTATCTTCAAGTTCTAAGTGTTCTTCATAAATTCTACAAGTTCTTGTTTCATAAAATCAAGAATACTTTCAAGTTTGCTAGCTCACTTCCAATCTTGTAAGGTTATCATCCAACCTTAAGAAATCTTTGTTTCTTATAGTAGGTTATCATTCTAATACAAGGTAATAATCATATTCAAACTTTGGTTCAATTTCTATAACTATAACAATCTTATTTCAAGTGATGATCTTACTTGAACTTGTTTTCGTGTCATGATTCTGCTTCAAGAACTTCGAGCCATCCAAGGATCCGTTGAAGCTAGATCCATTTTTCTCTTTTCCAGTAGGTTTATCCAAGGAAATTAAGGTAGTAATGATGTTCATAACATCATTCGATTCATACATAAAAAGCTATCATATTCGAAGTGGTAAACTAGTAATCACTAGAACATAGTTTAGTTAATTCTAAACTTGTTCGCAAATAAAGTTAATCCTTCTAACTACACTTTTAAAATCAACTATACACATGATCTATATCTATATGATATGCTAACTTAATGATTTAAAACCCGGAAACACGATAAACACCATAAAACCGGATTTACGCCGTCGTAGTTACAACCGGGGGCTATTTTGGTTTGGATAATTAAAAACTATGAAAAACTTTGATTTAAAAGCTATACTTCTGGTAAAATGATTTTTCTTATGAACATGAAACCATATCCAAAAATCATGGTTAAACTCAAAGTGAAAGTATGTTTTTCAAAACAGTCATCAAGATATCGTTCTTTCGACGGAAATGACTACCTCTTTCAAAAACGACTTGTAACTTGTATTTCCGAATATAAATCTATACCTTTTCTATTTAGTTTCATAAAGTCAAGTTCAATACGAAACCGTGGCCGCTTAAATCACTCAAAACGTATTAGAAACGAAGAAATGGCGAGCAAAACAAAATTGGTAAAAACTATTCATTTTAGCTACGTGAAACTACATGCAGGTTTTATAAATGATTTACAAAATAGACACAAGTACGTGAAACTACATTCTATGGTTGAATTATCAAAATCGAATATGCCCCTTTTTATTAAGTCTGGTAATCTAAGAATTAGGGAACAGACACCCTAATTGACGCGAATCCTAAAGATAGATCTATTAGGCCTAACAAACCCCATCCAAAGTACCGGATGCTTTAGTACTTCGAAATTTATATCATATCCGAAGGGTGTCCCGGAATGATGGGGATATTCTTATATATTCATCTTGTTAATGTTGGTTACCAGGTGTTCACCATATGAATGAATTTTATCTCTATGTATGGGATGTATATTGAAATATGAAATATTGTGGTCTATTATTATGATTTAATAATATATAGGTTAAACCTATAACTCACCAACATTTTTGTTGTCGTTTTAAGCATGTTTATTCTCAGGTGATTATTAAGAGCTTCCGCTGTTGCATACTAAAATAAGGACAAGATTTGGAGTTCTTGCTTGTATGATATTATGTAAAAATTGCATTCAAGAAACTTATTTTTGATGTAATATATTCTTATTGTAAACCATTATGTAATGGTCGTGTGTAAACGATATATTTTAGATTATCATTATTTGATAATCTACGTAATGCTTTTTAAACCTTTATAGATAAAATAAAGGTTATGGTTGTTTTAAAAATGAATGCAGTCTTTGAAAAACGTCTCATATAGAGGTCAAAACCTCGCGACGAAATCAATTAATATGGAACGTTTATAATCAATATGAACGGGACATTTCACCTGTAACCCATGCAATCTCCCCCATAACCAATGAACACGTACTTCTTTGCTTTTGCATCAAGTTTGTCACCATCTTTATTAATATCATATGCACTGCACTCAAAGATTTTTAGATGCTCATAACTGATTGCTTTACCTCTCCATTCTTCTTCGGGTATTTTGAAATCAAGCTGAGCTGATGGAGAACGGTTGATCAAATAAGCAGCAGTGCTTACTGCATCAGCCTATAGAGTCTTTGGTAGCCTACAATTAAGTCTCATGCTACGTGCTCTCTCATTTAAAGTACGATTCATTCTTTCTGCAACTCCGTTTTATTGTGGAGTACCTGGAACCGTCTTGATCATCCGAATGCCATGATTAGCACAATAGTTAACGAATTCGGTGTTGATGTATTCTCCTCTATTATCTGACTTCAAGCATTTTACCTTCAAATCACAAGATAATTCAACAGCAGATTTCCATTTCTTAAAAGCTTTAAATACATCAGATTTATTTTTAAGAGAGTAAACCCATACCTTGCGTGTTGAATCATCGATGAAAGTAACATAATAGCGTGCTCCTCCCAATGAAGAAACAGGAGTAGGCCCGAATACATCCGTGTGTACTAGCTCCAACTTCTAAGCCTTTAAAGTTCTGCCTGCTTTTGCAAAGGTGACCTTCTTCTTCTTTCCTAGAACACATGACTCGAAAAAGTCCAATTCAACTCTCTTTAGACCAGGAATTTTACAATTAGACACTAGCATTTTCATTCCTCTGTCACTCATGTGACCTAAACATTGGTGCTACTGACTGGTTAAGCTACGATAATTGGAAACTGCATTTACTTCATTAGCTGGAACTTCTACCATATAAAGAGTGCCTCTCTTCTTACCCTTGGCTATTACTAAGTTCCCATTTATTACTTTCCACTGACCTTCACCAAATAGCACACTATATCCTTGATCATCAAGTTGTCCAACAGAGATTAGTTTCTTCTTTAGGCCAGGAATAACTCGGACATTTTCCAAGGTCCAATTAGTGCCCAAAGAGGTCTTCCGCTCTAAGTCTCCAATCCCTGTAATGTCAAGACAATGATCATTAGCCAAATGAACTTTACCAAGATTACCTGTTCGTAGATTCTTCATCAAATGCGGACTTGGATTAGCATGAAACGATGCTCCTGAATCCATAACCCACGCATCAATTGTATTCTCAATGCAGCAAACAAGGACATTATCATAATCATCTGTTGCAAATGCAACATTAACTTCCTTTGGGTTTGATGATGTTACTGGCTTAGTGCACTGGTTTCGGAAGTGCCCAGTCTCCTGACAATTCCAACATTTAATATCATTCCTTGTTCTTGACACACTCCTCCTTCTTGACTTTGACCTGCCCCTGGTGGTGTTATTTCTGCCTTTTCTCCTACCCCTCTCTTCTGTGCTCAGCAAGTTTTCTGATGGTTCTCCTGAGCTTTTTCTTCTTATATCTTCTCCAAGAATAAAATCACAAATGCTCTCAAACTTGAGCTTTGAGGACTCTGTGGATCCACTGATAGCTGTGACTGAACCTGACCAGCTTTCAGGTAACGAAGATAATAATAGAAGAGCTTTGACTTCATCATCGAACTTGATATCAACTGACAGTAACTGAGAGATAATATTATTGAAGTTATTAACATGATTTGTTACTGAAGCACCTTCTTTCAACCTAGTGTTCACTAACTGTCTGATCAAAAACACCTTGTTAGAAGCAGACGGCTTCTCATACATATTTTCTAAGGTCTTCATCAAACCATGTGTCATGGTTTCA
This sequence comes from Rutidosis leptorrhynchoides, assembly GCF_046630445.1. Classification (NCBI taxonomy): domain Eukaryota; kingdom Viridiplantae; phylum Streptophyta; class Magnoliopsida; order Asterales; family Asteraceae; genus Rutidosis; species Rutidosis leptorrhynchoides. The sequence continues at coordinate 489,959,846 of NC_092336.1, read as the reverse complement.
TTCACAATGTTAAAGGCAACACTTTTTGTCAACGTGAGTCTGACAACTGCTAGGGCTTTCCTGTCAAGTGTTTTCCACTCGTCGTCTTTCATTCCTTCTGGTTTATTCTCATTTAAGGCATCGATTAGATCCTGCTGACATAACAAATCTTCAACCTGCATCTTCCACCACCCAAAATCTTGCCCATCAAACTTGTCGATTTTGATCCTTCCTTCTTTTGCCATTGTAAAAAAAAAAATTGGATCTGAGGACAACATCAATATGATTTGTAACAGTAGAGTCTGATGGCGGCTAGGGTTGATCTGGATCTGTAACAGCAGAGTTTGGTGGTGGCTAGGGTTAATCTACAGAGTCTGGTGGCAGCTAGGGTTGATCAGCAGAGTCTGGTGGCGGCTAAGGTTTAGCACCTGCAATCTGATCTGTAAAAAAAATAGCAACAACAGCAGCAGCGACTGGATCTATAATAGCAACAGCTAGGTGACGGCTGCACCTTAATAGCAGCAGCTAGGGTCCGACAGTAGGTGTGACTAGCTGCAAAAGGCTGCTGTGATTAGCTGGGGTTTAAACCTGAAGCTCTAGATGCCAATTGTTAAGGCTAGAACCTGCCTTCTATCAGAGTAGAACCCTAATCGACTAGTAATCACAAACAAGCAATAACCAAAAATATAAACACAGAATAAAAGAACACGAGAATTATAGTGGTTCGGTTTCTAGGTGAAACCTACATCCACTTTGGAACTAGAGATTTTATTATTAATTTGGAGGGTGTTACAATACATGTACAATTGAGAGACTATATATAGACTTAGGACACCGTATAAAAAACGGCCAAACAATTAGGGTTGGCCAGACCCTGACTTGGTCACCAAGTAAACTCCAGGCCAATTTATTGGGCTTAAATACTGAAGCCTACACCTCAACAGAAAAGTGCTATAAATTGGCCAGAAATTCGACGAGTTTAGTACACCTCTTTCAATATTACTCTCCCTCTGTAATATATATATATATATATATATATATATATATATATATATATATATATATATATATAATAGTTTAGTTTTATATTAGATTAGTTTGAGTAATGTAAAGGTTATTTTACGGGTTTTAAAGTCGGAGTTCTGTCCGTGTAACGCTACGCGATAAATAACCACTGTAAGCTATGTTCTTCCTTTTTAAATTAATATCTTGTATTTAAGTTATTATTATGCTTATTTGAGCCGAAGTAATTGTAATGTTGGACTAATTATTTAGACGGGGTTATTGGACTTTGGACCATAATTAGGGTTTGGACAAAAGACCGACACTTGTGGAAATTAGACTATGGGCTATTAATGGAATTTATATTTGATTAATATAGAGATTTACAATTTAACGTATTTATAAATAGCCACATACGTTCGATCGGGTACGATGGACGGGATATTTATAAATACTAATAATTGTTCATTTGACTGGAGACGGGGATGGATTAATAGTCAATGGACTCATTAAAACAGGGGTGGAATACATACAAGGGTAATTGGTGTAATTGTTAACAAAGTATTAAAACCTTGGATTACACGCAGTCGATAACCTGGTGTAATTATTAACAAAGTATTAAAACCTTGTTACAGTTTAAATCCCTAATTAGTTGGAATATTTGACTTCGGGTATAAGGTTAATTTGATGAGCATTTTATAATTATGACCGATGAACTATTATGGGCAAAAACCAGATAGGTTTCAAATAAATCCAGGATAAAGGACAATTAACCCAGGGTAATAAATTAAAATCAAAACGTCAAACATCATGATTACGGAAGTTTAAATAAGCATAATTATTTTATTTCATTTCTTAACGCAATTTTATATATCGTCATTTAAATATCGTTATTTATTTTACGCACTTTAATTATTGTCATTTATCTTTACGCTTAAAAATATAAAATTGATAAACCGATCATTAAACGGTAAATCCCCCTTTTATATATTATTATATATTATTATATATATTTTGTACAAATATAGTTATATAAAAATATAGTGTAAAATAAGCCAGCTCCCTGTGGAACGAACCGGACTTACTAAAAACTATACTACTCTACGATTAGGTACACTGCCTATAGTGTTGTAGCAGAGTTTAGGTATATCCCACTTGTAAATAAATAAATAAAACTTGTATCATATTTTGTCGTATTTCGTAATAATAATAATAATAATAGTATTTCGTACACCTCCGCTCGCACATCAAAGGCCATTCTTGGCAACCGCGTATTCTTTCTTTGACTTTAGAACTGGGAAATTAACTCTTAGAGACAAGGGCAAATGCATGAGCATACGAAGCAAATATGTTAAATCGTCATCAACACCCTTGACCACACCACAAATTGTTGCTAGTGTGCAATGCATCACAAGCACAAAACAAGTTGGTTCATCAAATAAATGTGGCGGGGAATTGACAAAAAAACCCCAAGTAAACCCAAAGATCAATTTGACGTTATTGATAAGTCCATGAGGAAATTGTATGGGAGGGTACATCGGGCTTCATCCAAAAAGGATGAACATTTGAGAAAACGCCTAGTTTCGAACTTGTCAAAACATGAAAAAGTCAAACTCAAGGAGTTAATTAATGAAGCTAAAGTAACAAACGATTGGTTAGTTTTAAAGCTAGATGATGGTTGCCATGAAAATGTTTCCCTTAGTTCAAAGGATTGTATGATATTCCTTTTGTTAGTTGCATTTGCATGTAGTTGCATTTCATGCACATGGGTAAACTGGAAAAATACTAAATATAGTTTGTGAGCGAGTCAAAATGGACTTAAAACTGAAGAAAAAACTGCATTCAGGTATAAAAGCGGCGCTTTTAATCTAGAAGCGGTGCTTTTGCTTTTAAAAAGCGGCGCTTTTGCTTTTAAGAAGCGGCGCTCCTGTTTCAAAAGCAACACTTTTGATTGTGATTTGGACCAAAAATAAACAATAGGAAAGAGCGACGCTTTTGTCTCAAAAAGCGACGCTTTTGTTTTCCAGGAATGGCGCTTTTGAATTAAAAGCGGCGCTCCTGGACCTGTGTACTTAAACTTTCTGCACGTCCAAACACTTCACTTTTTCACCCATAACTAATATATTCTCTCTAATAGCTGCGTTTCTAAAACCCTAATCACTATCAAAGTTCAAATTTCTTCAATTTTCTTGCATATCTTTAATCATTAACATGGGAAAAGTAAGAATCCGTCACTTAAATTCAATCTTTAACATGATTCTTGTGATTTTTGCTAATTTTCTCTTTATGCTTGATTTGTTGATTGTGCTTGATTAATGATGTTAATGGTCAAATTATTGATGAATCTAGGTTACATTGATGTTTATTAACATGATTTGCATGATTATTTACATCGATTTTGACTTTGAAATTCTAGGGTTCATCCCAATTTGGGGGGTTTTGATTCTGAGCCAAATTGGAGTGATAATTGATGTTATTGATGCTTAATTGAGAGGTTGCCATGATTATCTTGCTTTGAATCCATCTTTCATGCTTTTATGAATTAAAATTGCAAATTAAGGTTCATAAGTATAAGGTTTGACTTGGTTTGACCAATCTAAGCATGTGATTAGTGATGTTGTACTTGTTTGCAGCCTATGGATGTTATAACATGAAGAATTGTGATAATTTGATTAATGCTCTTTGTCTTAGCCAAATTTTGAACGAATAAGACTTTGACTAGGGTTGACTTTTTGCAATTGGTTCAAGTTGACCCTGTTTGACTGGGTGAAGCTTAAGGGTTGATGATAATGCATGATTAGCCTGTGATATTACATATGATTTGACGTTTGATTGCATGAGCTAAATGTTGTAACTTTTTGAAGAATTTGAGATTGTGCCATGTGGATTATCCTTGTTTGATTTCATGCTTTACCATGCTTAATTGCAATTGTGTTAGTCATGTATGAAATCTAGTCACATGATTTTCATGATGAAACTTGTTTTGAATTATTGGAATCAACTTGGTGATGATGATTGAAGCTAGAATGCAAATTGTTTATATGCTAACCTATACCTCTACACAATGTTTTTCTTGTTTGTCTTGTTTTGTAGACCAAGGATACCCAAAGAACACACGGTGTAACTGGAAGTGGAACGAAATGACAAAAGATAACCGGGGTAAAGGTTAGGGGAAAGCAACAAGTACCACTTCAAGAACAACATGAAGAAGAAGAAGAAGAAGAGACGATGATCCCAGATGATATAAAAAAACTTTCATCGGACCCTTGGTTACAATAAATTTTAATGATTGAGTGTTATAGACCGGGCCTCGAACTCAGGCTTAGGGATGAATTCTGTTATACCCCGTCCAAATCCACCTGAACGAATACAATAACATCTGGTACCATCGCGATGAATTGACCTCTATATGCCATGAACGACTCCAAGTAATATCTTTAAAATGAGCAAATGCACAGCGGAAGATTTCTTTCATACCTGAGAATAAACATGCTTTCAAGTATCAACCAAAAGGTTGGTGAGTTCATAGGTTTAATCATAAACAATAAAATTCATCATTTTGATAGACCACAAGATTTAAATGCTGCATGGTACAAATGGGCCCGAATCCTATACCCACCTGTAATGTACATGCGACATCTTTTAAATACAGTACACCTTTCTCGTGTACGAAACCATTTTTCATAAATCTTAGTAACCGTACACATATCTCGTGTACAAAATATCATACACATAACCTGTGTATAAAATCATTCTCTCGATACATAACATTCACTTTACTTTCATAACTTGGCTTGGTAACCGACCTTAACATATAATGCGCATCAATAATATCCCCAAAACAGAACATCTCTTCTATATAATAAATAAACTTCGAAGTACTAAACACCACGCCCACTAGCTCTTCCGTCTAGTGAACATTCTGGGTGGGGGTGTTAAACCCGGTAGCTACCTTTAGGATTCGCGTGAATTAGGGCCATACCCGATTCTAATTCTTAGGTTACCAAGCAATAATAATCAGGGGAAAATATATTCATCAATTGGTGGTAATTATCACGTCCACATAATTCAATAATAATCCACAGAACTTCTGTCTGCATAATAATTTATTCGAGGAATGTTTTGCTTGTGTCTATCTCGTCAAACATTTATAAAAGCATTTCATGCATTCGCAGTTCAAAAATATATTTCAAAAGCATTTAATAAAGTAGTTGTAAAAATAGCGCATGTATTCTCAGTCCCAAAAATGTAAAGAGTAAAAGGGAATCAAATGAACTCACAACACGATATTTCGTAGTAAAAATATGCATACGACGATACTGAACAATGCAGGGTTGGCCTCGGATTCACATGTGATGACCCGGAAATTTCCGATCAAATTTAAACTTTAATCTTTATATGTTGCGACACGATAAGCAAAATCTGTAACGTTGAGTCTCGAAAGTTTTGAAATCTATATTCATGTAATCAATTACCCTTTGACTATGCTCGATGATTCACGAATAACTATTTGTAAATAGACATGTGTGTATATATATAAATAATAATTGGATGTATAATTTGAAATATTAAATGTTGTTGTTGTTGAAATTAATTATGAAAAATAAAATGAAATATGATATTATGATAATTATTATTTAAAACATACTTATATATATAAATAAAGTATATTAAATATATGTATCTGAGATTTCGAATTTATTTAGTAAACTACTGTAATGCTCAATTGCCATTTAATGGATATTAAGCAAATTTAATACGAACTTATATGATTTTAAAAATAATCAGTGATCCGAAAAAGAGTTAAAATTATAATGTTAGTTAATTTTTTTTATTGATTCCAGGGACGAAATTATCAACCAAAAATTTAAATGATACGATTAAATTCTATTTTCTTGTTTTAGGGAATGAAAACATTATAGTAGGATATGTTAATAACCCGTATAGTTTATTTACAAAATCTATAAATAATAAATAATAATTATTAAATAATAATGTTGGTTTATAACTAGGATAATAGTGGGTGAGATTATAGCAATCAATAAATACGCGGTCAAATAAATTAAATTGATACTTTGAGATCTTTGGTTTTCTGAAATCTTGGTACGTTTTGCTTCTTATTCATTCGCACCAAATTAATGCAAAATAAATACTTTATAGTTATGTATTAATTTGTATACTCCATAGAATAGAATAGAAGAAAAAGTAATATAAATAATAATTTAATAGGGTAATATGAATGGTAAAAGGGTCTAAGAGTCTAGTTGTGATAAAAATCAATACCGCTAATTACGGTTGTCGTTTACAAATTATTTTTCAATTACATTCGTTTTGATACTTCTTATCTTACACGTTTTTAACTCTTTCTTTTGGTAGTACTATATTATTAATAATGATTAAGATAGATTCATGATTACATAATTATATTTATAGATATAGATAGTCCATTACACATTGCTTTTAATTATATTAAAATGGGACCTAGAACATGTCGGTAGCAATTAGGCAAACAACTAACAACTTGGATACAGGAAATCAACTTCCATCCCGTGAGTTAAAGTAGATTTGTGACTTATCACTATTTTTGGTTTAGCATAAACTATCTAATTCTAATCTATCGATATATAGATATACATACATAAAATAGATAACAATGGGACACAGGAAACCATCTATCTAACTACCTTTCTCTTGTATTATCACCATCACTTCAGCCGCTACCACCATAAACCGCCTGTCACCGATCACCCTTGAAAACACCCACCACAAACCCTCATTTCATACGGAGTACTTGTAATCCTACAAACCACCGCCACAACCTACTACGATCCACAATTGTAAACTCACCATGGTTTACTACATCTGTTTTGTTACGAACCAAAGGACCCTAATAAAACCCACAAACCTACAATATTTTCCTTGCTATCGTGATTTAACCCAACACCTCTAATGTACTATTTTCTTTTTAGTCGAATACAACCATCATTGCTACTTCTGTTTACTATTTTAAAACACCACGAACCCTTTCCATTATCTTTACAGCTACTGCGTACTTCCTGTTACTGGTTCAGCCCGACAAAAGCCAAGCATCACCTACTTATAATTGTTTTGTTTATTGTTTCAACCATCCAAAACCGCCATGTTTTCCCTTCTCTTTTGTTGCTACTACAATTGTGCATTTCTGATTTCTGTTTCAAACAACAACCCAAAACACCACCTGATAATCACTGTTTTAAATGCCACCTCCTCAACAAACCGGTAACCACCAAGTACGGTTCCTCACCACCATCGAAACCTTGTTATCTACTGCATCTCTTTCACTATTTTCTGTTCGTTGGACATACAAACAAACCCATATACAACAACCCGCCACCAAGCCTTCTCCTCTTCTTCCCTTTTTCTTTTTCAATCAAACCACCACCCCTCAATCTCTCTATCTTTTCTGTTTCAGCTAGAAGAACCGCCACCATCACTGTAGTTAATTTTCTACTGAAAACAGTAATAAGGAAGCAAGAAGAAGAAATACAGTATTAGTGGAGATATCGATAGAATGAGTGAAAAGGTTATAAATAATTAGGATAATAAAGGTGAAACAATAAATTAAGGATGATGATGACAGGCTGTACGGGTGCCCTACAATCGATAAAGAGTGTTGGTGCGTAATTTCTTTGTGAGTTATAAACCGTAAACCTTCTTGGGCCAACCAACTGTTTTGGATCGGTTTCATGACTCAGTTGGGCCATTCATGATTTAAAAGAAATTGCTTCATGGACTGATTAATTGGGCCTGCTGTCTGTGATCCAGTTTCCCATTCCGTTGAAATTTAACAAATGATCATAAACTGTATGATGATAATTACGATTATGATGAAGGAGAAATTGAGACCGAAATATAAAGGTTAATTAGATTCAGGAAAGAATTAAATTAGATAAGTGAGGTCAGAGGAGTGGTTAAGGGTGTGAGCAGGTTATCGAGAGGTCGTGGGTTCGAGTCCTGGCAGCAGCGTTCTTTTTTCTGGACTTCTCATCAAAGGTTGTAACCCTTTATATTTACTATTATTATTATTTGTATTATTATTATTATTATTATTATTATTATTATTATTATTATTATTATTATCAATTATTGTTATTATTAGTTGTTATTATTATTAATACTAGTAATATGTTTATTAGAATAATTAAAAGTAAAATTATTATGATTGTTACTAAATATAACTATTATTATTATTAACATAATTAGGAACGTTATTGTTATTATTATCAATAGTTTGAAAATAATAAAATTTATTATTATTTTCCTTAAATATTAGTATTAGTATCATTTTATTAGTTATTAGTATTATTATTATCAATATTAACATAAGCATTATTAAAAATAATATTTATTGTTATTATTATTACCATTATTGATAAAGTTATTATTATGTGTATTAGTAACCAAATAATATCAAAACTATCATTATATTTCTTTTAAAATATACTTATTACATATACTATAATTATATTAGTATTTCATGTAACTATATATTATAAACCTATTAATATTTTTCTTTATATATAAAAATTTACATTTAACCAACTATTAATTTATAAATATAACCCTAAAAAATTATGTATATATATATATATATATAATATATTAATATAACTAAATGTATAGATTTTAACCATTTTAAATATATATAAAATAAGTAAATATAACATATACTTTAAGATATAATATATGTATATATTTTTTTTAAACAGAATTTAATATAAATTATATAAACTACAAACACATAAATAATGAAGGAAATTATGTGAATTCCTGTATATGTATTAATATATATATACCAATGATATAGGTTCGTGAATCCGAGACCAACCCTGCATTGTTCAGTTGTTCAATATAGTCATATGTATTTTTACTACAAAATACATTAGGTGAGTTCATTTGCTCCCTTTTACTCTTTACATTTTTGAGACTGAGAATACATGCGCTATTTTTACAACTGCTTTATTAAATTTTTTTAAAATATATTTTGAACTGAGAATATATGAAATGCTTTTATAAATGTTTGACGTGATATGACGCAAGCAAAACATTCCTCGAATGAATTATTATGCAGACAGAAGTTCTGCGGATTATTGTTGAATTATGTGGACATAATAATTGCCACCATTGAATTATGTGGACATGATAATTGCCACCATTGAATTATGTGGACACGATAATTGCCACCAATTGATATGAATGTTATGTATCGAGAGAATGATTTTATACACAGGTTATGTGTATGTTATTTTTGTGCACGAGATATGTGTACGGTTACTAAGATTTATGAAAGATGATTTCGTACACGAGAAAGGTGTACTGTATTTAAAAGATATCGCATGTACATTACAGGTGGGTATAGGATTCGGGCCCATTTGTACCATGCATCATTTAAATCGTGTGCTCTATCAAAATGATGAATTTTAATGTTTTATGATAAACTTATGAACTCACCAACCTTTTGGTTGACACTTTAAAGCATGTTTATTCTCAGGTTTGAAAGAAATCTTCCATTGTGCATTAGCTCATTTTAAGGATATTACTTGGAGTCATTCATGACATATTTCAAAAGACATTGCATTCGAGTCATTGAAGTTCATTAGAGATTATTATTAAGTAAATGATAGATTAGGTCATTTATAGTTTGGATATTATGAAATGGTATGCATACCTGTCAACTTTCGATGAAATGAAAGATTGCCTTTTAAAAACGAATGCAATGTTTGTAAAATGTATCATATAGAGGTCAATACCTCGCGATGTAATCATATGTAATGTTCTTGTCCATATGGATTTGGTCGGGGCACTACAGGTGGTATCAGAGCGGTGGTCTTAGCGAACCAGGTCTGCATTAGTATGTCTAACAGGTAGTTGTTAGGATGCATTAGTGAGTCTGCATTAGTGTGTTTAACAGGTAGTTGTTAGGATGCATTAGTGAGTCTGCATTAGTGTGTCTAACAGTTAGTTGTTAGGATGCATTAGTGAAGTCTGGACTTCGATCTAGTAGTTGTTAGGTTATGTTAATAAGTCTGGACTTGAACCTGGTCTGCATGTCAAAATTTTTTGCTTACTCCCATTTGTCGAAAAATATCTACTTATCATTTTCAGTCTCGACACGTCTTAATGTAATTATTGCATAGATGGTGTAGAGACAAATACACATCCTATCACATTAAATCTTATCTGACACATTTCCTTAATTCCTTTCGTAATCTACAGGATCTTTTGTACTATGTATAGGTATTCTAGGTAATTAGAATATCATCCGATATCCGAAAATCATTTCATATCGAAAAATCCTTTATTTAACCGTACGCAATGGAACTCACCACTAGATCAAGTCCCTCGGATTCCGATATGGAGTCCCACTCCAGCTTCGAAAGCAGCGTCACCAGAATAAATCAATCAATCAGCCATCCTCAATTCATCTGATGGGTTCGTAGACGACTTAACCGATGGAGACGCAAAGAAGGCGATCCTTTCCATCCACCACATTCCCCTCTTGGTGATGAACCTGAAGCACTCACCGGTGAACCAATCCGAAACACCGTTTTCACTCTCATTACCCGAATATCTCACCATGATTATATTCTATCTAAAATTCTAAACCTTATTCATTCGCTCGTCCGACCAACAATCATCCCGGAATAATATAAGAAGTCAACGAACTTAGCGCTCGAGTGATCAATGTGGAGAATATGGTGCAAAACTTACCAGCTCCAGCAACATCCACAGTACCACCATCACCAACAGCAACATCCGCATTTCACACCTGAACATCACAATCTGTTCCACGAGCACCAACATCATATGCACCATAGATACCAAGTAGTACCAACAGTAATTAACGATGAAGTATTGAACCATAACTTCATTAATATTCTGCGAAGAATATGTGGATCCAAATAATTAACGATGAAGTATTGATCCATAACTTCATTAATATTCTGCGAAAAATATGTGGTTCCTAATAGTTTTAGAGATTACTTATTCTAGCTCAAATTGAAAATCAAATGAGTCTAATATTATATTGACTCATTAAATCCATGATTACATCTAAAAAGAATATATATGTATATATATTTTCATAAAGATTGTGATTAAAAATTCTTTCGTACAAACTGTTAATGATGAAAATATTTTAACGGGTAGGTAATACCCGAAGAATACTTAAGATTTCACATTAATAAGTTACAATGTACATTCTTCAAATCTGATTCAGCAGTCATTTCCTATCCTACTTACATCCACAGACATATGAATCCGTTCACCACAGAATAACCATTTCCATTCAAATTTCATATTTGGATTTTGATCTATCAGAATCCAACAAGTGGCATAATGAAGAAAACATTTGACGGAATAAAATTTGTTAGAAACAAATAAATTAACCATGAGAAATTTTGTTAAGAACCCACGCTAACAAAATCCTAGCTAACTGTTCCTAGCTAACTGTGGACTAATCAACTGAGGACTACCAACAGTGGACAATTCAAATGAATTAAAATATTGATTATAACATATGAAACTAAACAATACTTCAAGTTTGCCACTTGATTTCATCTTAAACCTCATTTGTATCTTGACAATTACTATCTGCGTTCAAACCTTTCATGATTCTTGAAAACACCTCAATCGAGAGGATGAACCAACTGCATCTCATCTACGGAAGGAAAGATTTATGCATATAATTATGCACCTGAAAACACTTGAAACTTGAGTAAACGTTAACCACATATCTGTGCTAACTCCTTTGGCATTGTTATTACCGTAAATAACATTGCAATTCTTTTCCAAATTAGCCAATTTTGTCACAGCTCCAGCAAACCAACTTGGACTTTCATCCGTATTAGCCTTATTATAACCTTGATGTATAAGTTTACCTTTCGTCATCGTTACAGGAGAACCGTTTATATTCCACCACATTAGCAGTAAACTTACCAGCAACTTCATTACTCATTGGCTTAAGTCTCTCCGAAGAACCATTATATTTGTTCATTAAAACCCTATCATATACGTATCCGTATCTTATAACGAGAATTGCCATACCAATTACAGGAAATCAGCAATCAGTATTTTGAATCTCATAGCATTTCTACATCAACAGTTATATGTATACATATAACATTTATCTCATAGAATTATGAACTTTCATTCTGAAATTTTGAAAAGCACTCTAGCTTACGAATCAGATCTCTGAGTTGTGAAAAATGAATCGAGCAAACATGAAGGAGACCAAGGACAAATACAAGGACCAAACCCTGTATTTAAAGAATCCTGATGATTCTGTTTCTGATGAAATTTTTAGTGAATACCTTACTCCTTAACCGCTCTAAATCATCGTGAATGAATATCTTCATCACAATATGGTTCTAACATTCCAAGATATTATCATATCTTTCATTGTAAATATCCTCAATATTTCTGAAGATATCTTCATAAATATTCTCGTTCGATATTAATTATCTCTCTGCGCTATCCGTATTATATCATAAAAGGAAACTGTTTTAGTTTCTATATTCTATAAATCTTTGAATTTAAATTATGAATGTTTTTGAAGTAGTGTTGGGAACTGAAGCATGAGTTAGTATAATATAATGACACTTGATCAACGTGATTATATTACAGTAATTCATGCTGAGTTTTTAATGGAATGTGATGATTCACAGTACCATCATCATGTGCCATGTCACAGACTCATATATTCTATTTAATCTCTAAACATATCAAGAAAATATTTTCTTGATAATTCGGTCTTTTCCGGGATATACTGATAATTTGACCAATCAAGATCGTGCCATTACGATTTCCTTCATAGAACATTAACTATGTTCATTCCGAATTTCATATCTAGAAATTCTGGACCATTATTCGCTTGACTCGAAGTCGGGAAGAGAAAACGAAAGCATGAAGCTCCGAAATATAATGAAGAGTATTAAGCCCGATAACAACCCCAAAATTTCAAACCTTGTATATCAATGCGTATAGCAATATAAAGACACGGGAGAATGAAAAATACTATAACCCCAAGGTAATGGTAGAAGGAAAATAACTTTCTCCGGCGGTAGATGAAAAAGAAGAATAACAGGTATGAAAGTTAGGAGTATATCAGGAATCAGAACTGGATGGAGCATATTGACGAATACTTTAAAGTATGAATTGAAGAAGAAAGAATAGAAGGTGTGAGTTATAAGGAAATGGAGAGGGTAGATTTATAGTAAAATATTTGGCAGAGAAATCAAAACAGATGGTCGCATTTAAAGTGGATCCTAATTTCCTTGATTACCGAAGAATCAAATCTTATTATGAAGATTTTCTCCAAATCTCTTGAACTTGGAAATCAATCATATCTACGTCAAAAGATATGACGAATCTATACCTACTCATTTCACTCTTTGGTGATAGCTTCACTCGTACTCTTCACAAAATCAAATGATTTTACCCATATTACTCAATGATGATAAAACTCTATTTATCAACTCATATGTGTCATAAAAACATTCCTACTGTTATCCATGACGACCTCTATCAAATTTCGGGGACGAAATTTCTTTAACGGGTAGGTACTGTGATGACCCGGAAATTTTCAATCAAATTTAAACTTTAATCTTTATATGTTCCGACACGATAAGCAAAATCTGTAACGTTGAGTCTCGAAAGTTTTGAAATCTATATTCATGTAATCAATTACCCTTTGACTATGCTCGACGATTCACGAACAACAATTTGTAAATAGACATGTGTGTATATATATAAATAATAATTGGATGTATAATTTGAAATATTAAATGTTGTTGTTGTTGAAATTAATTATGAAAAATAAAATGAAATATGATATTATGATAATTATTATTTAAAACATACTTATATATATAACTAAAGTATATTAAATATATGTATCTGAGATTTTGAATTTATTTAGTAAACGACAGTAACGCTCAATTGCCATTTAATGTATATTAAGCAAATTTAATACGAACTTATATGATTTTAAAAATAATCGGTGATCTGAAAAAGAGTTAAAATTATAATGTTAGTTAAATTTTTTTATTGATTCCAGGGACGAAATTATCAACCGAAAATTTAAATGATACGATTAAATTCTATTTTCTTGTTTTAGGGAATGAAAACGTTATAGTAGGATATGTTAATAACCCGTATAGTTTATTTACAAAATCTATAAATAATAAATAATAATAATTAAATAATAATGTTGGTTCATAACTAGGATAATAGTGGGTGAGATTATAGCAATCAATAAATACGCGGTCAAATAAATTAAATTGATACTTTGAGATCTTTGGTTTTCTGAAATCTTGGTACGTTTTGCTTCTTATTCATTCGCACCAAATTAACGCAAAATAAATACTTTATAGTTATGTATTAATTTGTATACTCCATAGAATAGAATAGAAGAAAAAGTAATATATATAATAATTTAATAGGGTAATATGAATGGTAAAAGGGGTCTAAGAGTCTAGTTGTGATAAAAATCAATACCGCTAATTACGGTTCTCGTTTACAAATTATTTTTCAATCACATTCGTTTTGATACTTCTTATCTTACACGTTTTTAACTCTTTCTTTTGGTAGTACTATATTATTAATAATGATTAAGATAGATTCATGATTACATAATTATATTTATAGATATAGATAGTCCATTACACATTGCTTTTAATTATATTAAAATGGGACCTAGAACATGTCGGTAGCAATTAGACAAAAAACTAACAACTTGGATACAGGAAATCAACTTCCATCCCGTGAGTTAAAGTAGATTAGTGACTTATCACTATTTTTGGTTTAGCATAAACTATCTAATTCTAATCTATCGATATATAGATATACATACATAAAATAGATAACAATGGGACACAGGAAACCATCTATCTAACTACCTTGCTCTTGCATTATCACCATCACTTCAGCCGCCACCACCATAAACCGCCTGTCACCGATCACCCTTGAAAACACCCACCACAAACCCTCATTTCATACGGAGTACTTGTAATCCTACAAACCACCGCCACAACCTACTACGATCCACAATTGTAAACTCACCATGGTTTACTACATCTGTTTTGTTACGAACCAAAGGACCTTAATAAAACCCACAAACCTACAATATTTTCCTTGCTATCGTGATTTAACCCAACACCTCTAATGTACTATTTTCTTTTTAGTCGAATACAACCATCATTGCTACTTCTGTTTACTATTTTAAAATGCCACGAACCCTTTTCATTATCTTTACAGCTACTGCGTACTTCCTGTTTCTGGTTCAGCCAGGCAAAAGCCAAGCATCACCTACTTATAATTGTTTTGTTTATTGTTTCAACCATCCAAAACCGCCATGTTTTCCCTTCTCTTTTGTTGCTACTACAATTGTGCGTTTCTGATTTCTGTTTCAAACAACAACCCAAAACACCACCTGATAATTGCTGTTTTAAATGCCACCTCCTCAACAAACCGGTAACCACCAAGTACGGTTCCTCACCACCATCGAAACCTTGTTATCTACTGCATCTCTTTCACTATTTTCTGTTTGTTGGACAAACAAACAAACCCATATACAACAACCCGCCACCAAGCCTTCTCCTCTTCTTCTCTTTTTCTTTTTCGATCAAACCACCACCCCTCAATCTCTCTATCTTTTCTGTTTCAGCCGGAAGAACCACCACCATCACTACAGTTACTTTTCTACTGAAAACAGTAATAAGGAAGCAAGAAGAAGAAATACAGTATTATTGGAGATATCGATAGAATGAGTGAAAAGGTTATAAATAATTAGGATAATAAAGGTGAAACAATAAATTGAGGATGATGATGACAGGCTGTACGGGTGCCCTATAATCAATAAAGAGTGTTGGTGCGTGATTGCTTTGTGAGTTATAAACCGTAAACTTTCTTGGGCCAACCAACTGTTTTGAATCGGTTTCATGACTCAGTTGGGCCATTCATGATTTAAAAGAAATTGCTTCATGGACTGATTAATTGGGCCTGCTATCTGTGATCCAGTATCCCATTCCATTGAAACTTAACAAACGATCATAAACTGTATGATGATAATTACGATTATGATGAAGGAGAAATTGAGACCGAAATATAAAGGTTAATTAGATTCAGGAAAGAATTAAATCAGATAAGTGAGGTCAGAGGAGTGGTTAAGGGTGTGAGCGGGTTATCGAGAGGTCGTGGGTTCGAGTCCTGGCAGCAGCATTCTTTTT
The DNA here is from genome assembly GCF_046630445.1 of Rutidosis leptorrhynchoides. Taxonomy (NCBI): domain Eukaryota; kingdom Viridiplantae; phylum Streptophyta; class Magnoliopsida; order Asterales; family Asteraceae; genus Rutidosis; species Rutidosis leptorrhynchoides. The sequence goes on along the minus strand of NC_092336.1, from coordinate 489,943,599 downwards.
TTTGGACTTCTCATCAAAGGTTGTAACCCTTTATATTTACTATTATTATTATTTGTATTATTATTATTATTATTATTATTATTATTATTATTATTATTATTATTATTATTATCAATTATTGTTATTATTAGTTGTTATTATTATTAATACTAGTAATATGTTTATTAGAATAATTAAAAGTAAAATTATTATGATTGTTACTAAATATAACTATTATTATTATTAACATAATTAGGAACGTTATTGTTATTATTATCAATAGTTTGAAAATAATAAAATTTATTATTATTTTCCTTAAATATTAGTATTAGTATCATTTTATTAGTTATTAGTATTATTATTATCAATATTAACATAAGCATCATTAAAAATAATATTTATTGTTATTATTATTACCATTATTGATAAAGTTATTATTATGTGTATTAGTAACCAAATAATATCAAAACTATCATTATATTTCTTTTAAAATATACTTATTACATATACTATAATTATATTACTATTTCACGTAACTATATATAATAAACCTATTAATATTTTTCTTTATATATAAAAATTTACATTTAACAAACTATTAATTTATAAATATAACCCTAAACAATTTTGTATATATATATATATGAATATATTAATATAACTAAATGTATAGATTTTAACCATTTTAAATATATATAAAATAAGTAAATATAACATATACTTTAAGATATAATATATGTATATATTTTTTTTAAATGGAATTTAATATAAATTATATAAACTACAAACACATAATAATGAAGGAAATTATGTGAATTCCTGTATATGTATTAATATATATACCAATGATATAGGTTCGTTGTGACGATCCAGAAATTTCTGACCAAATTTAAACTTTATCTTTATATTATTCCGACACGATAAGCAAAGTTTGTTAAGTTAAATCTCAAGAATTTTAAATTGTGTTCATACATTCATTATAACCTCGACCAAATTTCGACGATTCACGAACCATTATATATAAATAAATATGTATATATATGTATATATATATACATATTATTACTTAAAAATATTAATAAAGTATTAAACGTATAATACTTTACATGAACGTATTTGTTTCAATATGTTTATCGATGGAATTAGAAGATAACATCAAATGATTGATTTATCAGATACATTGTGATATGATTACGGGTCTATGTTATAAGGTCCAATGTGATTTACGAAATCTATTCTTTTTGACGACATTCGGAAAATGGTAAAGTGATTTATAAGTAAGAACGTAGAGTGTAAATAACTTAGATGTTGGATATCAAAAAGTTAAGTAACTCGACATTTTTCATTAAAATTATTTCATACGTTTATTTAACCTTTGAACTTTATCGCATGCTTCACCAACAGACTGTAATTTAAAAACTTAAAACCTATTATGAAAATATATGATTTTACTTTTCTAAAACGTTTTATGATATAACGATTTCCATTATTTTAACCTTTAAACAAAATGCTTCTTAAATATATTTAGTTTTGGAAAACAAAAGTATCATATTTATTTGATTTAGTTTCAAACGTACAAAAACGTTTTCAGTTTAAAAAGAACTTTATTATTAAAACGTATATAACTTTTATAAATATCTAGAACCACTTTTAACAACTCATTACTTAACCAGTATGATAAAGATAACGATATTTATATTTTATTTTATTAAATATATATAACGATATTTATATTTTATTTTATTAAATATATATAACGATTTAAATTAATATTATATATATTTATACGCGTATTATACGTACATAGTTTTATACTTTTACTATACTTAAACTTTACCTTTACTTTATTTTTACTTTACCTTAACTTTAATAATTCATACTTTAATAATTCACTTTAATAATTCATACTTTAATAATTCACTTTAATAATTCATACTTTAATAATTCACTTTAATAATTCATACTTTAATAATTCATACTTTAATAATTCACTTTAATAATTCATACTTTAATAATTCACTTTAATAATTCAAAAATCTATTATAAATAGAATTTAATAGGTTTCATTATTTGATAGAAACTTGAAAATATTTTCTCTAAACTCTCTCAATCGATTTACATATATATATTTACTCCGTATTATTTCAAGATATTATAAGTATACATAAAATATTATGAAGGAGTGCTGTCCGAGTGATTTCGAAATTGTTTTTCGAGCGAGATAGAGCTAAGGAAATTATGGGTTAAAGCTATGGAGGTTATGGGTATGGTTCGGGAGTATTGCTCGTGAGTCAAACTAGTGTTTATCATCTCCGTTGCGTCTACGTACTTTTCCTGCAATATTGAATCTCAATATTGATACGTTCGTGAATCCAAGGCCAACATTGCACTTGGTCAATGATGTCATATGTATTTTTACTACAAAATACAGTATTGTGAGTTTCATTTGCTCCCTTTTATATATATTTTTGGGACTGAGAATACATGCGCTGTTTTTATAAATGTTTTATGAAATAGGCACAAGTACTAAAACTAATTCTACGTGGGTTTAAACCAGAAATATACCCTTAGCTTGGTAACATTAAACTACTTGTCTATGTACGGTAGGCGCGAATCCTAAAGATAGATCTATTGGGCCTGACAAACCCCATCCTGACTATGGGATGCTTTAGTACTTTGAGGTTATTTTAAACACACCTGATCTGGTGTACTTCAGAGGGTAAAACATGAACGTTAAGGCTTGTTACCGGGTGCCTACAACTTATAGAATACTTTTATACGCTTGCGAGTGTACATATATTTATAAACGGAAATCTTGTGGTCTATTAATATATTGAAATGATTGTTATGATAAACCTATGAACTCACCAACCTTTTGGTTGACACTTTAAAGCATGTTTATTCTCAGGTATTAAAGAAATCTTTCGCTGTGCATTAGCTCATTTTAAGGAAATTACTTGGAGTCATTCATGGCATATTTTGAAAGACGTTGCATTCAAGTCATTGAGTTCATCAAGATTATTATTAAGTCAATTATAGTTGGATGTATTATGAAATGGTGTGCATACCGTCAATTTTCATTGTAAAGAAAGTTTGTCTTTTAAAAACGATTGCAATGTTTGTAAAATGTATCATATAGAGGTCAAATACCTCGAGATGTAATCAACTATTCTGAATCGTTTATAATGTATATGAACGGGTCCTTTCAGTTGGTATCAGAACGGTGGTCTTAGCGAACCAGGTCTGCATTAGTGTGTCTAACTGATAGTCGTTAGGATGCATTAGTGAGTCCGGACTTCGACCGTGTCTGCATGTCAAAAGTCTCGCTTATCATTTTTGTCGGAAATCATCTGCTTATCATCTTTAGGAAATTACCTGCTCATTATTCTTAGTCTAGACACCTTTACAGCATTGATTGCATGAATAAGTGTATAGACAAAATTCATATCTTAGTGTATCTGTTACTGTAGACCTTGCCTGATATCTGTCGTAAATTTCTCCGTAATTTAAGAGATCCTGGTACTATATATATCTATGCACATTATGCATTGAGAATACCATCCAACTATCAATTTCTGTCACTAAACTCTTCATACCAAAAATCTTTTCTGTGATCGCTTAAGATGGCCTCTACGAATCGACCAAGTTCCTCTGACTCCGAAGACAGCGTGACAGGAGCACACCAACCAATCAACTACCGTGATTACTGGAGAAAATGGGGGTGGGTTCTTGACATACTCACCCTATGGAGAAGGGAAGAAGGTACTCCATATCATGAACCAAATCTACCACCTAACCTTGGAGTACTTGACCCGCTAACCGGCGAACTCGTTCGCAACACCGTTTATACCCTTTTTGCAAGAATTCTTTGTCTTGAGACTACCATTAACGGAACTAGAGAAGATATCCGACCTTTACCTCACACCGATAACCAACCAGGGTTAGTAGAAGAAGTTAAAGAACTCAGAGCTCGAGTGTTAACTTTAGAGAGCACGGTACACAATTTGCAAGCACCTGTAGTATCACCAACACCAGTAACATCACCAGCCTCAGCACCAACAGCACTAGTACCACCAACAACAACATTCGCATCACCAGCTTCGACATCTCATTCTGTACCTCGAGTATAATCATCATTCTACATGACGTTCTACATCATTTATTTTCATTCGACATAGCGATTATGTAATCTCTAATGTTTTAGAGATTATATATTCTTGTTCTAACGGTAAATCAAATGAGTTTAATATCATATTGACTCATTAAATCCACGATTACATCCGAAAAAAATATATAGGTATATATATTTTTTTTTTCATAAAGATTGTAATTAAAAATTCTTTCGTACAAACTGTTAATGGTGAAAATATTTTAACGGGTAGGTAATACATGAGGAATATTTATATTTCACATTAATAAGTTACATTGTACATTCTTCGAATCTGATTCAACAGTCATTTACTATCCTACTTACAACCACCGATATACGTATCCGTTCACCGCAGAATAATCATTTTCATCCAATTTTATATTTGGATTTTGACCTATCAGAATCCAACAAGTGGCATAATGAAGAAAACATTGGACAAAATAAAATTTGTTAGAAACAAATAAATTAACTATGAGAAATTTTGTTAAGAATCTACGCTAACTGTTCCTAGCTAACTGTTCCTAGCTAACTGATTACATTTTATTTATCGCAATTTATATTCTTGCAATTTTATTTATCGTCATTTAATTTCTGTTATTTATTTTTACGCACTTTAAATATCGAGACACGTATACAAGGTTTTGACATATCATATCGACGCATATATATATATATATATATATATATATATATATATATATATATATATATATATATATATATATATATATATATATATATATATTATTTGGAATAACCATAGACACTCTATATGCAGTAATGCTGGAGTTAGCTATACAGGGTTGAGGTTGACTCTACAATAATATATATACTTTGAGTTGTGATCGAGTCTGAGACATGTATACGGGTCACGATACGTATTAATTAATTCGAATATTATATATTAAACTATATATGAATTATTGGACTGTTAATTGTGGACTATCGACTGTGGACTAATAACATTGGACAATTAAAATGAATTAAAATTTTGATTATAACATATGAAACTAAACAATTCTTCAAGTTTGCCACTTGATTTCATCCTAAACTTCATTTGTATCTTGATGATTACAATCTGCATTCAAATCTTTCATGATTCTTGAAAACACCTCAATCGAGAGGATAAACTAACCGCACTTCATCTACGGAAGAAAAGATCGATGCATATAGTTATGCACCTGAAAACACTCGGAACCTGAGTAAACTTTTAACACGTATCTGTGCTAGCTCCCTGGGCGTTGTTATTACCGAAAATCACTTTGCAATTCCTTTTCAAAGTAGCAAATTTTGTCACAGCTCTAGCAAATCAACTTCGACTTTTCGTTCGAAACAACCATATCATAATTTTGATATATATATGCGTGCTCTTTATTGTTACCGGGGAACCTTTTATATTCCACCATATTACCATCAACGTTTAATCATTTAAAAACACAATTCTCTTGAAACCACCTCGGATTGATAACCGATAACCCAGATATGGTAGCATTAAATGCAGAGGAAACAACAAAATTGTAGATGGTCTAAACGGTCAAAAGTTTGATAATAAAGAATGGAATGTTGGGAACGCTCGATAAAAAATTTGGTACTGAAAAACAGATTGAGCTAACCATGAAGGAGACCAAGGACAAATACAAGGACCAAACCCTATATTCAAAGAATCCAGGTAATTCTGGATCCGATGAAATCTTTAGAGAATATCCTGCTTCGAAGTCATGTTAAAATCTTGCGGAAAATATTTCTTCATCAACCTTCGATCTTAGAAATTCCAAAAATATCATCATAAATATCTTCGATATTTTTGAGGATATTTTCATAAGTATTCTTGTCCGAAATCATTTATCTCTTCGCGATATCAGTGTTATATCATAAAGGAAACTATTTAGTTTCTAAAATCTAAAATCTTTGAGTTTGAAGTATGAATGTTTTCGAAGTAGTGTTGGGAACTGAAGCATGAGTTAGTATAATATAATGACACTTGATCAACGTGATTATATTACAGTAAGTCATGCTGAGTTTCTAATGAAACATGGTGATTCACAGACCATAACGTCATCATGTGCCATGTTCCGCGACTCTTACATTCTATCTAATCTCTAAACATATCAAGAACATAATTTCTTGATAATTCTGTCTTTTCTCTTGAATTCTGGTAATTAACCAATGAAGATCGTGCTATTACAATTTCTTCCTTAGAACATTAGTCATGTTCATTCGAAACTCCATACTTACGAATTCTAAACCATTATTCGCTGACTTAAAGTCGAGAAAAGAAAACAAAAGGATGGAACTCCAAAATATAAAGGAAATAAAGAGGGTGGATTTATAATGAAATATCCGACAGAGCAATCAAAACAGATTATCGCATTTAATCAAAGAAGATCCTATTCCTTAATCTCCGAAGAATCAAATTTTATTCATATTTTAAAGATTTCTTTAAATCCCTTGAATTCCAGAAATCCACCGTGACTACGTCAAAAGTTAAATTTCTATCTCAAACTGTTGTGACAGCTACCCTCGTATGCTTCACATAATCGAATCCTTTTATCTACATTACTCAGTAATGATGAAACTCTATTTATCAACACATATTCGTCATGAAAACAGTTTTATGGTTAACCATGACGACCTTACTCAAATTTCGGGATGAAATTTCTTTAACGGGTAGGTACTGTGACGATCCGGAAATTTTTGACCAAATTTAAACTTTATCTTTATATTATTCCGACACGATAAGCAAAGTTTGTTAAGTTAAATCTCAAGAATTTTAAATTGTGTTCATACATTCATTATAACCTCGACCAAATTTCGACGATTCACGAACCGTTATATATAAATAAATATGTATATATATGTATATATATATATATATATATATATATATATATATATATATATATATATATATATATATATATATATATATATATATATATATATATATTATAACTTAAAAATATTAATAAAGTATTAAACGTATAATACTTTACATGAACGTATTTGTTTCAATATGTTTATCGATGGAATTAGAAGATAATATTAAATGATTGATTTATCAGATACATTGTGATATGATTACGGGTCTATGTTATAAGGTCCACTGTAATTTAAGAAATCTATTCTTTTTGACGACATTCGGAAAATGGTAAAGTGATTTATAAGTAAGAACGTGGAGTGTAAATAACTTAGATGTTGGATATCGACAAGTTAAGTAACTCGACATTTTTCATTAAGATTATTTCATACGTTTATTTAACTTTTGAACTTTATCGCATGCTTCACCAACAGACTGTAATTTAAAAACTTAAAACCTATTATGAAAATATATGATTTTACTTTTCTAAAACGTTTTATGATATAACGATTTCCATTATTTTAACCTTTAAACAAAATGCTTCTTAAATATATTTAGTTTTGGAAAACAAAATTATCATATTTATTTGATTTAGTTTCAAACGTACAAAAACGTTTTCAGTTTAAAAAGAACTTTATTATTAAAACGTATATAACTTTTATAAATATCTAGAACCACTTTTAACAACTCATTACTTAACCAGTATGATAAAGATAACGATATTTATATTTTATTTTATTAAATATATATAACGATATTTATATTTTATTTTATTAAATATATATAACGATTTAAATTAATATTATATATATTTATACGCGTATTATACGTACATAGTTTTATACTTTTACTATACTTAAACTTTACCTTTACTTTATTTTTACTTTACCTTAACTTTAATAATTCATACTTTAATAATTCACTTTAATAATTCATACTTTAATAATTCACTTTAATAATTCATACTTTAATAATTCACTTTAATAATTCATACTTTAATAATTCATACATTAATAATTCACACTTTAATAATTCACTTTAATAATTCACTTTAATAATTCAAAAATCTATTATAAATAGAATTCAATAGGTTTCATTATTTGATAGAAACTTGAAAATATTTTCTCTAAACTCTCTCAATCGATTTACATATATATATTTACTCCGTATTATTTCAAGATATTATAAGTATACATAAAATATTATGACGGAGTGCTGTCCGAGTGATTTCGAAATTGTTTTTCGAGCGGGATAGAGCTAAGGAAATTATGGGTTAAAGCTATGGAGGTTATGGGTATGGTTCGGGAGTATTGCTCGTGAGTCAAACTAGTGTTTATCATCTCCGTTGCGTCTACGTACTTTTCCTGCAATATTGAATCTCAATATTGATACGTTCGTGAATCCAAGGCCAACATTGCACTTGTTCAATGACGTCATATGTATTTTTACTACAAAATACAGTATTGTGAGTTTCATTTGCTCCCTTTTATATATATTTTTGGGACTGAGAATACATGCGCTGTTTTTATAAATGTTTTACGAAATAGGCACAAGTACTAAAACTAATTTTACGTGGGTTTAAACCAGAAATATACGCTTAGCTTGGTAACATTAAACTACTTGTCTATGTACGGTAGGCACGAATCCTAAAGATAGATCTATTGGGCCTGACAAACCCCATCCTGACTATGGGATGCTTTAGTACTTCAAGGTTATTTTAAACACACCTGATCTAGTGTACTTCAGAGGGTAAAACATGAACGTTAAGGCTTGTTACCGGGTGCCTACAACTTATAGAATACTTTTATACACTTGCGAGTGTACATATATTTATAAACGGAAATCTTGTGGTCTATTAATATATTGAAATGATTGTTATGATAAACCTATGAACTCACCAACCTTTTGGTTGACACTTTAAAGCATGTTTATACTCAGGTATTAAAGAAATCTTCCACTGTGCATTAGCTCATTTTAAGGAAATTACTTGGAGTCATTCATGGCATATTTTGAAAGACGTTGCATTCAAGTCATTGAGTTCATCAAGATTATTATTAAGTCAATTATAGTTGGATGTATTATGAAATGGTGTGCATACTATCAATTTTCGTTGTAAAGAAAGTTTGTCTTTTAAAAACGATTGCAATGTTTGTAAAATGTATCATATAGAGGTCAAATACCTCACGATGTAATCAACTATTGTGAATCGTTTATAATGTATATGAACGGGTCCTTTCATTCGTGAATCCGAGACCAACCCCGCATTGTTCAGTTGTTCAATATAGTCATATGTATTTTTACTACAAAATACATTAGGTGAGTTCATTTGCTCCCTTTTACTCTTTACATTTTTGGGACTTAGAATACATGCTCTGTTTTTACAACTGCTTTATTAAATGTTTTTTGAAATATATTTTGAACTGAGAATATATGAAATGCTTTTATAAATGTTTGACGTGATATAACGCAAGCAAAACATTCCTCGAATGCATTATTATGCAGACAGAAGTTCTGCGAATTATTGTTGAGTTATGTGGACATAATAATTGCCACCATTGAATTATGTGGACATGATAATTGCCACAATTTAATTATATGGACATGATAATTGCCACCAATTGATATGAATGTTATGTATCGAGAGAATGATTTTATACACAGGTTATGTGTATGTTATTTTTGTGCACGAGATATATGTAAGGTTACTAAGATTTATGAAAGATGATTTCTTACACGAGAAAGGTGTACTGTATTTAAAAGATATCGCATGTACATTATAGGTGGGTATAGGATTCGGGCCCATTTGTACCATGCATCATTTAAATCTTGTAGTCTATTAAAATGATGAATTTTAATGTTTTATGATAAACTTATGAACTCACCAACCTTTTGGTTGACACTTTAAAGCATGTTTATTCTCAGGTTTGAAAGAAATCTTTCGCTGTGCATTAGCTCATTTTAAGGATATTACTTGGAGTCATTTGTGACATATTTCAAAAGACATTGCATTCGAGTCGTTGAAGTTCATTAGAGATTATTATTAAGTACAGATTAGGTCATTTATAGTTTGGATATTATGAAATGGTATACATACCCGTCAACTTTCGATGAAATGAAAGATTGCCTTTTAAAAACGAATGCAATGTTTGTAAAAATGTATCATATAGAGGTCAATACCTCGCGATGTAATCATATGTAATGTTCTCGTCCATATGGATTTGGTCGGGGCACTACATCACGAACCTATATCATTCATATTATATATTAAAACATATTCTTATATATAATTTTATTAATACTTATAATACCTTATGATACTTTAATATTTAATTAATGTTATATCAAAAATCAATAATATTAGTTAAAACATAATTTTATGTAATATTAGTATACTTTATGTGATAAATATATTTTATTTATATATATATATATATATATATATATATACCCTTTGTTTTGCAAAATTAATAATTGTAGTAATACTAGATTAAAGATAATAATAATAATAATGATAGTAATAATAGTAAATAAAAAATTGATTGTTTTACTAATAATGATAAAGTTAAAATGATAGTTTTAGCAAAAATAATATTTTTATTAATAATGGTATGTTTAATAATAATTATAGTTTTAATAGATATTTTAATGATACTAGTAGTAAAAATAATAATGATGATAATAATATAATTGTAATAATAATGATAATAGTAATAATAATAATAATAATAATAATAATAATAATAATAATAATAATTATTATTATTATTATTATTATTATTATTATAATTATAATAATAATAATAATAATAATAATAATAATAATGAGTAATAATAATAATGAGTAATAAGTAAACTACCTCAAAGAAGTATTCCCTAAAAAAAAATGCCCAAGTCCGGGTTTGAACCCGCGACGTCCCGCTAACCCTATAACAACCTAATCCGTTCCTCTACTCGATACCTTCTATATTATTCCCGTACTTAGAATTATATAACCAATTCGTCTGTTAGCTTCAACTCGATCATTATCCCAATTGGGTCACAGCCCAATAATGATTACGGCCCAAGCAATATAGAACACGGCCCACTATATAAAATCAACTCGGCCCAAGTAAAAAAAATTGAGATAGGGCATCCAAGAAATCGTTTTTGTTATCTTTATGACCCAACATAATTTTGATAGACATGGTGGCCCAAAACGAATCCTACATGAATCGTCCACTGGTTACGTGTTTAGGAAAACAGCTAGGGTTCTGGTTTTTTTGTTTCAGTCGATCTAACATAGAAGGGAACAGCATAGCAGCAGACAATCGTACAGTAACAGCAACTCACGATGGCCTTTGGTTCATCATCATCATTGAAATCATTCAATTCATCATAATTATCAGGATCCTAATATCATCTATCATCTTGATATTATATCGTCTCATAATATCTTGATTCATCAACCCTATTATTTAAGCATCACAATCATCATCATCTAATTAATTTTTTTTTTTTGCTATATTCACTGCACCATCATCACCTTCATCTCATCATTCATGTATCATATCCATCATCATCACTTAAATCACTAATTATCATTGTTAGTATCACAATCTTTATCATCATGCATTATTCGTGAATTATCATATGTATCTTCATTAACATATGAACCGAATAACAAATAAAATATAACAGTAAGTTGTTCGTGGGTTTGGCTTGACAAAGCAGCCCAACAACAAATGATCTAGTAACCCAATATCAATAAGCCACTATTAAAGACACATGATAGCCCAAGTTGTGGTGACTGTCGACAGGAAAAAAAATATATAATATAGTTACGAGATAGATCCAAGCTTGATTGTTGTGGGGTCAATTTGATTATGTAATGTCGGCTATAACAGAAAAGAAAAAGAAAGAAGCACTCCCCTTTGCTTTTATTAGGTTTTTAATATCACCAATTATTTATCTAGTTTGCTGTATGAGTTTGGAAGAAAAGGAATGCAGTTATCACAAGGCTGCAACCAGAAGTGTTCGTGAAAAGAAATATGGTGTTTATTGACAGTTAAAAGAAACATAATATAGCAGCGTAGCAGCAGCAACAAAGGTAAGTTTAGTGATGGACATGAGTGTTTTCAACAGCATGGCAATTAAATAGCAGCAATAATAGCTGCGAACATGAATAGCGGGGAAGGGGTGGTCGAATAAGGTGACTCATGGTGGTGTGGTTGTTTGATTATTGGTTTATTGGGTTGAAGTAATTAGCAAAGGTGAGTTTAGATGGTACGATGGTGGTGGTGATCATGAAGAATAGAAGGGGTCTCGATGGTATTCAAAGGTCATGGTTGATCAAGAGAACCGAAGGTGTGGTTGTTGAGTAGTGACGCTCGTATTTTGTGGTGATCTCTCTCTCTCTCTCTCTCTCTCTCTCTCTCTCTCTCTCTGTCTCTAATGCAACATATGTGCATATCATATATAAGGAGAAATGTGTCAACATGAAGAATCATTCCGAAGAGATATCAACAAAAATAAAAGAAGATTGAGATTTTGACAAAAATATTCGCCAGGAAGAAGACAGCAAGGTAAATTAAAGCAGATGGAGACATATAACAATATTTACGCTTAATATCTATTTTTGATTCTTGAATAGAAGCAGTAGGGAAGTATATAGAGGAATTGAGTGATTGATACTTGTAACAAGTATTAATTTAGATTGGATTGTAGTGACAATTTGGTCGACAGAAAGAATCCTTCCTGAGAAGAACAGATAGAGATGGCTAACAGATTCTTGGATTGTTCTTTTGATTAAATTGTGATTTGTACGAATTTTGCAAATCAAATACAGTGTGATAGTTACATGAAATAGATTCGTACATTTTATAACTTTGATATCTAACAAATTTTGTTTTGTTTTGATTGGAATCAACCTGTATCACAGACAGGAGAGTAACATTTGATAGAGATAGGAAATATATATTCTTGCATTTTTATTTTATATATTATAATTAATATTAATAAGTAATAATTATGACCATATTATTAATAATAATAATAATACAGTTATTAGCATTATAATTAATATAAATACTAACAATAATAATAAAAGAATTAATAATAATAATAATATTAGTAATCCAAATAATACTAATAAGAATGATTTCAATATTAATGATATAAAATCATAATTTTTGAAAATAATAATACTGATAATTTATTTAAATCATAACTAATATATAACTTTAATCATTTCTAAAAAAAAAATCTTTATTTTGGTAACCTTAAAGTTATTAGAATTTTATTACTTATAATTATAATATTAATAATAATAATACTAATATTGACATAATAATAATGTAAGTAATAATTATAACAACTATATTTTTGCTTTGTAATTAAATTTAAATTTATAAATCTTATATATTATTATTTAGGTAATACTTTTTAATTACTTATTATATAATAACATATATTGAATATTATACATTTTAATATGTAACAGTATACGTATAATCAATAATTAAGTATATATTTCATATATACATATATATGTTAATTTTAATAGCAACTTAATTCTTCTGTATGCTATTTTATGTTTTTAATTCTAATGATTAAATTATATTTTATTAAATCAAATTAATATATATACACTTATATTTATAATTATATCTATATATATTTACATATTTATTTACACACAATTGTTCGTGAATCGTCGAGAATGGTCGAAGGTAAATGAATGCAAGAAAACAATTCAAAATTTTTGAGACTCAACCTATCAAACTTTGCTTATTGTGTCAAAACCATATAAAGATTAAGTTTAAATTTGGTTAGAAATTTCCGGGTCGTCACAAATTCTTCCCGGCAAGGAAATCAATTGGTCACTCTTGGATAAAGCGGGTATGCGTGAGGAGTGTGAAGACCTATTTAAGGCTGATTACAAAGGTTTAGAACTTAGCCCTTGGATCTCACTTTTTATCCTAAATGAGCCAGTTTACATTGTCCCATCCTTAGAGTTCACATCTACCTTAAGGGTCAACTTTAAGGTAGACTCAATTGATTGCCCATCTTACATGCACTTCTACCTTGCGGGACAATCCCGAAACATGAGCATGCTGCAATTCATTAAGGCCTTAGGGATCTACCGTGAATTTAGGAACTGTACTGACATCCTTTGGGCCTATCTTAGTGAGTACGAAATTCCCTCCACCGACCATAGACAATTTGACTATACCGGCGTTTGGCACCAAATTAGCATCGGGCGATTTAGCCTGGGCAAGACCGTGGCCAATACCTTGAGGACCATACAACTTCTGGTCATAGCCCGCTTTGTTGCTAATACGGTGAATTACCGTTATCATGGCATCGAAAAAATGTCTTTTTTGGACATTTGGCTTACCGACCGAATAGACAACAAGGCCCATGTTCACATCCCACACATACCAGCCAATTTTCTATTTGAAAAACACGGGAACAAAGGTAAAAGGGAACGGTGGGTGGTGTTTTTGTGACCCTTATAGCTAGACAATTGTGGATTAATATAGAGGGCTGTAAGGCTAAAGAGATGAATAAATTCAACTACGTGGATTATAAGGGGGTACGATTCTAATTAGAGACCAAAACAAGGTGTTGAGGAGATGGTTCGATACGAAGTATAGGAATGTGGGAGAGTATGACAACCCTAATTTTTCCATTCTTGAAATAACTATTATACCCTAGGGTTTCTATCTGCTTATTAATAATGTAGTTAATAATTATTAACTCTGCTTAGATACAACGTTGATCAAATATTAATTTTTAGTCAACCTCAAATATGATAATTAAAGTTATATTAATATATAATAACTTTGATTAATAATTACAAGAATTTAAAATTTGTACAACATAATTAATTAAAGTATATGTAATAATAACTATAGTTAATAATTCATATATTATAAAATAAAATGTGACATTTTTATAAAATATAAAACATGAAGGTTACTAAAGTAATTAAATGATTAAAAAATATAATTTTTTAATTAATATATATAAAATCCAAAAATTTGTATATATTTATATATTATTTTCAGTTAAATGATTAACAAAAAAAAAGAAATAAATAAAAATACAAAAAAATTCTACAAAGTTCTATAAGATAATTATTATATTTATAAAATATGTATTTTTATATAAAAAATCGTCCATATATTTTATATATGGAATATAGTTGATTATTTAAATTAATTAATTAAAACTAGTAACTTATTCTCCAAGTATTTCTACCCTATAAATACAAAACCCCTCCCTTCATTTTTTTATAAAAATCTCTAGAAATTCTCTCTAAACCCTAAGAAAAATATTTGTAAGTTCTCTTTCTTTATCTTTTGATTTTTTTTGATTTTTTTTATTTTTCTAGCTGATTAGTATTATTATTATTATTATTAATAAATTATGTACAACAAAAATAAATATATGTAATACATGATAATTACTAATATGTATCATAGGATTAAGAAAAATAATTTTTTACAGATTTATATCATGTTTTTATATTTTTAAATAATTAAAAACAATTTCTATTTAATCGATATATGTATAAAATCAAATTTAATTAATCTAAATATTTAAAATTAGTAAAAATAATTTTTTCAGAATATATTTGACTTATAATAATTATTCAAGTTTAAATCTTAATTTATATATGATATTATATATTTATTTTATATTTATTGGAATACCGATGGATATATATATATATATATATATATATATATATATATATATATATATATATATATATATATATAAAGGGTTATAAATTATTTTAAACATCAAGAACAGTAATAATTATTTGAAAAATATTTGAAACTGTGTTAGAACATAGGAAAACAATTTTTTTAATTTTTGGAATATTATTTATAATTAAATACGAATTTTGTATTATTTAATTATAGAAACAATGTGAAATTCGTAATAAATATTAAAATAGTAAAGAAAATTTATATAAAATTTTTTCTAAGTTTATATAATATACCTAGACCTGCAAAAATTATAAAAAATAATTATTGGGTCGGATTAGTATTTATTTTGTAATTTAGCTTCTATTGAATATATACCAAAAATAGATAAAAAGATAAATACAAAATAAATATAATATTAATATAAATAATTTTTATAAAATTTTTATAAAGGTTTATTATCTGTAAAAGATCTATAAAAATTATAATCTTATTTGTTTTGTATTTAGTTAAGTAATTATTGTTGATGCATGTTCTGTAAGTCCATAGACATCTTGCCTACGTTTGTGATTAGTACTTCAGTTTATGGGATACCTTGATCGCTCGTTATTATCTTATCTGTGTTTGTATGTGGTTACAAGTACTGCAGGAACGCGATACGAATGTTTGACTATGTTAGACTTAGTCAGACGTACGAGTGAAGCATCACTCGTACGCCTGACAGGCTCATACGCACGGTTGATGCTGAGCTAAGTCATAATTATAACCTGAATGAGAAGACACGAGTGAAAGGACCCGTCCTAATCCACCTGGAGGAAATCTTCAACAGTTGGTCCCATTACGAGGTACTGAACTCTATATGCCATGAACGACTCCATGTAATATCTCTAAATGAGCAAATGCACAGCGGAAGATTTCTTTTATACCTGAGAATAAACATGCTTTCAAGTGTCAACCAAAAGGTTGGTGAGTTCAGAGGTTTATCATAAAACAATAAAATTCATCATTTTGATATATCACAAGAGTTAAATGCTGCATGGTACAAATGGGACCGAATCCTATACCCACCTGTAATGCACATGCGATATCTTTTAAATACAGTACACCTTTCTCGTGTACGAAATCATCTTTCATAAATCTTAGTAACTGTACACATATCTCGTGCACAAAAACCAATACACATAACCTGTGTATAAAAATCATTCTCTCGATACATAACATTCACTTTTACTTTCATCACTTGGCTTGGTAACCGACCTTAACATATAATGCGCATCAATAATATCCCCAAATAACAGAACATCTCGTATGTATAATATATAAACTTCGAAGTACTAAACTCCACGCCCACTAGCTCTTCCGTCTAGTGAACATTCTGGGTGGCGGTATTAAACCCAGTAGCTACCTTTAGGATTCGCTTCAATTAGGCGTGCACTAATTCTCAAAATTAGTGATGTTCCCTAATTCTTAGGTTACCAAGCAATAATAATCAGGGGAAAAATATTCATATCAATTGTGGCAATTATCACGTCCACATAATTTAATGGTGGCAATTATCACGTCCACATAATTCATTCGAGGAATGTTTTGCTTGTGTCTATCTCGTCAAACATTTATAAGAGCATTTCATGTATTCGCAGTTTAAAATGTATTTCAAAAGCATTTAATAAAGCAGTTGTAAAAGTAGCGCATGTATTCTCAGTCCCAAAAATGTAAAGAGTAAAAGAGAATCAAATGAACTCACGCATATAAATATTGTAAAACAGTTATTAAAGCATTTTGCATGTATTCTCAGTCCAAAAATGTAATGAATAAA
Organism: Rutidosis leptorrhynchoides; assembly: GCF_046630445.1. Taxonomy (NCBI): domain Eukaryota; kingdom Viridiplantae; phylum Streptophyta; class Magnoliopsida; order Asterales; family Asteraceae; genus Rutidosis; species Rutidosis leptorrhynchoides. The sequence goes on along the minus strand of NC_092336.1, from coordinate 489,926,101 downwards.
AAGGGAGCAAATGAACTCACGATACAATATTTTGTAGTAAAAATATGCATACGATGGAACTGAACAATGCAGGGTTGGCCTCGGATTCACGAACCTATATCATTTGTATTTCTATTAAAACATATAATAGTATTCAAATAAATATATATTTTGATATTAGTAATATACTTGTGATATTATGTTTAATATTAATAATTTCCTAAATATATTTATTTTATATATTTTATTAGTTCATCATTGTAATATATTATATACTGTATTAAAATCTTTTGAATAAATACTTAGTTTTAATATTTTTTAAATTTTCATAATTTTTAATATCATAATATTTTTAATAAATTCGAGTTATTTTAAAATATAAATGAACAAAAAAAATATTTTATTAGTAAAGGTAGTATACTTATTACCTATATTTCTATATACCTAATGTTTGTATCTGACTTATAATATCTATCTATTTAGTTTAAGATCCTAAAAATATATTTATTTTTTTTTATCCAAAATACATTTAAAACTAAAGTTATAGTTAGTAATATTAATTATAATAATACTAATGATAAAAATAATACTAATTATGATAAATATCATGATAATTCTAATAATAATAAAAATGACAATTTTAATAATAAAAATGATGTTTTTAAATAAAATGTTAATTTTAATATTAATACTAATTTTTATATAAATGATAAAATTAAAAATAATGATACTTTTAGAAATAATAATAATAATAATAATAATAATAATAATAATAATAATAATAATAATAATAATAATAATAATAATAATAATAATAATAATAATAATAATAATAATAATAATAATAATAATAATAATAATAATAATAATAATAATAATAATAATAATAATGGTAATAAGAACTACCTTAAAAAACTTTTTCAAAACAAAATGCCCCAGGCAAGGCTTGAACTCCCGACCTCTCATAAACCTAACACGCCCTAAAACCACTCCTCTAACTTCTACTTTACTGATTTATTTCCTAAACTAATCCTTTTAAACCCGCTTCTGTTTTCTCCTTCTAGCAAGCCTCATAATACAATTAAGATCACGGTCCAAGTACTAGGCCCGAAGTCGTACAGGCCTTATTGTACACTTAATCTTTAGCCCAACATCAAATGGTAACTTATTTAAATGATAATCGGCCCAGAAAATAAATAAGGAAGCTGAATATTGTTCGGTTCTTTAAAAAAAAAAAAAAAACACACACGTTATACAGCAGCCTTATACCATTAAATCATGTCGTCTTCATCATTCTTTGAGATACCATCCTCATTACTCGTATCATTATGATCATCATCTTCCATTACTCATCATCATGTACATCCCTCATCATTAATATTATCGAGCATCATCTCATAATCATCATCATCTTCGTATCACTATTACCATAACTTCAACCTCGTTACACCATCATTATCATGCTAACATCATCATTATTAACACCACTAATCGCTATCATAGTCACTTTATGTTTTCCCCACCACTCTTGTTTGTCATAAATCAAGTGTATGTATCATTTAAAAGATAGTCAAAAGGTAAAGAAAGAATAAAAAAAAATAACATCACAGGCCACCACTATCACCTTCATGTATCATCATAACATCATCTATCATTTATTCGTACTGTACCATCCTCGATCTATTACAGTACATCACCTCTAATCATTATGATTATCATCATCTCCATCATACCTCATCCTCATTATTATCTATCATCATTGAAAAAAATTCTGATTATTTAACCTCATGCACTATAACAGTCGGAAAAAAATATATGTATAATATGTTGTTTTCCTAATCATTGTATTCTTGTAGTGGACCTTTTTTTTTATCGACTTTTAATCCCCCAAAAACAATTTCGTTCCACTATCTTAATGATGTGATAAAATGTCGGCACTTTTTCCTTTTGGGTGTGTCGTAGCCTTTCAAACTTTAAACCAACACATCACTTATAAATCTCCGTTTGATCATGTATTTATCATATTTCATGTATCCTCATACAGTAGTATAAATAAAGCAAAAGGTATGCAAGAGGTTACTTACTTAACCCCATTTTTCCATGATCATCATCAAACGTTCGTCTTAGCAGGATTAGAAAAATAGAAGTTGTCACAGTTATGGTGTAAACAAAATAACTCGAGCAGCAACATTAAATAGTGAAGCAAACAGAAGGGTGGTATGATCTGGTTCACGACAAAGACAAGAACATAAGTGGCGTAATTAAAATTCAAGTGTGAAGTGATGGCGATGGAGTTTTAGAGAGAGAAGGAGAGAGATGGAGGAAGGTGGTGATCGAGGGTATGGTTCTTCTCCTCGACAGAAACATATAAGGCGAGAAAAAGTTCATGTTTGTTAATGGTGGTTTTCTTAATTTTCTGTTTAATTTAATAAGTGTAACGAATTACCATATGTTATTTGATGTATTGATGGTGAGAAGTAGTCTGGTTTCTAATCAATGATATAGTGATCGATTGTTATATATTGAATGTTGTCGACATGAAGAATCAAACAGAAGGAGTACAAACAAAATTAAAGAAAAATCAGATTGAGATTGATAACAAAATTTAGATTGTTTTAGTTGTGTTTTCATCAATTAGAATCAAAGAGTACCAATCTAAAACAGTTTGACAAGGATTCAACTTGACTTTGGATTCCTTAAATATTAATACGTATAATTTTTTTACATTTAAATATATATCAGTATTTAAGTATATATATATTCTGTATATGTATTGATATATGTATAATTGAATTTCGTATATGTATCTGTATTTATGTATGTAACTGTATCTGTATCAATATACATCGATTGTATATAAAGAACATAATGACTTTTATTATATAAACATTAATATTTAATATTAATTTTATTAGTAATAATGAAACTAATAATAATAATAATAATAGGATTATCAATAATATTAATCGTATTACTGGTACATATCGAATTTTATATATTTATATAAAAATAATATTATTAATACAAATATTAATATTAGCAATTATAATGAAAATAATATATCTTTATTTTTACATATTTCATTTTAATGTTTGAGTTATATTTTATAATTTCAATTTAATATATATACTTACATATATATATATATATATATATATATATATATATACATATTTATTTATAATTTAATTGTTCGTGAATCGTCGGGAATAGTCAAAGGGTAATTACAATAATGAAAACATTTCAGAATATTTGAGATTCAACATTACAGACTTTGCTTATCATGTCGAAATCATATCAAGATCGAGTTTAAATTTGGTCAGAAATTTCCGGGTCGTCACAGTACCTACCCGTTAAAGAAATTTCGTCCCGAAATTTGAGTGAGGTGGTCATGGCTAACAATAAAATGTTTTCATTACGAATATGAGTTGATAAATAGTGTTTTATCATTATTGATAGATAAAATGATTCGATTATGCGGAGCGTACGAGTGAAGCTATCGCAAAATAATGAAATGAAAGGATCGAGATTTGTCTTAGCTTTTGACAGAGTCAGGGTTGAATTTAGATAATAAGGTGCATCTTAACTTTTGACGTTGTCTTGGTTGAATTCTGGAATTCAAGGAATTTAAAAAAAAAATCTTTGAAATCTATAAGATTTGATTCTTCGGTGATTCAGGAAATTAAGATCTCTATAATTAAATACGGTGATCTGTCTCGATTACTCTGTCTGATATCTCCATTATAAATTAAACTCTTCCGTTCCATTATTCTCATCATTCTTATACTTTTTTTTTTCTTAGTTCATACATCCAAAAGATTGTGAAAATGCTTAATCCAGTTCTGATCCTTGTTCTTATTCTGACTATCGTATCCGTCATTCTTCTTTTCCATTTACCACCGGAGGAATCTATTCACTTCTACTATTACCTTGGGTTATAGTATTTCTAATTCTCCCGTGTCTTTATCTTGCTATACGTATTGATATACACGGTTTGTAATTTCTATGTTTGTGATCGGCTTTATATTTCTTGTTATGTTTCGGAGCTTCATGCTCTTATTTTTCTCTTCCCGACTTCAAGTCAAGCGAATATTGGTCCAGAATTCGTAGGTATAGAGTTTTGAATGACTATAATATTCTATGCAGAAAGGAACGTATTAGCACGATTTGATTTGGTAAATTACTAGAATTACAGAAGGTAGAACTACCAAGAATATATTTCTTGATATGTTCGGAGGTTAAGTTACAATGAAAGAGTTATGTAACATGGCACATGATGATGATATGATCTGTGAATCATCATCACGTTCCATTAGAAATTCAGCATGACTTTCTGTAATATAATCACGTTGGCCAAGTGTCATTATATTATACTAACTCACGCTTCAATTCTCAACACTTCTCCGAAAGCATTCATAATTTAAGCTCAAATTTTATAGAATGATAGAAACTAAAACAGTTTCTTTTATGATGTAACATAGATAGCACGAAGAGATATATAATTTCGGACTAGAATATTTATGAAAATATCCTCAGAAATATCGAAGATATTTATGATGATATTTTGGAATTTCTAAGTTCGAAGGTTGATGAAGAAAAAAAATTCCGCAAGATTTTAACATGACTTCGGAGCAAGATATTCTCTAAAGATTTCATCGGATCCAGAATTACCTGGATTCTTTGAATATAGGGTTTGGTCCTTGTATTTGTCCTTGGTCTCCTTCATGATTTGCTCAATCCATTTTTCAGTACCAAATTTTCTATCGAGTGTTCCCAACACTTCATTCTTTTATCATCACTTTTGGCCATTAAGACCATTTACTACATGCTGCTTCGTCAGCATTTTCAAAGTTAACGGATCTGGATCATTGGTTATCAAACCGAGGGGTTTCAAGAGAATTCTATTTTTAGATGATTAAACGCTGATTTCTGGTAATTGGTATGGCAATTCTCGTTACAAGGTGCGGATGAGTTCATGATAAGACTTCAATAGATAAAAATAATGATTTGTCGGAGAGATTTAAGCCAAGGAGCAACGAGGTTGCTGGTACGTCTGTTGGTGATGTGGTGGAATATAAAAAGTTCTCCGATAACAATAAAAGAGCACGCATATATATCAAGGTTATAATAAGGTTGTTTCGAATGAAAAGTTGAAGTTGACTTGTTGGAGCTGTGACAAAATTGGCTAATTTGAAAAGGGATTGTAAAGTTATTTTTGGTTATAACAACTCCCAAAGAGTTAGCACGGATACGTTTTAAACATTTACTCAGGTTCCGAGTGTTTTCAGGTGCATAACTATATGCATCAATCTTTCCTTCCGTAGATGAAGTGCGGTTGGTTCATCCTCTCGATTGAAGTGTTTTCAAGAATTATGAAATGTTTGTACGCAGATTGGAATCGTCAAGATACAAATGAGGTTTAAGATGAAATCAAGTGGCAGGCTTGAAGAATTATTTGGTTTCATATGTTATAATCAATATTTTAATTCATTTTAATTGTCCAATGTTTTCCTCATTATGCCACTTGTTGGATTCTGATAAGTCAAAATCCAAATACGAAATCGAATAAAAATGGTTATTATGTGGTGAACGGATTCATATACCTGTGGATGTAAGTAGGATAGTAAATGACTATTGAATCAGATTCGAAGAATGTACAGTGTAACTTATTAATGTGGAATCTTAATATTCCTCGGGTATTACCTACCCGTTAAAATATTTTCACCATTATCAGTTTGTACAAAAGAATTTTTAATTACAATCTTTATGAAAACATATATACATATATATATTTTCTTTAGATGTAATCATGGATTTAATGAGTTAATGTGATATTAATCTCATTTGCTTTACCGTTAGAACTAGAATATATAATCTCTAAAACATTGAAGATTACATAATCGTCATGTTGAACGAAGATAAATGATGTAGAACAATTCGTAGAACGATGATTATGCTCTAGGTACATAATGAGTTGTTGAGGCGTGTTTTGTTGAAACTTGAGTTGTTGGTGGTACTGATATTGATGTTGGTGGTACTGTTGGTGTCGGTGATGTTGCTGAAGCTGGTACATTTTGTACCATATTTTCCAAGGCTACAACTCGGGCGCGAAGCTCGTTGACTTCTTCCATTACTCCAGGATGATTTTCGGTAGGAATGAGCGGATGAATAAGGTTTAGAATTTGATGTAGTATATAATCATGACGATATACTCTGGAAATGAGATAGAAAATGGTGTTTCGAACAGGTTCACATGTAAGTGCTTCAGGTTCTTCACCAAGAGGTAAATCTGGTTGGTGGAAGGGATCGCCTTTTTCGCGTCTCCATTGATTAAGTCGACTATGAACCCATCAGATGAATTGGGGATGGCTGATTGATTGATTCATTCTGGTGACACCGATTTCGGAGCTTAGGTGAATATCCATGTCGGAATAGCTGTCGGAATAACTATCGAAATAGCTATCGAAATCTGAGTGACTCGAACTGGTTGAGGGATTCATCTCGTACAATCAGATGAAGGATTTTAGATAAGAAATAGATTATAGGATGTAGATTAGTACCATACAATACATAATTTACTTATGCATATATAATACTCAAATCCCATAAGTTACGGAGGAATCTGCGGAATACGACAGGCAAAGTTTACAGTAACAGATACGCTAAGATATGTATTAGCAGATACGCTAAGATATGGATTAGCAGATACGCTAAGATATGAATTTATCTATACACTGTCTATGCAATAGAGGCAGTAAGACGTGTCGAGACTTTAAGGATGATAAGCAAATAATTTTCGACACGAAATGATAAGCAAAACTCTTGACATGCAGACACGGTCGAAGCCCAGACCCACTAATGCATCTAAACAACTATCAGTTAGACACACTAATGCAAGACCTGGTTCGCTAAGACCACCGCTCTGATACCAACTGAAAGGACCCGTCCTAATCCACCTGGAGGAAATCTTCAACAGTTGGTCCCATTACGAGGTACTGAACTCTATATGCCATGAACGACTCCATGTAATATCTCTAAATGAGCAAATGCACAGCGAAAGATTTCTTTCATACTTGAGAATAAACATGCTTTTAAGTGTCAACCAAAAGGTTGGTGAGTTCAGAGGTTTATCATAAAACAATAAAATTTATCATTTTGATAGACCACAAGAGTTAAATGCTGCATGGTACAAATGGGCCCGAATCCTATACCCACCTGTAATGCACATGCAATATCTTTTAAATACAGTACACCTTTCTCGTGTACGAAATCATCTTTCATAAATCTTAGTAACCGTACACATATCTCGTGCACAAAACCAATACACATAACCTGTGTATAAAAATCATTCTCTCGATACATAACATTCAATTTTACTTTCATCACTTGGCTTGGTAACCGACCTTAACATATAATGCGCATCAATAATATCCCCAAATAACAGAACATCTTGTCTGTATAATATATAAACTTCGAAGTACTAAACACCACGCCCACTAGCTCTTCCGTCTAGTGAACATTCTGGGTGGGGGTGTTAAACCCAGTAGCTACCTTTAGGATTCGCGTCAATTAGGCGTGCACTAATTCTCAAAATTAGTGATGTTCCCTAATTCTTAGGTTACCAAGCAATAATAATCAGGGGAAAAATATTCATATCAATTGTGGCAATTATCACGTCCACATAATTCAATGGTGGAAATTATCACGTCCACATAATTCATTCGAGGAATGTTTTGCTTGTGTCTATCTCGTCAAACATTTATAAGAGCATTTCATGTATTTGCAGTTCAAAATGTATTTCAAAAGCATTTAATAAAGCAGTTGTAAAAGTAGCGCATGTATTCTCAGTCCCAAAAATGTAAAGAGTAAAAGAGAATCAAATGAACTCACGCATATAAATATTGTAAAACAGTTAATAAAGCATTTTGCATGTATTCTCAGTCCAAAAATGTAATGAATAAAAATGGAGCAAATGAACTCACGATACAATATTTTGTAGTAAAAATATGCATACGACGGAACTGAACAATGCAGGGTTGGCCTCAGATTCACGAACCTATATCATTTGTATTTCTATTAAAACATATAATAGTATTCAAATAAATATATATTTTGATATTAGTAATATACTTGTGATATTATGTTTAATATTAATAATTTCCTAAATATATTTATTTTAAATATTTTATTAGTTCTTCATTGTAATATATTATATACTGTATTAAAATCTTTTGAATAAATACTTAGTTTTAATATTTTTTAAATTATCATAATTTTTAATATCATAATTTTTTTAATAAATTCGAGTTATATTAAAATATAAATGAACAAAAAAAATATTTTATTAGTAAAGGTAGTATACTTATTACCTATATTTCTATATACCTAATGTTTGTATCTGACTTATAATATCTATCTATTTAGTTTAAGATCCTAAAAATATAGTTATTTTTTTTATCCAAAATACATTTAAAACTAAAGTTATAGTTAGTAATATTAATTATAATAATACTAATGATAAAAATAATACTAATTATGATAAATATCATGATAATTCTAATAATAATAAAAATGACAATTTTAATAATAAAAATGATGTTTTTAAATAAAATGTTAATTTTAATATTAATACTAATTTTTATATAAATGATAAAATTAAAAATAATGATACTTTTATAAATAATAATAATAATAATAATAATAATAATAATAATAATAATAATAATAATAATAATAATAATAATAATAATAATAATAATAATAATAATAATAATAATAATAATAATAATAATAATAATAATAATAATGGTAATAAGAACTACCTTAAAAAGCTTTTTCAAAACAAAATGCCCCAGACAAGGCTTGAACTCCCGACCTCTCATAAACCCAACACGCCCTAAAACCACTCCTCTGCCTTCTACTTTACTGATTTATTTCCTAAACTAATCCTTTTAAACCCGCTTCTGTTTTCTCCTTCTAGCAAGCCTCATAATACAATTAAGATCACGGCCCAAGTACTAGGCCCAAAGTCGTACAGGCCTTATTGTACACTTAATCTTTAGCCCAACATCAAATGGTAACTTATTTAAATGATAATCGGCCCAGAAAACAAATAAGGAAGCTGAATATTGTTCGGTCCTTTTTAAAAAAAAAAAAAAAAAACACACACGTTATACAGCAGCCTTATACCATTAAATCATGTCATCTTCATCATTCTTTGAGATACCATCCTCATTACTCGTATCATTATGATCATCATCTTCCATTACTCATCATCATGTACATCCCTCATCATTAATATTATCGAGCATCATCTCATAATCATCATCATCTTCGTATCACTATTACCATAACTTCAACCTCGTTACACCATCATTATCATGCTAACATCATCATTATTAACACCACTAATCGCTATCATAGTCACTTTATGTTTTCCCCACCACTCTTGTTTGTCATAAATCAAGTGTATGTATCATTTAAAAGATAGTCAAAAGGTAAAGAAAGAATAAAAAAATAACATCACAGGCCACCACTATCACCTTCATGTATCATCATAACATCATCTATCATTTATTCGTACTGTACCATCCTCGATCTATTACAGTACATCACCTCTAATCATTATGATTATCATCATCTCCATCATACCTCATCCTCATTATTATCTATCATCATCGAAAAAAATTCTAATTATTTAACCTCATGCACTATAACAGTCAGAAAAAAAATATATGTATAATATGTTGTTTTCCTAATCATTGTGTTCTTGTAGTGGACCTTTTTTTATCGACTTTTAATCCCCCAAAAACAATTTCGTTCCACTATCTTAATGATGTGATAAAATGTCGGCACTTTTTCCTTTTGGGTGGGTCGTAGCCTTTCAAACTTTAAACCAACACATCACTTATAAATCTCCGTTTGATCATGTATTTATCATATTTCATGTATCCTCATACAGTAGTATAAATAAAGCAAAAGGTATGCAAGAGGTTACTTACTTAACCCCATTTTTCCATGATCATCATCAAACGTTCCTCTTAGCAGGATTAGAAAAATAGAAGTTGTCACATTTATGGTGTAAACAAAATAACTCGAGCAGCAACATTAAATAGTGAAGCAAACAGAAGGGTGGTATGATCTGGTTCACGACAAAGACAAGAACATAAGTGGCGTAATTAAGATTCAAGTGTGAAGTGATGGCGATGGAGTTTTAGAGAGAGAAGGAGAGAGATGGAGGAAGGTGGTGATTGAGGGTATGGTTCTTCTCCTCGATAGAAACATATAAGGCGAGAAAAAGTTCATGTTTGTTAATGGTGGTTTCTTAATTTTCTGTTTAATTTAATAAATGTAACGAATTACCATATGTTATTTGATGTATTGATGGTGAGAAGTAGTCTGGTTTCTAATCAATGATATAGTGATCGATTGTTATATATTGAATGTTGTCGACATGAAGAATCAAACAGAAGGAGTACAAACAAAATTAAAGAAAAATCAGATTGAGATTGATAACAAAATTTAGATTGTTTTAGTTGTGTTTTCATCAATTAGAATCAAAGAGTACCAATCTAAAACAGTTTGACAAGGATTCAACTTGACTTTGGATTCCTTAAATATTAATACGTATATTTTTTTACATTTAAATATATATCAGTATTTAAGTATATATATATATTCTGTATATGTATTGATATATGTATAATTGAATTTTGTATATGTATCTGTATTTATGTATGTAACTGTATCTGTATCAATATACATCGATTGTATATAAAGAACATAATGACTTTTATTATATAAGCATTAATATTTAATATTAATTTTATTAGTAATAATGAAACTAATAATAATAATAATAATAGGATTATCAATAATATTAATCGTATTACTGGTACATATCGAATTTTATATATTTATATAAAAATAATATTATTAATACAAATATTAATATTAGCAATTATAATGAAAATAATATATCTTTATTTTTACATATTTCATTTTAATGTTTGAGTTATATTTTATAATTTCAATTTAATATATATACTTATATATATATATATATATATATATATATATATATATATATATATATATACATACATATACATATTTATTTATAATTTAATTGTTCGTGAATCGTCGGGAATAGTCAAAGGGTAATTACAATAATGAAAACATTTCAGAATATTTGAGATTCAACATTACAGACTTTGCTTATCATGTCGAAATCATATCAAGATCGAGTTTAAATTTGGTCAGAAATTTCCGGGTCGTCACAATGAGTGAGTGATCACCCGTACGGCTGATGAAGCCAACTCGTACGTGTGATGGATGACTCGTACGGGTGAGTCAACAGCAGGGGTATATAAAGTCTTATGTTCTTCATTTTAGGTTAAGCCTCTCTCACACACAATCACTCAAATCTGGTTCACCTGATCCGATTCTCTCTCAACCCAAATCACTCATGGTAGTGAATAATAGCTCTAGGCATTAATCTAATCACAATCCTTGTTGTGGTTTGACTAATTTAATCCCAAAAAGCTACCCATATTCACTTTGATTGATTTGATTCACTAATTCTGCCTTTGTGTGAATTAAACCTGTTGATCTCGAAGTTCCTAGTCATGTTTCATCATTGGTATCAGAGCAATGGTTGTGATTTCAACATCATCAAGTGATTTTTGGTGATTAATAGAGTTTATTATTTGGGTTTTTGAGATAAAAGTGATTTTAATTAAAAAGGAATCATTTTTACGTGTGTAATTGTAATTAGAGAGTGTGTTTATGTTTGTTTAGTGCTAATCCAGGTTTTGGACAAAGAAATTGAGGTTTAACATCAATTTTTAGGGTTTTTGGGTGGTTTGAGCAGAACGAAAGTTCACACGAGTGGGTCAAAATTTTTGATCACACGCACGGTTGACCATACGGTTGATCGTCACTCATGAACTCACACCCACGGGTTAGCATAACCTTTTAAGGTTAAGTGACTACAGTCTGATCACACGAGTGATAAAACTGTTGATTGTGACACGTACGAGTAATCACACGGGTGATTGTCACTCGCACGGTTGTTACTTAGTGTTCGGTTTTGTTGGTTAAGTGTAACACGTACGCTTGAGTTTGTGACACGTACGGTTGATACTTTCACACGTACGGTTGATACTATCACACGTACGATTGATAACCTGAACCGCACGGTTTACCCTTTGGTAAAGTTTTCAAGATGTTTAATTCAAATGATTATGCGTTGGCCGCACCGTTAGTTTAGAGCATTACAAATATGACTCAACGATTACTCCTTGCTGAGAGTGAATCAGGAAGTGGTACGAAATGTCCGAGGTTACTGAATATGGATAATTATTCTACTTAGAAGTCGAGGTTTAAGATTTGGTCTGATGGACAGGACACGAAGCTTTGGAAGTACATTGAAACTGAATTTCAATGGCCACGTTCACCAGTTACGAATGAGTTGTATACATTACACAACATGCCTTCTGAAGAACGTGAGGAGTATAACTTGGAGAAAAAGATGTACTGTAATTTGACGAGTGCTCTTAATGGTCTGATTTTCCATCAATTTCTGTGTCATGATAATTCATTCAAGATATGGGAAGCACTTCGTACTTTCAATGAAGGAAATTCATCTTACAGAACTAGAAAAGGTTTAGAGTTGAAAGCTGAATTTAATCGTTTTCACTGGCAAGTTGGAGAGTCTATTACAGAATTGGTTGAAAGATTCGTCATTTGCTAGCTAAAATACATAAGCATGATGTAACTATTGAAGAGAAAGACAAAGTGACATGTCTAGCTGGAGCATTACCGTTAGAATGGAATGGTTTTGTATTAACTATAAAAACTAGTGGAGAATTAGCTACTGCTACAGTGAACTCGTTTATCGCAAGAATTCAGGAAGAAGAACTAGAGTTGTTAAACAAAGTCAAGAGGTCTAAACAAGTTCAAGACACCAAAATGTACTGTCCAAATGGTTACACACCGCCTAAGTCGGCTCATGCACCATTTCAAACAGCTTTTGCTACGAACAAACAGAATATGTATGGTTTGAATGTTAGTAGTACACCTATTTAAAAAACTTCGTATCTACCACAAGTTTCACCATGTTCACTCAATAATCAATCACAGCCTACTTCGAATACTGCTGAGTCATCTACACCGACCGCATCAGATGTTCTTTCTGCACTTAAGATCGAAAACATGAGGAAAGCTGGGAAAGAAAAGATTAGTGAAGATATAGCTTTGCTGTCAAGCCTTGTTAATTCTTATGATAGTTATCTTGATGGTCGTGTAGGTAATATTCATCTAACAACTGAAGATTATCATCAACTTGATAAGAACGAAGCCGAGAAGATGGATATTATGTGGGGTATGGAAAATCTTGTGAGGCGTGCTAGAGATTATGAAGAGCGAACTGGGAAACCGATCAGTCTGACCAAAGATACAAAACTGGGTTTTGATATGAATACTGTTACTTGCTTTAACTATGGAGAATTAGGTCATTTTTCAAGGCAGTGTACAAAACAAAAGAAGCAGGGTAATCGTAATCCGTTCAAGAATCAGAATTATACTTCTCAGAGTCATTCAACTAAATGTGAGATCTACATTACTGATAAAGTAAATGAAGCTAATGCAGCTGAAAGTCCGAACAAAGCTTTGGTTGTTATTCATGGAGATGATGATGATTGGTCTATGAAGTTAAATGTGGAAGACCAACAACCTAAAGCCGACATGGAAAAGATCACCGAAGTAGAAGAAGACTGTGTCACTAGTCAAAACATAATTGAGAAGCTGACTGCTCGTGCTGAAAGAGCTGAAGAATTGTCAAGAACCATTCGAAGAGAGAAGGTTCAGAAGCAAGTTGAGAGCAAATTCAAAAAGGCACGTGATTCGGTTCCTCGTACACCTAAATCTAGAAGTGTTTCACCGACATCATCAGAGGACTACTACTTCAACAATTGGAAGGATAAGTATGGTGATACCTCAGTGTTTGAAGATAGTCTAGAAGCAGATCATAGTGAAGAAACATTGGTTGATGCTGATAAGGAATTAGACGAATGGGGTAGAATGATTACTGTTGAATTGGAGATGTTAGTTCTTTTGGGTGAAGGTTCAGACCTCGAGAGTGTAAATTCAGAAATTGATGATTCAGACAAGAAGTCAGACTCAGAGATTGAAGATGAAGCTGTTCATACTGGGGTAGATTAAACTGATTTTGAAACATTGAACAAGCAAGCAGTAGACTTATTGAAGATGTGCTTATCAGCTAGTGATCTTGAAAAGGTTTCCGGTTTGACAAGAGCTAAGGATATCTGGGATAGACTTGAAGAGATTCATTTGGGTAAAGATACTGATACTTCAGAGTTTCTTACAGACTCGTCAGAATCGAAAGATGAGCATGATGAAGGGAAGGAAACAAACCTCTTTGCATTTATGGCTGAGACTTCCTCATCAGATAGTGCTCAACAGGTATCTTCTGATCCATCTACTGTTATTGAATGTGTTAAATGTGCTGAATCTAAGGTAACAATAGATAATTTAACTAAGGCATATGCGGAGATGAAAGAAAAATGGCATGCTGACCATGTGACCACTAAGGTTGAAAATGAGTTGAAAGAGCAAATCAAAGTTTATAAAAAATAACTTCACAATCTTAAATGTTATAACTTTGATATAAATCAAGCTTTAGTTAAACGTGTTGACACAATAAACGAATTGAAGAAAGAAAATGAATGTGTTAAAGCTGATTTAGAAGCTATGTTAATTAAGATGAAATGTTGGGCAAGTGCGTCACAATGGAATGCATTAATGGTGAAATTAAATGACACCAAGGGAAAGGGTATTGGATTAAAGGCAGTAGATCCACCGTTTCAGAACAAATTTGTTAATGCAAATGTTGTTGATGGACGACCAGAAGACTGTATTCCACCTAGTTATGAGGACTATGTTGAGAAGAACAAAAAGTGTAGCTCAACTGAGAATGCACCTTCTGATGATACCACAGAAGGATCTTTAGATCATTAGGAAGATAAGAAAACTAGTCTAGGAGATAATTCGGAGAAAAGGAAGGTGATAACACCTGATGAGCCAATTCGGATTATGAAAAATCTAAAGTTTGCTAATAGAGTGGTTCCACCAGTTACACCTAAACCTGTATCTAAACCTGTTCCTAGAAAGAGTTCAAACGATTCTCCTGTGTTTGCAAAAACACAAGATCCCTCTTCCTCTAACTCTAATAATCAATATCAATCTAGAGGATATAGAGAATTTCGATAATGTTTTAGTTGTGGTGTGTTTGGACACATTGCTGCTAACTGTCCTACAAGGTATAGAACACCAAGACATAAGATTGACCTCACATATGATGATCACCGATCATATCATGCTCACAGAACAGGTTCACCTGTTCGTGATGAAGTTCATACTAGAAGACATACGACACATGTTGTCTATGGAGACTATAAGAGAAAGAACTTCAATAGGTCAATTTCCCCTGTGAAGATTAAGGTTCCTAAGAAGGATACCGAGGCAAGAGTTGCCGAATCAAGTGATCGAGGTAAAGCCTATGAATTTAAGGCACGATCACCTTCGCAAAAAGCTAGTCGTAGGAAATACTTTTCCCATACCAGACCACGAGTGAATCGCTCTGAAGATGAGCAAAATGTGAAAAACCAGAAGAGCAATGTTGCTTCTTCTAAACTGTCTAAGTTTATGGTTTCAGATGATGAGGTTCCACCTGGCTCAAATGGGAAATGGATGGAAGTTCAAGCTATAGGTGTTAATGGACAACCTACTGCCGTCAGGGCGTGGGTTCCCATTATCAATTAATTCTTTTAATGTGATATGCAGGGAACCAGGCTACCTGCAAACAACTCCTGGATAGTGGATAGCGGTGCTTCGAGACATATGACTGGACAACTATCTCTTCTCTCGGATGTACACCCAATTAAGGGAGGTTATGTTGCATTTGCTGGAGATAAAGGAGGTCACATTTCAGCTCAAGGTTTATTGAAGAATGATAAAGTTAGTTTCAACAAAGTAAACTACTGTCAAGAGCTTGCAAACAATTTGTTGTCGGTTTCACAAATCTGTGAAAAATCCTTCAAAGTAGCATTTGATGACGAATTCAGCTACATTTTGAAACCAGAGTTTGTGATTCCTCCAGAAATGATTTTGATGAAGGCTCCTAGACAAGCTGATTTCTACATACTAGATATGAATGTTGCTACTTCAACTGCTGAACATCATCAAGCTTTTGTTTCTAAAGCGACTGAACAAGATTCTATTACATGGTACAAACGCATGGGTCATTTAAGTTTTCGAAAGATGAACCATCTGGTTCATAACAATCTTGTTGAAGGTGTTGATCTTTGATCTTTTCAGATTCCAGACACATGTGTTCCGTATAAGAAGGGTAAGCAGAGCAAGAAAGCTCATAAGTTGGTGAAGTACAATCCTATCTCTACTCCACTTGAATTGTTACATATGGATCTTTTCGGTCCAATCCGTTTTGAAAGCATTGATGGAAGTAAGTATTGTCTGGTGGTAACTGATGATTATTCAAGACTCTCTTGGGTAATGTTCTTGAAAGAGAAGTCCGATACATTTGAGAACTTGAAAGTGCTAATCAATCGATTAGTGACAGGTTTTAATTTGAAAGTCAGAAAGATTCGTTGCGACAACGGTACAGAATTCAAGAATCAGTTTCTTGCAGGTTTTTGTATTGAAAAAGGTATCAATATGCAGTTTAGTTCTGTATACGCTCCATAGATGAATGGTGTTGCTGAAATAAAGAATAGGGTTCTGATTGAGACTGCTAGAACTATGCTAGCTGATTCATCTTTACCTGTTCATTTTTGGAGTGAAGCTGTTGCAAATGCTTGTTACACTATGAATCGGGTATTAACTGTTAAACGACTGGGTAAGACTTGCTATGAGTTATTACATGGGAGAAAACCATCTTTGAAGCATCTAGAACAATTTGGTGCACCATGTACCATTTTGAAAAGAAAACCAGGAAGTAAGTTTGATTCAAAAGTGGTTACTGAAGTATTTCTCGGTTACAGTTCTCCTAACAAGAGAGTTTTCAACAATGAGACGAGATGTGTTGAAGAATGGTCTGAAGTTGATGTCCAGAGGAATCATATGAAAAGTGTTCCGAAGAGTCATCCTTAGATTTTTAACTACGATGAGCTGATAGATTCATTTAATCTTGCTCCAGATCCAACAGAGAATGAAGTAGAGATACAAATACTGTTTGATTTGCAAAATGAATAAGAAGTGTCTACCCCTACTTCAACTCCATTACCTACTGTCGTTGAACCAGCACAAGATTCAGATCATGATGTTGATCCTGTGTACGATACCTGCAGATCTGATATTTCGAGTGAAAATTCTGATAATCCTGAAGATGGAGATACCACGAATCTACATCGAGAAATACCTGTTCCCGCACACCCAGTTCCCAGAACTACAGCTGCTCATACTAGAGAGAACATTATTGGAGATCCGAATGCATGTGTTAGAACAAGAAGACAAATTCATTTTGATGGTCAAGTTGATTCTCATATGACAGCCGCTGCTGCATATTACGAGTACTCATGTCATATTTCTAGAATAGAGCCAAAGACAACAAAAGAAGCTTTGAAACATGTTGATTGGGTGATGGCTATGCAAGAAGAGATTCAGCAATTCCATCATCTAGATATTTGGAAGTTAGTTACTAAGCCACATGGTGCGAAAGTAATCGACCTCAAATGGGTTTGGAAGTGCAAATTCAACGAAGATGGCAATGTTACCCGTAACAAAGCAAGATTAGTTGCTAAAGGCTATCAGCAAGATCCTGAATTTGATTACGATGAAGTTTTTGCTCCTGTTGCCAGATTGGAAGCGATTCGCATTTTCTTGACTTTCGCGTCTTTTATGAAGTTTAAAGTTTATCAAATGGATGTTAAGAGTGCATTTCTTTACGGCAAGCTAAATGAAAGAGTATATGTCAGTCAACCTCCGGGTTTTGAAGATCATCTTCATCCTGACAAAGTTTACCGATTACGTCGAGCCCTTTATGGTTTACATTAAGCTCCTAAAGCTTGGTACGGATGGTTATCGAGTTATCTGATTGAAAAAGGATATCAAATGGGCACGGTAGACTGTACTCTGTTCACAAAAGTTCAAGGTGACGACATTATTTTAGTCCAGATTTATGTTGTCGATATTATCTTCGGTGCTACTAAGCAGGAACTCATTGATGAGTTCGAACAGGTGATGAAGGACGAGTTTGAAATGAGTAAATTGGGTCTCTTACACTACTTTCTTGGTTTACAAGTCGAACAGACTAGTAATGGTATTTTTCTTCATCAAGCAAAGTATGTAAATGATATACTCGAACGTTTCGGTATGACTCAAAAACATCCTGTGTCAACTCCGCTAGCTGTTAATCATGGTATTTCGCTAGAGTGCGAAGGAGAACCTGTTGACCCTACATACTATCGAGCAATCATCGGATCGCTCATGTATCTCACTGCGTCTAGGCCGGATATTATGTTCGCAACATGTCTGTGTGCTCGTTATCAAGTTAATCCGAATACAGTTCATCTTACAGCTGCCAAAAGAATTCTACATTATCTGTTGCATTTGCCAAATCTCGGCATCTGGTATTCGAACGATGAGAAGTTTGATCTTGTAGCTTATAGCGATTCAGATTATGCTGGTTGCAAAATCAACAACAAGTCTACATCAGGAGGATGTCAATTTCTAGGTGAAAGGCTTGTGACCTGGTAATGCAAGAAACAAACTGCAGTTGCTCCTTCCATGTGTGAAGCTGAATATATAGCTGCTGCTAGTTGTTGTTCACAAGTTGTTTGGATCTTACAACAACTTCGCGATTACGAGCTAAGAATCTCTTTCTCTCCTCTTTATATTGATAATACTGCTGCTATAGTAATTACTAAGAATCCTGTGCAACATTCTAAGTCTAAACACATAGGTGTTAAATATCATTTTCTTAGGGATTGCCATGAGAAAAATATTATTGAGGTTAAGAGAATAGGTACTAAGGACCAAAGGGCTGACCTTTTCACTAAGGCTTTTGATAAAGCTAGGTTCTTACTCCTACTAGAGATGAATGGCATTGTTGATCGAGACAAAGTAATTACGGATGTTGTGTGTGAGGGTTAGTCAAGCTTTTAGACTTTGCATGTGAGACGCATGACATGTAGATTTTTGGTTGTTAATTATCTATATTGCATATTTTTGCTTTCTGTCTGCATTCCTTCACATAATTTCTTTCATGATTGCATGCTAGTCTGTAGATATTTTCTGTTTGGTTAAAATGCTAAAACACAAAAGGATTTTATATTTCAGTATTTTAGGGGGAGTATATGTTATCAGCAGAAAATACCTAAAAAGTGCAAAATACCTCACCATAAAATCTTAAAAAGTTGAAAAATTCAAAAATGAGCTTGTTTTGATTAATATGTTGGAGATGAAGAAATTACTGTAATGAGAATTGGTATATTTGATTAGTAAGGACTGAATTGAACGTTTATGTTTATCTGTTGTGTGATGTACTGATAGATGTGACTTATAAATTCTTGGCATTAGACAATCATAATAAGAATAATGATCATCTAAGATTCAGAAGTCATGGACGATCTGTAGCGTTTGAAGGTAATCACCTAATTATCTCTAAAACTGTATGAAATGATAGTTGTTGAGGAGCTCAACAGTCAGTTGAGGGTATCCCCTATCATAACTGATAATCGTTAGAGAAATTTGGTGTTGGATGTCCCCAAGCAATATTCAACATTGCTCTACCAATTCAGCTTCACAGCTATGAATGGGACATTCAATAGATCATTTAAGGGGTTGAGGATTATCTGTTTGGCTGGTGCATATCACGTTGTCACGGGCCTGAGACTTAATAATCGAAACTAAACCCTGAAAATACAGAGAAAATTAGTTTAAGTCGAAAGTAAGTGTCCCTTCTCGCTTAAGGTCGAAAAGTATAATTCCTTATTGCGGACCGTTCAAGCATTTAAGGGAGAACACCTTCGAGTGATCTGAGCACACAATAAAGAAACATGAGTTCATCCATAAAAATGGAAAATCCATTCATGATGGCATTCAAAATCAATATATCAAAAGACAGTGATATGCTGAAAAATAAAATATCGAAAGAAAATCAATGTCAATAAAATTGGCGTATCAAGATGGCAAAGTCCTGAAAGTATGAAGAATGATGATTCATGATGTGCTCATAAAGAACTCAGATCATTCTTAGTGTGACGCCCCCGCGTAGCTTGAATTGTTTAATCACGACGTTCACACTGAACTATCAAGATTCTTGTCGTCTACAATTTAGAGTTATATCCATTAAGATTGTAAGTTGGAAAGATACTTACCTAGATATACTCTAATTAAATATATATATGAAAGTTTAACTTTCGATTCCGTTTTCCATGACAACTTGAACATAAAGAAGTTAAGGGCCTCGAGATTTATTTCGTATGACGACTGGTCATCAGGCAAGTCTGCTTTAACTGTAGACCAATCCCCGCAGTAAATAGTGCGCCTATTCGGATAATCCAATATACTCTGAGATCAGCCGAGCCAACTAGATTGAAGATTGTCAACACATTGGTAGAAGCCAAAGGCTGACAGGGTTATTCAAAATGCCGTGAGAACCATCCTGTTCAATTTGAATGAAGTACATGGAAAGAGATAACGGAAAGTTACGTGTAATGAATTGACAACCTAATAAAAGCGCACTATCATAAGTGATGGAAAAATCAAGGATTAATGAACTTAGCATGATCTCAAAAATCATTGCTTTATAGTGTTCAAGTAATTAATGCCAACGTAATTGTCAATATGTTCGGAATGAATATGTTCATGTTTAATGAGGATTGATATCAGTAATTACATGATAATAGACATAGACTGGATAATTAGGAATGAACAACAGAAATTGATTCAATATGTCAGTTCTGATCCTTTTTTTAAAAATAGTTAATCATCTTGCTCACAAAAAGAATGTGGATTTGTATGTCTTATATATCTGTACTGTTAATTTGTTTACATTGAAAACTATAAAACAACAAAAAGATTTTGGTTTGCATGTTATTGCATTTCATGATAAAATATCTTTCATTTGCATAATTTTAGTTGCATGACATTTTACATCTAAAAATTCATAAAGATTCTATCATTTCCTTGGTTTTCTGATTATCCTCTGAGTGCATAACGACATCTGAAAGAACATTGTTGAGATCAATATATTGGGCCACCAAATCCATGAGATAGAAGTTTGTAGAGCTTGTGACTGTTTGAAGGACATTGATGATTTAGATTGCTAATGAACTTAAGTTGACATTACACTGTAGGATTTACTCTTGGAACACAACATGATTAGAGTAATAACCTTGTTTAGGTTAGGATTTTGTCTGCCTAAGTGGTAATGGTCATTTCTTGAAGGTTTAGTGATTTTCGACTCAAGTTGAAAGTGCTTGTTAGATCTAAGATTGCCGAACGAGTCGAAATCCTAAGGTTGTAAAATTTTGAAGTTTTGAAATTGCCTAAGTGCTCACACGCACGCTTGATGTGTGAACCGTACGATTTACCACACGTTTGAGGTTAACCGTACGGATGACCCTGATCAAACTTGTCCTAAAACAATTGGGTCACACGCACATGTGACTTAGGTGAGACGCGCGTTTGATGGTGGATCGTGTGATCAACTGCACGGTTGATCACGAAAGTATAAATAGGGGTGATGAGCTCAACAGCTCACACTTGTGCATCCAACTCTTTTTCTCTCTCTAAATTCGATCATCACCGATCAAGCATTCCTTTGCAATGAATGTTAAGCATCTTTATACGAATCCAGCGCCATCTATTAGGTATGATTTCATCGAGTTTAGATACCTTAATTTGTTGTTTTAATGAGTCAAAACCCTAAGGGTATATAACTCGAATTTTATGAAATTGAAGGCTATTTTGATGTGTATCTGTAATTGTTTTGTGTTTAACGAAACCTTATCATGCTATCGTGATGTAAATCGGTCCATAAAATGCACAATTATGTGATTTTAATGATTTGAAAAAGGCATTTAATACGGGTTTCATCAGACATGCACGAGTGACATCACTCGCACGCGTGAGACATGACTCGCACGAGTCAGTGCAAGGTTGATCATCAACCGTGTGGACCTTTGAGCTCACTCGTTTGTCTTGAATTTATTGATCACTCATTTGCAAGAGCTGACACGTGTGATTACACGCACGAGTCACCACACGGTTGATTCACTCGCTTATGTTTTAATGCATCAGCCGTGTACCCTGTCTGAAACCATATTACTGCCTAAACGTGTCAACAGTGACACGAGTGACTATATTACTCGCACGGTTGATCTCCCAGCCGCACGTGTGACACTGTCACTCGCACGTTTCATCCTGTTCAACATATTTATGACACTTTGATGCAAATGCTTTAATGCTTTATGTTGATTGATTTATATATCTAACATCTCTGTTAACATTTCAGTTTCTATTTAGATATCATCAGATGGCAGAACAACAAGTAAATGTTCTGGTTGTTAACATTGAAGGACAGGGGGAGCAACAAGTTAATCCACAAGCTAATCCTCAAGCTAATCCTATCCATCCACCTGCTCAACAAGAGATTCCATTAGAAATGGGCAAACTGAATAATCAAGTCGCTCTTTATGATACTACTCTTGAAAGAGGTTCTCACTTTAAGGAGATTATCGAATTTCTTAAGAGATCAAGGATACACACTGCTATTTCTACTGAATGCACTGCATACTACAGTCATCAAAGAGAATTCTGGAGAAATGCTGTGTTGGATGTTGATGAAGATAATCTTGTTAGTAAGATTCAAGGTCATGATATTACTGTTTCTAAGGATGTGATTAGAAGGATTTTGGGTTTCAATGACGAGAACTGCTCCCATATGACTATCAGTAGAGAACGAATCCATGGTTGTTTCAGAAGATGTGCTTATTCTGGTTACATTGTCGGCAAATCTGAACTGGTGAAGACATGTCTGCCACCACAGTTTAGATATCTTGCTCATGTGATCATGCATTGCTTGAGTGGACGCAAATCGGGTTTTGATAAGTAGAACGAGAAAGTGCAGAGTATGTTTGTGGCACTTGTTCTCAAGGCTCCATACGATTTTTCGGGGTTTGTTTTCTACTATTTCAAGGCAAACCACTTCAGTTCTTCCCAGAGATATCTGATATACGCCCGTTTTCTACAATTGATCATTAATGATGCTGCACCTGATTTACCCAAGCTTGAAGAGGATATTATCCACCTTAAGCCGATGAATCCGATTACTTTCCGCAGAATGGAAGAGACAAGGATTGCGGATTTAAAGCTTGACTTTAATAGAAAGCTCATTTTGTAGTGACCCGAACTTTTCCATGTTTATATATATATATATATATATTAAATGAAATTGTTATTTACATGATTAAGTGTTTCCAACATGTTAAGCAATTAAACTTGTTAAGACTTGATTAATTGAAATAGGTTTCATATAGACAATTGACCACCCAAGTTGACCGGTGATTCACGAACGTTAAAACCTATAAAAACTATACGATGACATATATATGGTTATATATATAGTTAACATGATTTTATTATAAGTATGTATCTCATTAGGTATTTTAACAATGAGTTATATACATAAAAATGAGACTATTAATTTAAGAAACTCGAAAACGATATATATAACGATTATCGTTATAACAACGTCTTACTAGGTACATATGAATCATATTAATATATTGATACACTTGGTTAATTATGTTAAATGATAATTAAATATATTATTAAGAGTATTAACAATTAAATACATATGTAAAAATAAGACTACTAACTTAATGATTTCGAAACGAGACATATATGTAACGATTATCGTTGTAACGACATTTAACTGTATATATATCATACTAAGATATATTATATATCATAATATCATGATAATATAACAATTTAACATCTCATTTGTTATAATAAGCAATGGGTTAACAACATTCAACAAGATCGTTAACCTAAAGGTTTCAAAACAACATTTACATGTAACGACTAACGATGACTTAACGACTCAGTTAAAATGTATATACATGTAGTGTTTTAATATGTATTTATACACTTTTGAAAGACTTCAAGACAATTATCAAAATACTTCTACTTAACAAAAATGCTTACAAATACATCCTCGTTCAGTTTCATCAACAATTCTACTCGTATGCACCCGTATTCGTACTCGTACAATACACATCTTTTAGATGTATGTACTATTGATATATACACTCCAATGATCAGCTCTTAGCAGCCCATGTGAGTCACCTAACACATTTGGGAACCATCATTTGGCAACTAGCATGAAATATCTCATAAAATTACAAAAATATGAGTAATCATTCATGACTTATTTACATGAAAACAAAATTACATATCCTTTATATCTAATCCATACACCAACGACCAAAAATACCTACAAACACTTTCATTCTTCAATTTTCTTCATCTAATTGATCTCTCTCAAGTTCTATCTTCAAGTTCTAAGTGTTCTTCATAAATTCCAAAAGTTCTAGTTTCATAAAATCAAGAATACTTCCAAGATTGCAAGTTTACTTCCAAGTTTTCTAAATCCATTCCAAGTAATCATCCAAGATCAAGAAACCTTTGTTACTTACATTAGGTTATCTTTCTAATATAAGGTAATAATCATATTCAAACTTTAATTCAATTTCTATAACTATAACAATCTTATTTCAAGTGAAAATCTTACTTGAAATTGTTTTCGTGTCATGATTCTGCTTCAAGAACTTTCAATCCATCCAAGGATCCTTTAAAGCTAGATCTATTTTTCTCATTTCCAGTAGGTTTATCCAAGGAACTTGAGATAGTAATGATGTTCATAACATCATTCGATTCATACATATAAAGCTATCTTATTCGAAGGTTTAAACGTGTAATCACTATAACATAGTTTAGTTAATTCTAAACTTGTTCGCAAATAAAAGTTAATACTTCTAAGTTGACTTTTAAAATCAACTAAACACATGTTCTATATCTATATGATATGCTAACTTAATGATTTAAAACCTGGAAACACGAAAAACACCGTAAAATCGGATTTACGCCGTCGTAGTAACACCGCGGGCTGTTTTCGGTTAGTTAATTAAAAACTATGATAAACTTTGATTTAAAAGTTGTTATTCTGGGAAAATGATTTTTATTATGAACATGAAACTATATTCAAAAATTATGGTTAAACTCAAAGTGGAAGTATGTTTTCTAAAATGGTCATCTAGACGTCGTTCTTTCGACTGATATGACTACCTTTATAAAAATGACTTGTAACTTATTTTTCCCACTATAAACCTATACTTTTTCTGTTTATATTCATAAAATAGAGTTCAATATGAAACCATAGCAATTTGATTCTCTCAAAACGGATTTAAAGTGAAGAAGTTATGGGTAAAACAAGATTGGATAATTTTTCTCATTTTAGCTACGTGAAAATTGGTAACAAATCTATTCCAACCATAACTTCATCAACTTGTATTATATATTATGTAATCTTGAGATACCATAGACACGTATACAATGTTTCGACCTATCATGTCGACACATCTATATATATTTCGGAACAACCATAGACACTCTATATGTGAATGTTGGAGTTAGCTATACAGGGTTGAGGTTGATTCCAAAATATATATAGTTTGAGTTGTGATCAATACTGAGATACGTATACACTGGGTCGTGGATTGATTCAAGATAATATTTATCGATTTATTTCTGTACATCTAACTGTGGACAACTAGTTGTAGGTTACTAACGAGGACAGCTGACTTAATAAACTTAAAACATCAAAATATATTAAAAGTGTTGTAAATATATTTTGAACATACTTTGATATATATGTATATATTGTTATAGGTTCGTGAATCAACCAGTGGCCAAGTCTTATTTCCCGACGAAGTAAAAATCTGTGAAAGTGAGTTATAGTCCCACTTTTAAAATCTAATATTTTTGGGATGAGAATACATGCAGGTTTTATAAATGATTTACAAAATAGACACGAGTACGTGAAACTACATTCTATGGTTGAATTATCGAAATCGAATATGCCCCTTTTTATTAAGTCTGGTAATCTAAGAATTAGGGAACAGACACCCTAATTGACGCGAATCCTAAAGATAGATCTATTGGGCCTAACAAACCCCATCCAAAGTACCGGATGCTTTAGTACTTCGAAATTTATATCATATCTGAAGGGTGTCCCGGAATGATGGGGATATTCTTATATATGCATCTTGTTAATGTCGGTTACCAGGTGTTCACCATATGAATGATTTTTATCTCTATGTATGGGATGTGTATTGAAATATGAAATCTTGTGGTCTATTATTACGATTTGATATATATAGGTTAAACCTATAACTCACCAACATTTTTGTTGACGTTTAAAGCATGTTTATTCTCAGGTGAATACTAAGAGCTTCCGCTGTTGCATACTAAAATAAGGACAAGATTTGGAGTCCATGTTTGTATGATATTGTGTAAAAACTGCATTCAAGAAACTAATTTCGATGTAACATATTTGTATTGTAAACCATTATGTAATGGTCGTGTGTAAACAGGATATTTTAGATTATCATTATTTGATAATCTACGTAAAGCTTTTTAAACCTTTATTTATGAAATAAAGGTTATGGTTTGTTTTAAAAATGAATGCAGTCTTTGAAAAACGTCTCATATAGAGGTCAAAACCTCGCAACGAAATCAATTAATATGGAACGTTTTTAATCAATAAGAACGAGACATTTCAGTTGGTATCCGAGCGTTGGTCTTAGAGAACCAGAAAATTTGCATTAGTGTGTCTTATCGAGTTTGTTAGGATGCATTAGTGAGTGTGGACTTCAACCGTGTTTTCTTTAAAAATGATTGCTTAACATTTTTGTTGGAAACTATATATTATTAACATGTATATATTATGTGATATATTAATCTCTTAACATGTTTGATATTGTGTGATAGATGTCTACCTCTAGCACAAATCCCATTGACTCACCTAATAATAATGAAGAGTCGAATATATATTGGACTGATTCACAAGTTCCCGAAGAAGAACCGGAAGAAGAATCAGAACCGGAAGAAGAATCAGAACTGGAAGAGGAGGAACCGGAGGAGGAAATAGAACCGGTGGGGGAAATAATAAAACGATTAAGTAAAAGAAAATCCTCAACCAACCGACCAAGGTTAATTATGGTCAATGTTGTTTCCGCCAAGGAAGCAAAATATTGGGAGGATTACCAATTCTCCGATGAATCGGATTCCTACGAGAATTCCGATGATGTTATAGAAATTACCCCAACTGAATTTAAAAAGGCAAAAGAAAATAATAAGGGAAAGGGCATAAAAATAGAGAAATCTAATTCCAACCCCGATGAACTTTATATGTATCGTCAACCCCCGAAGCCCTTAAGTTGTAACAATGACCCGGGAACCTCTAAACCACCAGGTTTTTCTAAACCGTTGTGGAAAACGACAGCTCATATTAGGGGAACATCATATATCCCTAGAAACTTGGCAAAACGAACCAAAACCGAAGAAGAAGAAACGAGCGAGTCGGAATAAGATAGTTGTATTCGTGTGGTGTAATATATGTAATATAGTGTGCTTATGCTTTATGATATATGTAAAAATTGCTTGTATTAATAAGTATTTTTTTTATGAATCTAACTCTTGTCTATTTTACAGTATAAAAACACAAAATGGATAGACAACCCAATATTTTAAGAGACCTACCCGGAGACATAATTGATGAAATCTTGTCTAGAGTCGGTCAGAATTCTTCGGCACAACTATTTACGGTGAAATCAGTTTGTAAGACATTCGAAGAACGTTCCAAGAATGTCTTGGTTTATAAGAGACTTTCGTTTGAAAGATGGGGGATATCACATTGGGAAACCCATAAGTTACGATGTGTTTACTTTCACTCATATATTGCGGGGAACCCAAATTCTATTTTACGCAACGGGTTAAGAAATTATTTTGACTCAATGTATCCGAATATAGGACTTCATGATTTAGAAAAAACGGCTAACATGCAACATAAAGAAGCATGCTATGCTTACGGGTTAGTAATGTTCGCTTCTCACTAAAGTGAGAAAAAGAACATCGGGCTACAACTATTAAACAAAACGTTCCCACAAGTGACGGAGTCGGTAATTGGGGTAAGAAATGAGGTTTTTAGGTTATTACGAGACTGTTGGTCATTACGTAACCCTCGTCCCTTTGACGACGTTACAACACGCTGTCTTATCAACGGCCATAACGGTTATGTTCCACAAGACCAAGGATGGGAAGTAGTCCTAGTAAAACCAGGATGCATGACTTGTTTTTGGACGTATGAATTACGTGTCTTTATTGCCTTTGCTGAACGACTTGTGTACTAGCTAGAATTATCTTCACAACTATCTTGTATCAAAGTTTTTGTGTGCTATATTTCATGCTTTATGTAAAATAAGCGGTATTATAAGTTTGTAAAATATTGTATAAAATTTTGAACGCGAAATATTATTATAATCAGTTTTTCATATAGAATTGTAGTAGTTGAATTGTATATTAGCTACTCAGTATGAACTTAACGGGTAGGTACTACCCGAATTTAAACTTATAAAACGCTAATATGAAGAAAAAGCGTTTATAAATGAGTTCATATTATGCTACGAAATACTATTAACTACTCTTAATATTCTGTATGATTAACTTGTTCCATTTGACTATTTTGAAGGAAATGGCACCGACTACTCGACACACCGTGAATATGAATGAAGAGGAATTCCGTACTTTTCTAGCTTCAAACATAGCCGCAGTACAGGCTGCGCTACATACCAACAATAACCTTGGATCTAGCAGTACAGGAAATCGTGTAGGATGCACCTACAAAGAATTCACTGCCTGCAAACCTTTGGAATTTTATGGAACCGAAGGACCGATCGGATTGAAACGGTGGACCGAGAAGGTCGAATCGGTGTTTGCCATAAGTAAGTGTACTGAAGAGGACAAAGTGAAGTATGCTACGCATACCTTCCCAGGTTCTGCGTTAACATGGTGGAATACCTATCTAGAGCAAGTGGGACAAGATGATGCGTACGCACTACCGTGGTCAGCATTCAAGCACTTGATGAACGAGAAGTATCGTCCCAGAACCGAGGTCAATAAGCTCAAGACAGAACTTAGAGGGTTACGAACCCAAGGATTTGATATTACCACATACGAAAGACGATTCATAGAATTGTGCCTATTGTGTCCGGGAGCGTTCGAAGATGAGGAAGAGAAGATCGACGCGTTTGTGAAAGGATTACCGGAAAGAATCCAAGAAGATATAAGTTCACACGAGCCCGCCTCCATACAACAGGCATGTAGAATGGCTTACAAACTAGTGAACCAGATTGAGGAAATAATTAAAGAACAGACGGCTGAAGAGGCCAATGTGAAGCAAGTCAAAAGAAAGTGGGAGGAAAACGGTGATAAGAATCACCAATACAACAACAACTACAATAATAATCGCAACAATTATCCCAACAATCGCAACATCAATCGCAACTACAACAAACGGTCCAACAACAAAAACAACAACAACAACAACAACAATAACAACAACAACAACAACAACTACAACAATCATCCCAACAACAATAACAACCGCAACAACAACAACAATCAGAAGCAGCTATGCCAAAGGTGTGAAAAGTATCACTCGGGGTTCTGCACCAAATTTTGCAACAAGTGTAAAAGAAATGGTCATAGCGCGGCGAAGTGTGAGGTCTACGGACCAGGGGTTAACAGAACGAAAGGAACAAATGGTGTCGGAACGAGTAATGGCGGAGCAAGTAGTGTTGGAGCAAGTTATGCCAATGTAGTTTGTTATAAATGTGGAAAACCGGGCCACATTATTAGAAATTACCCGAACCAGGAGAACACGAATGGACAAGGCTGCGGAAGAGTTTTCAATATTAATGCGGCAGAGGCACAGGAAAACCCGGAGCTTGTTACGGGTACATTTCTTATTGACAATAAATCTGCTTACGTTTTATTTGATTCGGGTGCGGATAGAAGCTATATGAGTAGAGATTTTTGTGCTAAATTAAGTTGTCCATTGACACCATTGGATAGTAAATTTTTACTCGAATTAGTAAACGGTAAATTAATTTCAGCAGATAATATATGCCGGAATCGAGAAATTAAACTTGGTAGCGAAATATTTAAGATTGATTTGATACCAGTAGAGTTAGGGAGTTTTGATGTAATAGTTGGCATGGACTGGCTGAAGAAGGTGAAAGCAGAGATCGTATGTTATAAAAATGCAATTCGCATTGTACGAGAAGAAGGAGAACCCTTAATGGTGTACGGAGAAAAGGGCAACATGAAGCTACATCTTATTAGTAATTTGAAGGCACAAAACCTAATAAGAAAAGGTTGCTATGCTGTTATAGCACAAGTCGAGAAAGTACAAACTGAAGAAAAGAGCATCAATGATGTTCCCGTCGCAAAAGAATTTCCCGATGTATTTCCGAAAGAATTACTGGGACTACCTCCACATCGATCTGTTGAATTTCAAATAGATCTTGTACCAGGAGCTGCACCAATCGCTCGTGCTCCTTATAGACTCGCACCCAGCGAGATGAAAGAACTGCAAAGCCAACTGCAAGAACTATTAGAATGTGGTTTCATTCGACCAAGCATATCACCATGGGGAGCTCCTGTTTTGTTTGTCAAGAAGAAGGATGGTACATTTAGGTTGTGTATTGACTACAGAGAGTTGAACAAACTTACCATCAAAAACCGTTATCCACTGCCAAGAATTGACGACTTATTTGATCAACTACAAGGCTCGCCGGTTTATTCGAAGATAGATTTACGTTCTGGATATCATCAAATGCGAGTAAAGGAGGATGATATTCCAAAAACTGCTTTTAGGACGCGTTTTGGTCATTACGAGTTTATGGTTATGCCGTTTGGATTGACTAACGCACCAGCTGTATTCATGGACCTTATGAACCGAGTGTGTGGACCATATCTTGACAATTTTGTCATTGTTTTCATCGATGACATACTTATTTACTCAAAGAATGATCAAGAGCACGAAGAACATTTGAGAAAAGTGCTAGAAGTATTGAGGAAAGAAAAACTGTACGCTAAGTTTTCAAAGTGTGCATTTTGGTTGGAAGAAGTTCAATTCCTCGGTCACATAGTGAACAAAGAAGGTATCCAGGTGGACCGGGCAAAGATCGAAACCGTTGAAAAGTGGGAAACCCCAAAAACTCCGAAGCATATACGTCAATTTTTAGGATTGGCTGGTAACTACAGAAGATTCATCCAAGATTTCTCCAAAGTTGTTAACCCATTGTTGAATGTTGTTAACCCATTGTTTATTATAACAAATGAGATGTTAAATTGTTATATTATCGTGATTTTATGATATATAATATATCTTAGTATGATATATATACAGTTAAATGTCGTTACAACGATAATCGTTACATATATGTCTCGTTTCGAAATCATTAAGTTAGTAGTCTTATTTTTACATATGTATTTCATTGTTAATACACTTAATAATATATTTACTTATCATTTAACATAATTAACCAAGTGTATCAATATCTTAATATGATTCATATGTACCTAGTAAGACGTTGTTATAACGATAATCGTTATATATATCGTTTTCGAGTTTCTTAAATTAATAGTCTCATTTTTATGTATATAACTCATTGTTAATATACTTAATGATATGTTTACTTATCATAGTATCATGTTAACTATATATATATATATCCATATATATGTCATCATATAGTTTTTACATGTTTTAACGTTCGTGAATCACCGGTCAACTTGGGTGGTCAATTGTCTATATGAAACATATTTCAATTAATCAAGTCTTAACAAGTTTGATTGCTTAACATGTTGGAAACATTTAATCATGTAAATATCAATCTCAATTAATATATATAAACATGGAAAAGTTCGGGCCACTACAGTACCTACCCGTTAAATAAATTTCGTCCCGAAATTTTAAGCTGTTGAAGGTGTTGACGAATCTTCTGGAAATAGATGCGGGTATTTCTTCTTCATCTGATCTTCACGCTCCCAGGTGAACTCGGGTCCTCTACGAGCATTCCATCGAACCTTAACAATTGGTATCTTGTTTTGCTTAAGTCTTTTAACCTCACGATCCATTATTTCGATGGGTTCTTCGATGAATTGAAGTTTTTCGTTGATTTGGATTTCATCTAACGGAATAGTCAGATCTTCTTTCGCAAAACATTTCTTCAAATTCGAGACGTGGAAAGTGTTATGTATAGCCACGAGTTGTTGAGGTAACTCAAGTCGGTAAGCTACTGGTCCGACACGATCAATAATCT
Source organism: Rutidosis leptorrhynchoides (assembly GCF_046630445.1). NCBI lineage: Eukaryota > Viridiplantae > Streptophyta > Magnoliopsida > Asterales > Asteraceae > Rutidosis > Rutidosis leptorrhynchoides. Next base: position 489,893,624 of record NC_092336.1, on the reverse strand, counting down.
TGAATGGTCCAATATACCTTGGATTTAATTTCCCTCGTTTACCAAATCGAACAACGCCTTTCCAAGGTGCAACTTTAAGCATGACCATCTCTCCAATTTCAAATTCTATATCTTTTCTTTTAATGTCAGCGTAGCTCTTTTGTCGACTTTGGGCGGTTTTCAACCGTTGTTGAATTTGGATAATCTTCTCGGTAGTTTCTTGTATAATCTCCGGACCCGTAATCTGTCTATCCCCCACTTCACTCCAAAAAATCAGAGACTTGCACTTTCTACCATAAAGTGCTTCAAACGGCGCCATCTCAATGCTTGAATGGTAGCTGTTGTTGTAGGAAAATTCTTCTAATGGTAGCTGTCGATCCCAACTGTTTTCGAAATCAATAACACATGCTCGTAGCATGTCTTCAAGCGTTTGTATCGTCCTTTCGCTCTGCCCATCAGTTTGTGGATGATAGGCAGTACTCATGTCTAGACGATTTCCTAATGCTTGCTGTAATGTCTGCCAGAATCTTGAAATAAATCTGCCATCCCTATCAGAGATAATAGAGATTGGTATTCAATGTCTGGAGACGACTTCCTTCAAATACAGTCGTGCTAACTTCTCCATCTTGTCATCTTCTCTTATTGGCAGGAAGTGTGCTGATTTGGTGAGACGATCAACTATTACCCAAATAGTATCAAAACCACTTGCAGTCCTTGGCAATTTAGTGATGAAATCCATGGTAATGTTTTCCCATTTCCATTCCGGGATTTCGGGTTGTTGAAGTAGACCTGATGGTTTCTGATGCTCAGCTTTGACCTTAGAACACGTCAAACATTCTCCTACGTATTTAGCAACATCGGCTTTCATACCCGGCCACCAAAAATGTTTCTTAAGATCCTTGTACATCTTCCCCGTTCCAGGATGTATTGAGTATCTGGTTTTATGAGCTTCTCTAAGTACCATTTCTCTCATATCTCCAAATTTTGGTACCCAAATTCTTTCAGCCCTATACCGGGTTCCGTCTTCCCGAATATTAAGATTCTTCTCCGATCCTTTGGGTATTTCATCCTTTAAATTTCCCTCTTTTAAAACTCCTTGTTGCGCGTCCTTTATTTGAGTTGTAAGGTTATTATGAATAATTATATTCATAGATTTTAATCGAATGGGTTCTCTGTCCTTTCTGCTCAAGGCGTCGGCTACCACATTTGCCTTCCCCGGGTGGTAACGAATCTCAAAGTCGTAATCATTCAACAATTCAATCCACCTACGCTGCCTCATATTCAGTTGTTTCTGATTAAATAGGTGCTGAAGACTTTTGTGGTCGGTATATATAATACTTTTGACCCCATATAAGTAGTGCCTCCAAGTCTTTAATGCAAAAACAACCGCGCCTAATTCCAAATCATGCGTCGTATAATTTTGCTCGTGAATCTTCAATTGTCTAGACGCATAAGCAATCACCTTCGTTCGTTGCATTAATACACAACCGAGACCTTGCTTTGATGCATCACAATAAATCACAAAATCATCCTTCCCTTCAGGCAATGACAATATAGGTGCCGTAGTTAGCTTTTTCTTCAATAACTGAAACGCTTTCTCTTGTTCATCCTTCCATTCAAATTTCTTCCCTTTATGCGTTAATGCAGTCAAGGGTTTTGCTATTCTGGAAAAGTCTGGGATGAACCTTCTGTAGTAACCAGCTAGTCCTAAAAACTGGCGTATGTGTTTCGGAGTTTTCGGGGTTTCCCACTTTTCAACAATTTCTATCTTTGCCGGATCCACCTTAATACCTTTTTTTGTTCACTATGTGACCGAGGAATTGAACTTCTTCCAACCAAATTGCACACTTTGAAAATTTAGCGTACAATTCTTCCTTCCTCAATACTTCTAACACCTTTTTCAAATGTTCACCGTGTTCTTGGTCATTCTTTGAGTAAATAAGTATGTCATCAATGAAAACAATGGCAAACTTGTCAAGGTATGGTCCACACACTCGGTTCATAAGGTCCATGAACACAGCTAGTGCATTAGTTAAACCAAACGGCATGACCATAAACTCGTAATGACCGTAACGTGTTCTGAAAGCAGTCTTTGGAATATCATCTTCTTTCACCCGCATTTGATGATACCCGGAACGTAAGTCAATCTTTGAATAAACAGACGAGCCTTGTAGTTGATCAAATAAGTCGTCAATTCTTAGTAGTGGGTAGCGGTTCTTGATGGTAAGTTTGTTCAACTCTCGGTAGTCGATACACAACCTGAATGTACCATCTTTCTTCTTGACAAACAAAACAGGAGCTCCCCACGGTGATGTGCTTGGTCGAATGAAACCACGCTCTAAAAGTTCTTGTAATTGGCTTTGCAGTTCTTTCATCTCGCTAGGTGCGAGTCTGTAAGGAGCACGAGCGATTGATGCAGCTCCTGGTACAAGATCTATTTGAAATTCAACGGATCGATGTGGGGGTAATCCCGGTAATTCTTTCGGAAATACATCGGGAAATTCTTTTGCGACGGGAACATCATTGATGCTCTTTTCTTCAGTTTGTACTTTCTCGACGTGTGCTAGAACAGCATAGCAACCTTTTCTTATTAGTTTTTGTGCCTTCAAATTACTAATAAGATGTAGCTTCGTGTTACCCTTTTCTCCGTACACCATTAAGGGTTTTCCTTTTTCTCGTATAATGCGAATTGCATTTTTGTAACAAACGATCTCTGCTTTCACTTCTTTCAACTAGTCCATACCGATTATCACATCAAAACTCCCTAACTCTACTGGTATCAAATCAATCTTAAATGTTTCGCTAACCAGTTTAATTTCTCGATTCCGACATATATTATCTGCTGAAATTAATTTACCATTTGCTAATTCGAGTAAAAATTTACTATCCAAAGGCGTCAATGGACAACTTAATTTAGCACAAAAATCTCTACTCATATAGCTTCTATCCGCAGCCGAATCAAATAAAACGTAAGCAGATTTATTGTCAATAAGAAACGTACCCGTAACAAGCTCCGGGTCTTCCTGTGCCTCTGCCGCATTAATATTGAAAACTCTTCTGCGGCCTTGTCCATTCGTGTTCTCTTGGTTCGGGTAATTTCTAATAATGTGGCCCGGTTTTCCACATTTATAACAAACTACATTGGCATAACTTACTCCGACACTACTTGCTCCGCCATTACTCGTTCCGACACCATTTGTTCCTTTCGTTCTATTAACCCCTGGTCCGTAGACCTCACACTTCGCCGCGCTATGACCATTTCTTTTACACTTGTTGCAAAATTTGGTGCAGAACCCCGAGTGATACTTTTCACACCTTTGGCATAGCTGCTTCTGATTGTTGTTGTTGTTGCGGTTATTATTGTTGTTGGGATGATTGTTGTAGTTGCTGTTGTTGTTGTTGTTGTTGTTGGGCCATTTGTTGTAGTTGCGATTGATGTTGCGATTGTTGGGATAATTATTGCGATTATTGTTGTAATTGCTGTTGTTGTTGTATTGGTGATTCTTATCACCGTTTTCCTCCCACTTTCTTTTGACTTGCTTCACATTGGCCTCTTCAGCAGTCTGTTCTTTAATTCTTTCTTCAATCTGGTTCACTAGTTTGTGAGCCATTCTACATGCCTGTTGTATGGAGGCGGGCTCGTGTGAACTTATATCTTCTTGGATTCTTTCCTGTAATCCTTTCACAAACGCGTCGATCTTCTCTTCCTCATCTTTGAATGCTCCCGGACACAATAGGCACAATTCTGTGACTCGTCTTTCGTATGTGGTAATATCAAATCCTTGGGTTCGTAACCCTCTAAGTTCTGTCTTGAGCTTATTGACCTCGATTCTGGGACGGTACTTCTCGTTCATCAAGTGCTTGAATGCTGACCACGGTAGTGCGTACGCATCGTCTTGTCCCACTCGCTCTAGATAGGTATTCCACCATGTTAACGCAGAACCTGTGAATGTATGCGTAGCGTACTTCACTTTGTCCTCTTCAGTACACTTACTTATGACAAACACCGATTCGACCTTCTCGGTCCACCGTTTCAATCCGATCGGTCCTTCGGTTCCATCAAATTCCAAAGGTTTGCAGGCAGTGAATTCTTTGTAGGTGCATCCTACACGATTTCCTGTACTGCTAGATCCAAGGTTATTGTTGGTATGTAGCGCAACATGTACTGCGGCTATGTTTGAAGCTAGGAAAGTACGGAATTCCTCTTCATTCATATTCACAGTGTGTCGAGTAGTCGGTGGCATTTCCTTCAAAATAGTCAAATGGAACAAGTTAATCATACAGAATATTAAGAGTAGTTAATAGTATTTCGGAGCATAATATGAACTCATTTATAAAAGCTTTTTCTTCATATTAGCGTTTTATAAGTTTAAATTCGGGTAGTACCTGCCCGTTAAGTTCATACTTAGTAGCTAATATACAATTCAACTACTACAATTCTATATGAAAAACTGATTATAATAATATTTCGCGTTCAAACTTTTACACAATATTTTACAAACTTACAATACCGCTAATTTTACATATAGCATGAAATATAGCACACAATAAATTTGATACAAGATGGTTGTGAAGATAATTCTAGCTAGTACACAAGTCGTTCAGTAAAGGCAATAAAGACACGTAATTCATACGTCCAGAAACAAGTCATGCATTCTGGTTTTACTAGGATTACTTCCCATCCTTGGTCTTGTGGAACATAACCATTATGGCGATTGATAAGACAGCGTGTTGTAACGTCGTCAAAGGGACGAGGGTTACGTAATGTCCAACAGTCCCGTAACAATCTAAAAACCTCATTTCTTACGCCAATTACCGACTCCGTCACTTGTGGGAACGTTTTGTTTAATAGTTGTAGCCCGATGTTCTTGTTCTCACTTTGGTGAGAAGCGAAAATTACTAATCCGTAAGCATAACATGCTTCTTTATGTTGCATGTTAGCCGCTTTTTCTAAATCACGAAATCCAATATTCGGATATATTGAGTCAAAATAATTTCTTAACCCATTGCGTAAAATAGCATTTGGGTTCCCCGCAATATATGCGTCAAAGTAAACACATCGTAACTTATGGATTTCCCAATGTGATATCCCCCATCTTTCGAACGAAAGCCTTTTATAAACCAAGGCATTCTTAGAACGTTCTTCGAATGTCTTACAAACTGATCTCGCCTTAAATAGTTGTGCCGAAGAATTCTGACCGACTCTAGACAAGATTTCATCAATCATGTCTCCGGGTAGGTCTCTTAAAATATTGGGTTGTCTATCCATTTTGTGTTTTTATACTGTAAAATAGACAAGAGTTAGATTCATAAAAAAAAAATACTTATTAATACAAGCAATTTTTACATATATCATAAAGCATAAGCACACTATATTACATATATTACACCACACGAATACAACTATCTTATTCCGACTCGCTTGTTTCTTCTTCTTCTTCGGTTTTGGTTCGTTTTGCCAAGTTTCTAGGGATATATGATGTTCCCCTAATACGAGCCGTCGTTTTCCACATTGGTTTAGAAAAACCTGGTGGTTTAGAGGTTCCCGGGTCATTGTTACAACTTAAGGACTTCGGGGGTTGACGATACATATAAAGTTTATCGGGGTTGGAATTAGATTTTTCTATTTTTATGCCCTTTCCCTTATTATTTTCTTTTTCCTTTTTAAATTCATTGGGGTAATTTCTATAACATCATCGGAATTCTCGTCGGAATCCAATTCATCGGAGAATTGGTAATCCTCTCAATATTTTGCTTCCTTGGCGGAAACACCATTGACCATAATTAATCTTGGTCGGTTGGTTGAGGATTTTCTTTTACTTAACCGTTTTATTATTTCCCCCACCGGTTCTATTTCTTCATCCGGTTCCGATTCTTCTTCCGGTTCCAATTCTTCTTCTGGTTCCGACTCTTCTTCCGGTTCCTCTTCGGGAACTTGTGAATCAATCCACGAATCATTCCAATTTACATTTGACTCTTCATTATTATTAGGTGAGTCAATGGGACTTGTTCTAGAGGTAGACATCTATCACATAATATCAAACGCGTTAAGAGATTAATATATCACATAATATTCACATGTTAAAAATATATAGTTTCCAACAAAATTTGTTAAGCAATCATTTTTCAAGTAAACACGGTCGAAGTCCAGACTCACTAATGCATCCTAACAAACTCGATAAGACACACTAATGCAAAATTCTGGTTCTCTAAGACCAACGCTCGGATACCAACTGAAATGTCCCGTTCTTATTGATTAAAAACGCTCTATATTAATTGATTTCGTTGCGAGGTTTTGACCTCTATAAGAGACGTTTTTCAAAGACTGCATTCATTTTAAAACAAACCATAACCTTTATTTCATCAATAAAGGTTTAAAAAGCTTTTCGTAGATTATCAAATAATGATAATCTAAAATATCCTGTTTACACACGACCATTACATAATGGTTTACAATACAAATATGTTACAACAAAATAAGTTTCTTGAATACAGTTTTTACACAATATCATACAAGCATGGACCCCAAATCTCGTCCTTATTTAAGTATGCGACAGCGGAAGCTCTTAATAATCACCTGAGAATAAACATGCTTAAAACGTCAACAAAAATGTTGGTGAGTTATAGGTTTAACCTATATATATCAAATCATAATAATAGACCACAAGATTTCATATTTCAATACACATCCCATACATAGAGATAAAAATCATTCATATGGTGAACACCTGGTAACCGACATTAACAAGATGCATATATAAGAATATCCCCATCATTCCGGGACACCCTTCGGATATGATATAAATTTCGAAGTACTAAAGCATCCGGTACTTTGGATGGGGTTTGTTAGGCCCGATAGATCTATCTTTAGGATTCGCGTCAATTAGGGTATCTGTTCCCTAATTCTTAGATTACCAGACTTAATAAAAAGGGGCATATTCGATTTCGATAATTCAACCATAGAATGTAGTTTCACGTACTTGTGTCTATTTTGTAAATCATTTATAAAACCTGCATGTATTCTCATCCCAAAAATATTAGATTTTAAAAGAGGGACTATAACTCACTTTCACAGATTTTTACTTCGTCGGGAAGTAAGACTTGGCCACTGGTTGATTCATGAACCTATAACAATATATACATATATATCAAAGTATGTTCAAAATATATTTACAACACTTTTAATATATTTTGATGTTTTAAGTTTATTAAGTCAGCTGTCCTCGTTAGTAACCTACAACTAGTTGTCTACAGTTAGATGTACAGAAATAAATCGATAAATATTATCTTGAATCAATCCACGACCCAGTGTATAGGTATCTCAGTATTGATCACAACTCAAACTATATATATTTTGGAATCAACCTCAACCTTGTATAGCTAACTCCAACATTCACATATAGAGTGTCTATGGTTGTTCCGAAATATATATAGATGTGTCGACATGATAGGTCAAAACATTGTATACGTGTCTATGGTATCTCAAGATTATATAATATACAATACAAGTTGATTAAGTTATGGTTGGAATAGATTTGTTACCAATTTTCACGTAGCTAAAATGAGAAAAATTATCCAATCATGTTTTACCCATAACTTCTTCATTTTAAATCCGTTTTGAGTGAATAAAATTTCTATGGTTTCATATTGAACTCTATTTTATGAATCTAAACAGAAAAAGTATAGGTTTATAGTCGGAAAAATAAGTTACAAGTCGTTTTTGTAAAGGTAGTCATTTTAGTTGAAGGAACGACGTCTAGATGACCATTTTAGAAAACATACTTCCACTTTGAGTTTAACCATAATTTTTGGATATAGTTTCATGTTCATAATAAAAATCATTTTCTCAGAATAACAACTTTTAAATCAAAGTTTATCATAGTTTTTAATTAACTAACCCAAAACAGCCCGCGGTGTTACTACGACGGCGTAAATCCGGTTTTACGGTGTTTTTCGTGTTTCCAGGTTTTAAATCATTAAGTTAGCATATCATATAGATATATAACATGTGTTTAGTTGATTTTAAAAGTCAAGTTAGAAGGATTAACTTTTGTTTGCGAACAAGTTTAGAATTAACTAAACTATGTTCTAGTGATTACAAGTTTAAACCTTCGAATAAGATAGCTTTATATGTATGAATCGAATGATGTTATGAACATCATTACTACCTTAAGTTCCTTGGATAAACCTACTGGAAAAGAGAAAAATGGATCTAGCTTCAACGGATCCTTGGATGGCTCGAAGTTCTTGAAGCAGAATCATGACACGAAAACAATTTCAAGTAAGATCATCACTTGAAATAAGATTGTTATAGTTATAGAAATTGAACCAAAGTTTGAATATGATTATTACCTTGTATTAGAATGATAACCTACTGTAAGAAACAAAGATTTCTTGAGGTTGGATGATCACCTTACAAGATTGGAAGTGAGCTAGCAAACTTGAAAGTATTCTTGATTTTATGTAACTAGAACTTGTAGAATTTATGAAGAACACTTAGAACTTGAAGATAGAACTTGAGAGAGATTAATTAGATGAAGAAAATTGAAGGATGAAAGTTTTTTTAGGTGTTTTTGGTCGTTGGTGTATGGATTAGATATAAAGGATATGTAATTTTGTTTTCATGTAAATAAGTCATGAATGATTACTCATATTTTTGTAATTTTATGAGATATTTCATGCTAGTTGCCAAATGATGGTTCCTACATGTGTTATGTGACTCACATGGGCTGCTAAGAGCTGATAATTGGAGTGTATATACCAATAGTACATACATCTAAAAGCTGTGTATTGTACGAGTACGAATACGGGTGCATACGAGTAGAATTGTTGATGAAACTGAATGAGAATGTAATTGTAAGCATTTTTGTTAAGTAGAAGTATTTTGATAAGTGTATTGAAGTCATTAAAAAGTGTATAAATACATATTAAAACACTACATGTATATACATTTTAACTGAGTCGTTAAGTCATCGTTAGTCGTTACATGTAAGTGTTGTTTTGAAACCTTTAGGTTAACGATCTTGTTAAATGTTGTTAACCCAATGTTTATAATATCAAATGAGATTTTAAATTATTATATTATCATGATATTATCATGTATGAATATCTCTTAATATGATATATATACATTAAATGTCTTTACAACGATAATCGTTACATATATGTCTCGTTTAAAAATCATTAAGTTAGTAGTCTTGTTTTTACATATGTAGTTCATTGTTAATATACTTAATGATATGTTTACTTATCATAGAATCATGTTAACTATATATATATATATCCATATATATGTCATCATATAGTTTTTATAAGTTTTAACGTTCGTGAATCACCGGTCAACTTGGGTGGTCAATTGTCTATATGAAACATATTTCAATTAATCAAGTCTTAACAAGTTTGATTGCTTAACATGTTGGAAACATTTAATCATGTAAATATCAATCTCAATTAATATATATAAACATGGAAAAGTTCGGGCCACTACATAGCAGCCCATGTGAGTCACCTAACACATGTGGGAACCATCATTTGGCAACTAGCATGAAATATCTCATAAAATTACAAAAATATGAGTAATCATTCATGACTTATTTACATGAAAACAAAATTACATATCCTTTATATCTAATCCATGCACCAACGACTAAAAACACCTACAAACACTTTCATTCTTCAATTTTATTCATCTAATTGATCTCTCTCAAGTTCTATCTTCAAGTTCTAAGTGTTCTTCATAAATTCCAAAAGTTCTATTTTCATAAAATCAAGAATACTTCCAAGATTGCAAGTTTACTTCCAAGTTTTCTAAATCCATTCCAAGTAATCATCCAAGATCAAGAAACCTTTGTTACTTACATTAGGTTATCTTTCTAATACAAGGTAATAATCATATTCAAACTTTAATTCAATTTCTATAACTATAACAATCTTATTTCGAGTGGAAATCTTACTTGAAATTGTTTTCGTGTCATGATTCTGCTTCAAGAACTTTCAAGCCATCCAAGGATCCTTTGAAGCTAGATCTATTTTTCTCATTTCCAGTAGGTTTATCCAAGGAACTTGAGGTATTAATGATGTTCATAACATCATTCGATTCATACATATAAAGCTATCTTATTCGAAGGTTTAAACTTGTAATCACTAGAACATAGTTTAGTTAATTCTAAACTTGTTCGCAAATAAAAGTTAATCCTTCTAACTTGACTTTTAAAATCAACTAAACACATGTTCTATATCTATATGATATGCTAACTTAATGATTTAAAACCTGGAAACACGAAAAACACCGTAAAATCGGATTTACGCCGTCGTAGTAACACCGTGGGCTGTTTTGGGTTAGTTAATTAAAAACTATGATAAACTTTGATTTAAAAGTTGTTATTCTGGGAAAATGATTTTTATTATGAACATGAAACTATATCCAAAAATTATGGTTAAACTCAAAGTGGAAGTATGTTTTCTAAAATGGTCATCTAGATGTCGTTCTTTCGACTGAAATGACTACCTTTATAAAAACGACTTGTAACTTATTTTTACGACTATAAACATATACTTTTTCTGTTTACATTCATAAAATAGAGTTCAATATGAAACCATAGCAATTTGATTCACTCAAAACGGATTTAAAATGAAGAAGTTATGGGTAAAACAAGATTGGATAATTTTTCTCATTTTAGCTACATGAAAATTGGTAACAAATCTATTCCAACCATAACTTAATCAACTTGTATTATATATTGTGTAATCTTGAGATACCATAGACACGTATACAATGTTTCGACCTATCATGTCGACACATCTATATATATTTCGGAACAACCATAGACATTCTATATGTGAATGTTGGAGTTAGCTATACAGGGTTGAGGTTGATTCCAAAATATATATAGTTTGAGTTGTGATCAATACTGAGATACATATACACTGGGTCGTGGATTGATTCAAGATAATATTTATCGATTTATTTCTGTACATCTAACTGTGGACAACTAGTTGTAGGTTACTAACGAGGACAGCTGACTTAATAAACTTAAAACATCAAAATATATTAAAAGTGTTGTAAATATATTTTGAACATACTTTGATATATATGTATATATTGTTATAGGTTCGTGAATCAACCAGTGGCCAAGTCTTACTTCGTCGCTTCCCGACGAAGTAAAAATCTATGAAAGTGAGTTATAGTCCCACTTTTAAAATCTAATATTTTTGGGATGAGAATACATGCAGGTTTTATAAATGATTTACAAAATAGACACAAGTACGTGAAACTACATTCTATGGTTGAATTATTGAAATCAAATATGCCCCTTTTTATTAAGTCTGGTAATGTAAGAATTAGGGAACAGACACCCTAATTGACGCGAATCCTAAAGATAGATTTATTGGGCCTAACAAACCCCATCCAAAGTACCGGATGCTTTAGTACTTCGAAATTTATATCATATCCGAAGGGTGTCCCAGAATGATGGGGATATTCTTATATATGCATCTTGTTAATGTCGGTTACCAGGTGTTCACCATATGAATGATTTTTATCTCTATGTATGGGATGTGTATTGAAATATGAAATCTTGTGGTCTATTGTTACGATTTGATATATATAGGTTAAACCTATAACTCACCAACATTTTTGTTGACGTTTAAAGCATGTTTATTCTCAGGTGAATACTAAGAGCTTCCGCTATTGCATACTAAAATAAGAACAAGATTTGGAGTCCATGTTTGTATGATATTGTGTAAAAACTGCATTCAAGAAACTGATTTCGATGTAACATATTTGTATTGTAAACCATTATGTAATGGTCGTGTGTAAACAGGATATTTTAGATTATCATTATTTGATAATCTACGTAAAGCTTTTTAAACCTTTATTTATGAAATAAAGGTTATGGTTTGTTTTAAAAATGAATGCAGTCTTTGAAAAACGTCTCATATAGAGGTCAAAACCTCGCAACGAAATCAATTAATATGGAACGTTTTTAATCAATAAGAACGGGACATTTCACATTTGTCATCTTATTAAGGAGAACTATCGATGCCCAGCAGGTAATGCTTGGAGGAATAAGGATTCAGACTCTAACTACGAAGTTACAGATGAGGAAGGACAAGGTGATCATCAGAAAGCTTCTGGTAATGTTCAAGGAGGAGATAAGGTTGATGACGAGATTATCGAGGGTGATGATGAAGCGACAGAGGAGGATGTCAGCTTGATTCAGAGAAAGAGGAAAGGAAAGGATCCTATGACCGCAGAGCAACTGAAGAAGAAGGAGAAAAGAACAAAGTATTCCTATGATTCACCTCAGAGATCATCACAAGGAGGCTCGAAACAACAAGCTCAGAGAAAGCCATCTGGGTTTATGAAGGATGCAAGAGCTGCTGTTACCTCACCTAAACCTACAACAACAACACCTCAGGTCACGTCAGATGAATACAAGACACAACAAAATTTGTTGATGTCATTGATCACAAAAATAACCAATCTGGAGAATCAAGCTACTGAAGAGAATAAGATCAGTAATGCTAAGATTGATTCGTTGGTGAAAGAGAACAAGAGGTTATCTGATAGACTGGACTGTCAGAAGGAAAGAACAGATAAATTGAAGAAGAAGTTTTCGATGATTAAGAGTGAGAACAGGGAGAAGATGAAGAAGTTGAATGAAAGAATCGAACAACTTACCACGGGTAAAACCAAGTTGATAACGGAGAAAGGAGAAGAGTATTCTTCTGATTTGGGAGAAGGTGATGAAAGAGATGATGAAGAAGATGCTGGAACTGGAGGACCCTCTTTTGATATACCGTTAGTGATACCTATTCGAAGTTTTAATGAATACGGTGAGGTCTTTACTGCTGAATATTATATGAATTATTCAAATGTTTTTAATGACGCAAAAAAGGGGGACGTTCCACCAAGTGAGTTTCCTTTGGAACAGCTTGCTGCTCTGGCATATGACAGCGAAAACGATACGGAGAATGCAGAGTCAGTTGAAGCTGAAAACCAGGCTCCACAGGAAGAGTGATTGTCAAGTATCCCTCCCGAATCAATCTAAAATATCAACTTAAGTGATTTCGATAATATGTTTGCTGATGAGAAGAGTGAAGATTCTGTTGGTAAAGATAGTTTGAAAGAGGATGTGATTATTGAATCCGAGGATGAATTTGTGATAGAATCTGATGACGAAGAAGAAGAAGAAGAAGAAGAAGAAGAAGAAGAAGAAGAAGAAGAAGAAGAAGAAGAAGAAGAAGAAGAAGAAGAAGAAGAAGAAGAAGAAGAAGAAGAAGAAGAAAAAGTTGAGATTGTTATGCCTTCGCTTGAGCCATACTCGCATCCGTCACTCAACACCTTAAGTGATTTCTTCAATCTGAGCTGTGAAGAGAAAAGAAAGAACTTAATTGAGTTAGAAAAGGCGAGGAAGGTATACAAAAACAAGTGAAAGAAGTGGATGTTATGTTAGAAAGGAACAAGAAGATCCGACATGAGAAACTGCTCGTTGAGAAAGAAAGAAAAGAAACTGAATTGAAAGATAAGAAACTCCGAGCCGAACAAGCTAAAGTCGAGACATGGAATGAGATTAATGAATGGTTCAAACGTGATAGGGTTAAGGTGAGTAGAAACGTTAAGGAAGACGAAGATCGTCAAAGTTGGTAGAAACAGAACGTTGTTAACCCTGATCAAGTAGATAAACCAGAACTTGAGCCGAAGTTTGTTAGTTTCTATAAGAAAGGTAAAAGAACCAAGAAGTACTCCAAGGGTAAAATTTTGAGTTGGGGCTATTTCAAGGAGATCAATTGTTTTGCGATAAAGAGGGAAGGCGGAGTAGATTATATGGCACGTCCAAGTCACTTCAAAACTCTACCGTACTTTGAGATCATGCAACTTGCGAAGCTGAAGATGTTGAACACTGAAGATTGTGACCTTTCCAGGTGGTTTCAAAGAAAACTTAGATATGAGTATAAGACAGGGAAATGGGACAAAGAAAAATTCTAAGGGAGGACCTATCCGTGTTGTTAAGTTCCGTACAGCTAAGTATATGAAACAATCTCCCTTGATGCCATTACCCAAGGATATCTGTAAAAACTTCAGATGGTGGTTATATGATGAGTTATCGGAAGAAGCCATGATCTTGACTGCAATTGAGAAGGATGATGGAAGCATACAGTTCAATAATGTGAGGATTCTAGATCCTATGTGGCTGAGGAACTTGTCGAGATTTGATGTGGAGACTCTTCACCGCCATCACATTACATTCAGAGACGATTGAAAGGAGGAAGCTATGAGATATCAACATGTGATCGATGTACTCTATGCATACCTCAACAAAGAAAGTGATGCTCAAAGCTCAAACCAAGTTCAAGCCAGCTGATGTGTGTCGAATAATGTGATACTAGTTAGTAATTTTGTTTGTTTTTGTTTTTGATGGTGATGTATTTTGGAGAGAGAGAGAATCTGGATATATAATTGATATTAGACTAATGCTACTTTTGGACTTATGATATTTCACGAACGTTTACTTTATTGTAATCGATGTTCTAGGTCCTAGGGGGAGTTGTTGATGCATGTTCTGTAAGTCCCTAGACATCTTGCCTACGTTTGTGATTAGTACTTCAGTTTATGGGATACCATGATCGCTCGTTATTATCCTATCTGTGTTTGTATGTGGTTACAGGTACTGCAGGAACGCGATATGGATGTTTGACTATGTTAGACTTAGTCAGACATACGAGTGAAGCATCACTCGTACGGCTGACAGGCTCATACGCACGGTTGATGCTGAGCTAAGTCATAATTATAACCTGAATGAGAAAACACGAGTGAGTGATCACCCGTACGGCTGATGAAGCCAACTCGTACGTGTGATGGATGACTCGTACGGCTGAGTCAACAGCAGGGGTATATAAAGTCTTATGTTCTTCATTTTAGGTTAAGCCTCTCTTACACACAATCACTCAGATCTGGTTCACCTGATCCGATTCTCTCTCAACCCAAATCACTCCTGGTAGTGAATAATAGCTCTAGGCATTAATCTAATCACAATCCTTGTTGTGGTTTGACTAAATTAATCCCAAAAAGCTACCCATATTCACTTTGATTGGTTTGATTCACTAATTCCGCCTTTGTGTGAATTAAACCTGTTGATCTCGAAGTTCCTAGTCATGTTTCATCAATTATGTTATATATATATATATATATATATATATATATATATATATATATATATATATATATATATATATATATATATATATATATATATATATATATATATATATATATAATATAATAATTAATTATTATTTTAGAGATATTTAATTAATAATAAACATTAATATTAATTATTAAATAACAATAACTTATATATTAAGTTAACTTATAATGTATATTACATTATATATATATATATATATATATATATATATATATATATATATATATATATATATATATATATATATATATATATATAAAATATATATATATATGTGTGTGTGTGTGTGTGTGTGTGTGATAAATACAAATAAAGAATAACATTAAATAACTAAGTATAATATATTATATAATTGTTATAACAATAATAGTTATATATTAATATAATAACATAAAAAAGAAAATATTTATATATGTGATTAAGATATACATATTTAATATAATATAACAATTAATATATAATATAATATAAGCAACTAATTAATATATAATAAATAATAATGATAGTTAAATACTTATTATATACATATATAACTTGAACTATAATTGTATGTACAAGTAATCTATTAAGTGTTGTATTTATATACACACCCGACTAGTGAATGCTATAATCATACCGATGAAAGTACGATTTATACAAACTTCACCGCTACTTACGAACGTAAGTGAATGATGTCTAGGTTGCCATTATGGGATAAGGTTGTGGATCTCGAATGTCATGACATAGTTTCTGATCAAGAGTCCTGGTCCCCGGTTACATCTGGTCATTCCGGACTTATTTGATAGCATCGAGGTTTGCGTAAGTTGTACAAGGTCTAAACCTGATTATGGTGGACACAAAAACACTTGTAAAACAACTCTTAAGTTTACTTAGGATTTTCATTGTCATTTGGACAATTTCTGATCAAACTTATATATCTCTAGGTTGAGATCTCGATTGCATTTCTTGCTTCTATTTCCGTTGTGGATATTCTTTGCTGTGCTATTTTAAGGTGAACTTCATAGCCCCACTTTTTACTATTTCTTAATTGTTTACAAACTTTGGGGTGAGACACATGCTTGCTTTTAAAACTATTTTACGCTTAGATACAAGTACTCAAAACTGTTTAGCTGTGCTGCCATGCAATATTTCATGCTAAATCCCTACCATGATATCGTTAATTGCTTAGTGAACGTAAACTTAGTTAATGTGAGTAGGCCTATTGAGAGCGATGTCTCTATCTAGTTGACCGTTGGTCAATGGTACATGTTAATGATTCCACGACACGAATGAACAAAGTGTTAGGGTAACTTATGTTTAGTCTCGATATCATAACTTCAACACTTACTTTTGAATGATTTCTCTACATCAAACTTTATAACTAAATCTTGTGGTCTAAAATGATTATAAACCTATGTTGTTCACTCAACCATTTTTTGGTTGACACTTTAAGCATGTTTTGTCTCAGGTGAAGATTGCTAAAAGATTACTTGCTACTTGGAATTGGCTGCTATGGAGTCCGCATTCATTATTTATATTATGCATTAAAACAATATCATTTACATCTTGGTTTATCAGTTGTAATGACAATTTATTTCCGCTACTTTAAATACATTGGTTTTTAATAAAAACATCTCATTTAGAGTCGTTCTCGCTTTACACTTGTGTTATGATATTGAAAAGTCACAAATACCCCTGGCCCTATTTGGGGGTGTGACAGGGAGGAAAATGAGCAAGAAGAAGAAGAAGAGCGGGTTAGGAATGAGTATGAAATGGGGAACTTTGGGTCTAGTAGTGGGGCACCGGGTTCAGGTAGTGGTGTTCCGGGGGATTATGACCACTCTTGGTTTGTTAACCAATTTGCCCAAATTAATATTAATCAAGGCAACCAAGAATATGAAGCCTGTTACAACTTTTCGGGCCTCCGAGCGGTATCACATTTGCAAGTTCATTATGATCAGCTACACCGCTCGGATCCGAACGCCCCGATGCCATTTTCCCCCGTTTATAACCAATATGATTTTGAGGACCCACGGAGCCAATCCCTAATCGATTATGACCACAACGAAGCTTTGAGGAGAGCTCTAGAGTTTGAGCATTTCGAGAGGTTAAGACAACAACAACAACAAGATCAAGATGCATGGAGTACTCCATCCAATTATGAAGACTATCTGAACCCGGACCAATCCGGGAGTTCCTACAATGGTGGTTATAATTGGTAACTCTATTTGTTGTGCTCTCACTCTTCTTATTGGCTGTTTAATTAAACTTATGATTGTTGATTTGTGGAATTTTTTTTTTAAAATAATCAGTTTGTAATAATCGTGGGTGGATGGTTTGGGAATTTGAAACAATTTGGTAATGATTTGTAGTTGTGTGTGAACTTTCAAACTTTATTTGTGTTTTGGTTGTTTGAATGTTGATAGTTGATAATTGAACTTTCCTAGGGAGCACTAAAAAGCACAAATCATGGTATGTTTACTCTTAAAGTGCACAACTTGTAGATAATTGAACCTTCCTAGGGAGCATATATATGTGTTTGTTTGTTTGATTGCTTAAGGAGACTGAGAGGATGTGGAGATTGTTAGTTTAGGCTTGAATTGTGGTCGATTTTGATGGCATTTGAAGATTGTTTGAAGCATTGCATTGTGTTTTGGTTGGTAGTAGATGTCAAACCCCCAAATAGGGCCGGGGAAATATGACTTCACAATATCACAACACCAGTATGTATAAACGAGAACGACTCTATATGAGACGTTTTTATTAAAACCAATGTATTAACGCAGCGGATAGTATTAAGTCATTACAATTGTAAACTTTAATGTACTAATGCAATAATATGAATGTATAAATGCGGACTCTAAAAGCAGCAAAGTCCAAATAGCAACTAATCTTTAGCAATCTTCACCTGAGACAAAATATGCTTAAAGTGTCAACCAAAAATGGTTGAGTGAACAACATAGGTTTATCAATAATAACCAAGTTTTTAGACCACAAGATTTAATTATAAAGTTTAATCAGTTCGGTAGTAATGCTGGTGTATATGATATCGATACTAACCATAAGTTACCCTAAACACATTACGTTCGTGTCGTGAATCATTATTATGTATCCATTGACCAACGGTCATCCGGATAGAGACGTCACTCTCAATAGCACTATTCACAATAACTAAGCTTGCCTTTATACGTAGCAATTAACGATATCATGGTAGGAATTTAGCATGAATCAAAGCATGTTAGCAACAGTTTGATCTAATCAAAATAAAGTTTGAGTACTCGTGTCTAAGCGTAAAACAATTTAAAAGAAAGCATGTGTCTCACCCCAAAGTTTATATTAGTAAATAGAGAAAGTTAAAAAGTGGGGCTATGAAGTTCACCTTGGTAGCACAGAAGAGTTATTTCACAAAAGAATGAACTGAACGGAAGAACGTGATCGAGATCTCAACCTAGAGATTGAACGTATGATCAGATATTGCCTAACAGACAACGTATGTACTAATATAGTAACTATAGTAATAGTGTTGGTTTTTTAAAAGAATTTCCATTTTCAAAAGGTTACTATTTATGGAAAACTTCCACTTATAGTAACTTTCCAATTATAGAAAGTTCGGGTTATAATCTTTAGCAAGACGTTGTACAACTTTACTCAAACTTTGTTGCCATCAAATAAGTCAGAAATAACCAGATGTAACCGAGGGCCCAGGACTCTTGACCAGAATCTAAGTCATGGCATTCAAGATCCACAAGCTATCCCCATAAATGGCAACCTAGACATCATTCACTTACGACCGTGAGTAGCGGTGAAGTTCGCATAAGTCATACCTTATCTTGATTAACCTTCTTTAGATTATATTATATGTTATTATATAAGTTATATTATATTCATTAATGTAATACAATTTAATTATTTTATATTATACTATAAGTTTTTAAATTAGTATAATATTATTCTTTTACAATATTATAGTATAATAATAACTTAAGTATTTAATTACTTGTATTACATATAATACACTAATAGTTATATTATATTAAGTATATATAAGTTTAGGTTTATTAAGTTATTATTGTCTAATATATCATAACAATGTTTATTATTAATTATATACCTTTGATATATTAATTATTTATTATATATAATACGTATACATACATCTTTTATACATGTATATATTACACAAAATTCACGATTAATCAAATAATTATTAAATAATTAAAATATAAATTTTATAGACCCTATATAATTAGTATAACTTTATAAAAATTTATAAAAATTATTTATCCTTATCCTATATTTATTTAGTATATATCTTGTATTTATTTTTGGTAAGTATGTAATAAGAGTTTAAATATGGCATAAATACTAATTCAACCTATATATTAATTTTTATATTTTTTACAGGTTTCTATATATTTTATAAACTCAGGAAAATTATATATATATTTTATTTTCTGTATTAAATATTTATTACGAATTTTGCATTGTTTAACCATATAATTCGAATATAATTAATAATAATACACCAAAACTTCCAAATTTATTTTTATGTATACCTTAACTGTTCTAAGTATTTTTAATGCAAAACCTACCGTTCTTATATTTTTATACGAATTATTACTATATTTTACATATATGTATATTATTTTCAATACTAAATATGTAATAATTATTTAGAATAGCAAATAAATTAAGTTTTCGATTCCAAAACTCTTTATACATTAAAAAGAAGTTACAAAAATTTTTGTTTCACTTTTTGAATTCGTTTGCTATTTTTTATTAATTTTAGCTTATATAAACCCTAGCCGATAGATATAATTAAAATAAATATGTAATACATCATAAAAATAATATTTTTGACTTATATCATCTTTATAACATTAATATAACTTGGGAAAATTGTTTTTATGAATTCTAATAGTTTATAGCTATTTTATTAAATTTTTGTACATATATGCATATATCGAAAGAAAAAAATAAAAGAAAAAGAGAGAAAAAGTACCTCAAATATTTTAAAGGCTTGGGAGAGTTTCCAGAAATTTTTATAGAAAAAAATGAGGGTTTTAATTGTGTATTTATATGAGAAAAGTTTCTTGGAGAAAAAGGTGTTAGAATTCTATTTAAATTTAGCATTATGTTAATTAATTAATTAAATCCGAATTTAATATATTTAATTTAAATATTTTGTTTATAATAAAATAAAAATAAAATCTTATCTAATATTTTAGAAGTTTCTAAATTTTATTTAAATTTGTTATAATCTCTTTTATTTATTTATTTATTTATTTATCCAATTAGTAATAAATATATAAATATTATATCATTTAATTCAATAATTATATTAATTAATCATTTAATTAGTTTATAGTTTTACATTATAGTTTTATATTTTATAATTGTGCCACAATTATTTATTACACGTTAATATCAATTATAGTATATTACAATTAAGTATATTACAATTAATATAGACTTTAATTATATTGTATTAATTAAGCTCGAAGAACAACACTAGACATTAATACACATAAAGATGCAAAGAAACCCTAGCGGTATAATAGTCAAATTAGAAGTGAAAAAGTGAGGGTTGTTATAGTACCTCCCCATTAATTTAAACTTCGTCCCGAAGTTTCAGGAAGACTTCTCGGATGCATCACCGGTTGAGAATAGATGTGGATATTTCCGCTTCATCTGGTCTTCACGTTCCCAGGTATACTCGAGGCCTCTTCGTGAATTCCAACGGATGTTAACAATAGGAATAGAGCTTTGTTTCAAATTTTTAACCTCACGATCCATAAATTATATAGGTTTTTTGATGAAGTGAAATTAATGCGAAGATCATTCAAGGGAATAACGAGTACGTCGTCAACAAGACACTTTTTAAGATTCGAGATGTGAAATGTATGAACTTTATTTAACAGGAAGTGTTGACTAAAAATTAGCATTCGGTCAACGTTTTGTTAAAGCAAAGTCTACACTTAATTACAGTGGGGATCTACTTGAGTGAGAGTTGATATTGTATGAAATTTTAGCTAAAAGAGCCTAGGTGATTAGAATATCTAGTCTTATGGACTTCCTCCATGACTAGTTCTTGAAAAATTTCTGAGTAGTGGTGATTTTTATAGGATTGACATGTATTCCTTCACTATCAACTACATGTCCGAGAAATTGTACGGTTCGCAGTCTAAGTTCACACTTGGAAAGCTTGGCATACAGTTGTTCCTTCTTTAAGAGCTCGAGAATCAATTGCAGATGTTGCTCATGCTCTTTCTCGCTCTTGGAATAGATTAAGATGTCATCTGTGATGACCCGGGAATTTCTGACCAAGTTTAAATTTAATCTTATATGGTTTCGACACGATAAGCAAAGTCTATTAAACTGAGTCTCAAAATCTTGGAACTGTTTTATGAATTCATTTGACCTTTGACCATGCCCGATGATTCACGAACCATTATGTGTAAATAAAAATGTAAATATATATATATATATATATATATATATATATATATATATATATATATATATATATATATATATATATATATATATATATATATATATATATATATATATATATATATATATATATATATATATATATATATATATATATATATATATGAATATAAATGTAAGTATATCTATAATAACTTAAAATTTTTTAAAAAATAGTAATAATTTAAATATGTAAAATAAAACATAAAATCATTAAGTTATGCTTAAAAGGAAATTATATTAAATATATACAATTTCTGTAGATAATTACTATTATATGTATATGATAATATAAATAAAATTTATAAGTAATGATACATGTATAAAATACATGTATAAAATTCAAGTATGAGTATAGTTGTTATATAAATATTGCTATTACAATGATGATATTTGATAAATTGTTAGATTATTATTATTATTATTAATATTATTATTACTAGTATTAGGATTATATATTACTAGTATTAGTATTATTAGTTTTATTATTAATATTAAAAATTATGGTATGTATAATTAATATTACTATGTTTTCCTTATATATACTTCATATACATATATGGATAAAAACTAATACAACTATATATGATATATACAGATTACGTGTATATATATATGAGACTGCATACATTCCATCTTGCATTTATAATGCGTTTATATATATATATATATAAACGCATTATAAATGCAAGATGGAATGTATGCAGTCTCATATTGTTTTCAAACTTTAGGTAAATTATTCTATCTGAACACAGTACACTTTGATTCCCATTAAGCACAAGATTTCAAAGTCTGTTAAATATCACTTTCTCTTTTTTAGTTATTTATATTTTCTTTGTGTACTGGACTAAAAGCCCGTCGACCTAATTGCCAAAATCTTAGCTATGAAACAAATTAGATCAAATCATGTTGCTGTAGTAGTCATTCAACTTCACATTACTTAACTACTACTGCAATTCCATAAATTAAAGAGAGAAAAATAAAAAGAAACTAAACCGTACCCATGTTCTTGAACTTTTTAGCCAAAAACTGAAATTGAATCATTTTTCAAAAACTAAAAATGCAGGAGTGACATAATTCATGTCGTGATACTCTCTGCAAAGTTTCAAAACCTAATTCATCTTATTGAGTACGAATTTCAGAGTCAAACTTTTGAGATTAAAAAGTCAATTGAAGTGTTCATCCAGAAATTCGAAACCAATTTGATGTATCCGGGTCAATTGAAGATTCCAACAGTTTCTAGGGTCGATTTGCAACGTAATTCGTTTTATAACTTTCGTCTAAAACAGTTCCGAAATCAAAGATCAATTTTTTTTTTTTTTTGCCGTCGCTGAACAGAACAGTCTGGTTCTTCTAGATATATATTTTTTTTATTTGAACTATATATATATATGTTACAGGTAGTTTGAATGTTTAATTTAAACTTTTTTTATTAGTTTTGATGATTGGTTAACTAAAATACTGGTCGACAAGTTTTAATTTGAGGAAGAAGAAGTTTAACAGAAATTATATAGCATATATTTTATCGGGTGTAAAATAATTCAGAAAAGTTTAAATGGAGTAATGGTTAAGGCTGGTTACGATTATGCAAGAGGTCTCGGGTTCGAGTCCCGTTAGCGACAGTTTTCTTTTTAAGACTTTATTTGAGGTAGTTCCATTTTCTATTATTATTATTATTATTATTATTATTATTATTATTATTATTATTATTATTATTATTATTATTATTATTATTATTAATTGTTGTTATTATTAACTAGTACTAATATTATTGTTATTGTTATTGTTATTGATATAAGTACTAGTTATTATTTATTATTACTATCATGATTATAATTACAATTATTATTATCATTATTGTTATTACCAATATTATTATCACTATCAAATATTATTACTAGTATTATTATTATTGATTGGTATTATGGTATTATTAATTAGTATCAATATTATTAACAATAACATGATTAATAAGATTATTAACCTTAATATAGTTATATTATCATTATCTGTAGTATTATTATTAAGTAACAATATTCATAATACTATCAAGTAGCATTAGTATAAATAATGTTAATACTATTATCATTAAGTTTATCATTTTAAGAATTATTATCATTATTATGATTATCATTTATCATTTTATAAATATTAGAACCCTTATTATTAACATAAGTATAGTATTAGTATTAATATTATTTTAGAGTTATTATTATTAGTATCATTAACAGTTATCATTTTCGTTTTTGCTATTAGTATTATCATTATTAATAAAATTATTATTATTATTAGTAAATCATTATTATCTAAATTATTATTTTAACAAATAAATCTTTTGTACACTATATATATACTTATGGTATATACTAGGATTGTATTAATTATTCACATAACAAACTAATAAAATTTCATAAATACAATACTAATCACAAATATATGTATATAAATATATTAATGTCACTAATTATATAAACGTTAATCATTATAAATATATATACATAAAATCGATATATATAAAATATAACTTAAAATATAATATAAGTATACGTTTTAAAATGGAATTTAGAATAAATTCTACAAAACTATAAATATATAAATAATACATATTAATAAATGAAATTTTGTAATTTACATTATACGTATTAATATATACACAATTGATATAGGTTCATGAATCCGAGGCTAACCCTACTTTTGTTCAATGCCGTTATATGTATTTTTACTACAAAATACAGTATGGTGAGTTTCATATGCCTTTTTACCCTTTATATATTTTTGGGCTGAGAATACTTGCGCAATTTTTATAAATGATTTACAAAATAGACACAAGTACGTGAAACTACATTCTATGGTTAAATTATCAAAATCGAATATGCCCCTTTTTATTAAGTCTGGTAATCTAAGAATTAGGGAACAGACACCCTAATTGACGCGAATCCTAAAGATAGATCTATGGGCCTGACGAACCCCATCCAACGTACTGGATGCTTTAATACTTCGATGTTGTTTTATATCATGTCCGAAGGGTTTCCTGGAATGATAGGGGATGTTCTTATATGCATCTAGTTAATGTCGGTTACCAGGTGTTCAATCCATATGAATGAATAATTTTGTCTCTATGCATGGGACGTATATTTATGAGAACTGAATATGAAAATCTTGTGGTCTATTAAAATGATGGAAATGATTATTTATGTTAAACTAATGAACTCACCAACCTTTTGGTTGACACCTTAAAGCATGTTTATTCTCAGGTACGAAAAAAATCTTCCGCTGTGCATATGATCATTTTAAAGATATTACTTGGAGTCATTCATGGCATATTCCAAAAGACGTTGCATTCGAGTCATAGAGTTCATCAAGATTATTATTAAGTCAATTATTGTTGGATATATATTTTAAATAGTATGCATGCCGTCGACTTTCGATGTAAAGAAAGACTGTCTTTTAAAAACGAATGCAATGTTTGTAAATGTATCATATAGAGGTCAAGTACCTCGCGATGTAACCAACTATTGTGAATCATTTGTAATCGATATGGACTTCGTCTGGATGGATTAGGACAGGTCTCTACATCATCAATGAAAACGGTTACGAATTTATCAAGATAAGGTTTGCATACATGGTTCATAAGATCCATGAATACAGCAGGAATATTAGTTTAACCAAAAGGCATGACAAGAAACTCATAGTGTCTATAACGAGGTCGGAAAGTAGTCTTAGAAACATCAGTTTCCTTGACTCTCAATTGATAATAACCCGACCTAAGATCAAACTTCGAATAGATACTTGACCCTTGCAGTTGGTCAAACAGGTCATCAATACCCAGGAGTGGATAACGATTCTTGATGGTTAGCTTGTTGAGTTCTCGGTAATCAATACACATTCTCAACGTGCCACCTTTCTTTCTAGTGAAAAGAACGGGTACTCCCCATGGAGGCGAGCTATGACAAATGAAACCTTTCTCCAAAAGTTCTTGGAGTTGGCTGGATGATTCCTTTATTTCGGATGGAGCTAATCGGTATGGTACCTATGCAATAGGTGCAACACCGGGCGTGGATAATTGACAAGTAAAGGATATATAATATCTAGGTTTGATATTTTTAGTTGACAATATAGTGATAAGGAGTATGTAATGGTACACAATGGTCCTAAGGTTGATCAAATCTTATTCCCATCATGATCCATTAGGATTTCTGTATGACTTATCATAATATAATTACGTTGATCAAGTGTCATTATATTATTCTAAATCATACTTTTATCACTCCATAAGGTTACTACTATGTCATCTAGTCAATATGCATCTTCTTCGAGGAGAATAATTCAATGGAAAATGAAAGGGAAGAAAATAACATCATTCATTCATTTAAAAGAAAATAACCAGAGTATTATAGAAACTTAACGAAATCTTTCAAAATATAAAAGTACTAAATGGTAACATAAAGAACTCTATGAGAAATTTAAATGACTCTTGTAGTTGTCAAAAAATCTTCATTGTGCCTCTTCCCCTTCTTCTTCATTATCCTGAGCTTCCTCGGTAGTCATCACAAACGCTCGGCCTTTAGCATTTCCCGTGTTATCCTTTTTCTTCGGACACTGGTTGCGAAAATGCCCTGTTTCTCCACAGTTATAGCACGTAGGAACGGTTGCGTTGGCTTTTGTGGCAGGTGTATTGGTCGAAGGAACTTCAACCCTACAAGTCTTGGCTATGTGACCCATCTTCTTACACTTAGTGCACTTAGCCTTGCACCACCCAGAATGGTGTCTCTCACGACGATTACAATAAGGTTGGTTCCCTAAATAACCTCCTCTTGAATTTTCGGCAACTTTCTTATTCGAACCTTGGTTTGATTCCTGAGTAGGCTCAATCTTCCTTTTGCCTTCACTAGTCTTAGACCCGGCTTGTTTATTAGCTGCGGCCTTTCTCCTCTTAGCCATCATCAAGTTTTAAGCCATAAGTATCACCGCATCTAAGGTTTCTTTACTAGCAGCAATAACATTTCCTTGAATCTCGTCAGGGAGACTGATGCGGTAGCGGAGTGGTATAAAATACTATTAAATTTTACACGGAAATACTATTAAATACGATACAATTTTACACAAGATATTTATTTATTTATAGAATGGATATACTTAAACCTTGCTACAACACTTATAGGCAGTGTACCTAATCGTACAGTAGTGTAGTTTTTAGTAAGTCCGGTTCGTTCCACAGGGAAAATCTTTAAACAAAGCTTAACGCTATATTAGTTTACTTTTATAAAAATACAAATATATATATATATATATATATATATATATATATATATAAGTAATATTATTATTATAAAGGGGGGTTTTTACCGTTTAATGACCGGTTTGTCGATTTTAAAACTTTAGTCGCAGTTAAAACCAAATGTAAAATATTAAAAATGAATACAAGACTTAAATTAAAGCATAAAGTAAATAACGATAATGAAATTGCGAATAATAAAAATGTGATAAAATAAACTTGCGATAATTAAAAAGTATGATAATTAAAAGTGCAATTAAATACAATAATAATAAAAATGCGATATTTAGAAGTGCAATTAAATATAAAATAAAGG
This sequence comes from Rutidosis leptorrhynchoides, assembly GCF_046630445.1. NCBI lineage: Eukaryota > Viridiplantae > Streptophyta > Magnoliopsida > Asterales > Asteraceae > Rutidosis > Rutidosis leptorrhynchoides. The sequence continues at coordinate 489,866,371 of NC_092336.1, read as the reverse complement.
AAATTAAATATGAAATAAAAGAATTATGCTTATTTAAACTTTCGTAATCATGATGTTTGACGTGTTGATTTTTGTTTTATGCCCATGGGTTAATTATCCTTTGTCCTGGATTATTTAATATGTCCATCTGGTTTTTGTCCATAACAGTCCATCAGTCATAAATATAAAGTGCGAGTGTCCTCGTCAAATTATCCTTATACCCGAAGTTAAATATTCCAACTAATTGGGGACTTAAACTGTAACAAGATTTTAATACTTTGTTTAATAATTACACCAGGATGTCGACTGAGTGTAACCCAAGGTTTTAATATTTTGTTATCAATTATACCAAGTGTCCTTGTACATAATTTCACCCCTATTTTAATTATTCTAGTGGCTATTAATCCATTCCCGTGTCCGGTTAAATGAACGATTATTCGTTGGTATAAATACCCCGCCCATCGTGTCCGATCGAGTGTATATGGTAATTTATAGGGACGCCCAATTGTAAATCTTTATATTAACATTAACAAACTATCATTTAGTTAAACAAATATAAAGCCCATTAATAGCCCATAGTCTAATTTCCACAAGTGTCGTTCTTTTGTCCAAACCCCAATTATGGTACAAAGTCCAATTACCCAATTTTAGTAATTAGCCCAACATCATGATTACTTCGTTTTAAATAAGCATAATAATAACTTAGCTACGAGACATTAATGTAAAAAGGTTGAACATAACTTACAATGATTAAAAGTAGCGTAGCGTTACACGGACAGAATTTCGACTTACACCCTTACAATATTCGCTAACATACCCTTATTATTAGAATTATAATTAAAATTAAAATTAAAATATAAATTATAAATATAAATATATCGTATGAATGAGGAGAAAAAAGATGATGATTTGCGATCAGAATTCGGTTGCTTTTATAGGGATTTTTGACTTTAGGGGCTCCGCGACTCGCGACATTTTTGCCTTCAAACTCCGCGAGTCGCGGAGATTGAAATCACAGCTCACAACTTTGGAGTCTTTCTCGGCCGACGGTTTTTATTTATAAATATAATATATATATAATTAATATAATTAATTATATATTATATTATATTTATATACATAGTTAACTTGTAATTTTTAGTCCGTTGCGTCGAGCGTTGAGAGTTGACTCTGGTCCCGGTTCCGGATTTTCAAACGTCCTTGCGTACAATTTAATATCTTGTACTTTGCATTTTGAATCTTGTACTCTTGTAATTTCGAGACGTTTCTTATCAATAATTGGAACCTCTTTGATTGTCTTTTGTACTTTTGAGCTTTTTGGTCGTTTGCGTCTTCAATTCGTCGAATCTGTCTTTTGTCTTCACCTTTTATTATTTAAACGAATATCACTTGTAAATAGAGCAATTGCAACTAAAAGCTTGTCTTTCTTGAGGAATAATGCTATGAAATATATGTTCGTTTTTAGCATTATCAAATATTCCCACACTTGAGCGTTGCTTGTCCTCAAGCAATATCGTCTTGAAATACTAGAATCACTTCTTTATTCTTCACACTTTGTACATCAGTGATTTCTATACGGCGGTATAAACAATGGTAGTAACGATATGGTTTACAGTCCCACATGACTATAAAAATTTAGATCCATTAAGGAAATTGGATCTTTATGAAAACATTTGATCTTTTGAAAATTAAATCTAGTTTTTACCCTAGATAAGTTTTCCGGAATAACCCTTTACCGGTGTTTGCAAAATATTTTTGTGGGTTTGGTGGGTTTCAGATTTGAAAATTTTAGCTCAAAACTTATGGTTTTGTGTCACCCACTTGCTAACCTTGTATTTGGAAAGCAACACGTCCAGTTCACTTGTCCCGTATATTACCTTTCGGTAAACTACCGTCCGGTTGTAAAGGAAAGCGTTGAACAAGCAACTGTTAAGGCTATGTCCCCTGACATGCTTTTAATTATGGTGTATAACGTGTCGAACGCAATTACTATCCTTGGTAGGAGCAATAGTAAAGCTCACCCTTATGATTTTTCGGTATGGCACAAGGTCCTGTCTTTGACCACTATGCAACCACCGTTCTTACGGTTGACACCCGTTTTAGTTCAGGTGACCTAATGAATTCCAGGTGAATTCCTAGGATTTTACGTTCAATGGTAATGAACGCATTGAAAATAGGGTTTTCAGAAAACAAATCGGTTTGTAATTTTGATCAAAATATTTTCTCGTTCAAGCTCGAGTTTAGATATCATTGAATTCCATGAGTTTGAATTCTCAATCTTTAAGGTCAATCTCAAGGATTGAGTAATATCAGTCTTAAAAGCTGATTTTTAATCTTTAAGGAGATTATCCTTTCTGGGGATCTGAATCATTAGTCTTATCCAGCTAATTTGCATGGTGCCCCCCCATTGTACGAGATAAATCCTTCTCATGGTTAGGATAAATCTGACCACTTGGCGACCCTGTTTAATGCTGAGGTCCGTGGATTTCCTGCTGATTTTAGTGATGACTTTTCTAGATTTTTCGTCAACCTACAGCTGGTCTGTACGACAACTTCATGACCTAAATCAAGAAGCGCGTGTCTTTTTCGGAAGACTTTACTTCCTTTTAATGATGGAATTGATTCATCGTGTAGGTCCATCTCTTCTTTTCTTTCATCAGGTAAAACAGTTTAGTTTAGTCCAAAGCAAAAGTATTTTCAGTTATTTGTTACAGATATATGTGACATATGTTTAAGATAACTTGGTAAATTTTCCCACACTTGGCTTTTATTTTCCTTTTTATCGTCCTCTATTCCATTTTAAATGAATTTTAACATTTTGGTTTGTTTCTCAATTTATGTCCTTTTTGAGGTAACAATAATTTCGGTGTTAAAACCTAGTTTTATCGTTCATAAATATGTATAAACATGATTTTTAGTTCATTTAATTGAAAATTTTGAAAAATTTTACTAGAATTGGGTAGTCAGTATATAAGACCAGGGCTGTTCTTTATTATCAGAGAGCACTAGATTCTAATACAACTACTGCTTTACTAGTATTTTTAATGGTAACCAAGTGTATAAAGTAAAAATTTTTAAAATCCGAAAGAATTTAACCCCTTCCCACACTTAAGATCTTGCAATGCCCTCATTTGCAAGAAATCAGTAACAATTTAAATTATTGAGGGTGATTTGTGTGAAAATGATTAAATTTTACCAAAGTTTCCAAATATATTGGCGTTTGTTTGCTGAATGATAAATGGTGCACATCATTTGTTCATTCCGTCTTGTTGTTATTTCACATATATTTTGCATCTTGTCGTCAAAATTAGTTGCTTTTGCTGAACTTAATGCCAGTCTTTGAAAATGCGTTGTTTTACCCTGTTGTGTACATAAGATAAACTGCAACCATATATACATATTTTTGAAGTTTGGTATATTACCCCACATTCAAAAATTATTAAAATCTAAGAATAAAAGTTAGACAATTATAAAAACTATTACAATATTAACAAAAGTATTAAACGTATCAATCATTACAAATTAAAAAAAAATATAAGTATACTAGGGATGATACTGGTACCAATAGGGGTTCCAGGCATAACCATAGGTGCTATAGAATGCTTCGGCAGGGTTATACGTAGGATATGGTGGCTGCATCTCTATAGACCAGGGAGGGAAGATGGGTTTCGGTGTAGGAATATAGTTTCTACCTATATGTTGGCAATGAGCTATGATTTGTTTCTGATGAACTTGCCAATCTTCAAATGCTCTATGTCTAGCATTTTCGTATTCCTGAGAAGCTATAAACCTTTGCATTTCTTGCATCTCATTCCCCCCTCCTACATTACCTTGCTATTGGTTTCTCTCCACCTGTGGATGTCTACCATGGTATCGTACTGCGGCGTTATTTCGCCTCTTCAAAACTTTCGCACCATGGTATACATTTAAACCTATAGTATCGCGGGGTTCTGGTTCTTTTACTAATAATCCCCCCCGACTTATATCCACACCGAGATATTCACCAATCAAAGTAATAAAAATACCACCTCCTATTATGCTATGCGGTCGCATCCCCCGAACCATAGCTGATAAATAATAACCCACACAATACGGTATACTTACAGCGCTTTGTGGGTCTCGAATACACATATGGTAAAACAAATCCTGTTCATTTACTTTTTCCTTGTTCTTACCCCTTTGTGTAATCGAATTAGCTAAAAACCTATGTATCACTCTTAATTCGGCTCTATCTATATCCAAATAAGAGTAATTTCCCCCTTTGAAACGGTGATGGCTTGTCATTTGACTCCACACACCGTGTGTATCAAAATTTTCATCTATCTTTCTACCGTTTAGTATCAATCCTCTACAATCGGCAGACGCTAACTCCTCAGGCGTATATATACGTAAAGCCTGAGCCATGTCCAGTAAAGACATGTGGCGCATCGAACCGCCTAACAAAAATCTAATAAAAGAACGATCGGTTAAACTAGCTACCCGATCATTCAACTCTATACTACACAACAATTCTTCACAACATACTTTATATACAGGTCTACGCATGGTGAATAAACGTACCCAGTCATTAAAAGTAGAATTACCATACCTCTGTACAAGTAATTCCCTAATTGGCCCGGCCAATTCTACAGCTTCTAAGGGTCCCCATTCTATGACCCTCGGTACCTCAACAACCTTAGAATGAAGAGTATGCAAACCCCTTTGATATTTTGGATAATCTATCCAAAGTCTGTCAAATCTCAGGTTCTGGTGCAACTCTTCCAAGTGCATATCGGAAAAGGTCATGACTGGATGAGGTATATCCTGCTTGTAGTAGTTATCCACCTCCTGTTGTTCCGCATTCTCAGCAGGAGCATTACGGGCTTGGGATGAAGATTCACCCCTTTCAGTCTGCAAAACACATCAAACACAATTTTTGTGCATCCAAATATGCATTAGTGTCAGTAAAATCATCAATCAAAATAATTACAATGACATTTTAAACTTAAGCTTATTTTCACATTTTTATCAAATCTACACTTTTTCAAATAAGCATATACGAAAATGTTCTCCAAGTTCATAAGCATTCAACTCAAATAACATGTCAAAATAATCATTACTAGCAATTAATCAAGTTTCAAATGGCATTATCTTTCAAAAATCAAGTTCATGAATTTTAGACTTGAAAAAGTCCACTTTAATTCTCAAAATCATGTTTAGGCTCAAAATTTGGATCATTTAACTACCTAAACATGTTACACTACTTAATTTAGCAACAATTCATGACAAAAATCGGCCATAACCTGTTTATATCAAAAAGCCCCAAATTGCTCAAGAACACAAACCCTAGATTATTCAAAATTTGAAGTTTAAGGCTTCTAATCATGTTAAATAGCATCAATCTAGGTTATACAAGCATAATACATAAACAATTTAAGCCTAATTACACTAAAAAGCATCAAAATCAAATTGGGAAAAAAATTGCTCAAGAACACCAAATTTCGGATTAAATGGTGTTTAGGTGTAGAAATTTACCGTTTTTCTTGAGTAATTCCTAGATAGCATCCTTCTCAACATGATTTTAGTAAAAAATTTGGTGATTAACGGTTAAAAATTGTGATTTTGGGGTGTATTTTTCGGGTTTTTGCGTGCAGTTTTTCGCAGTATGTTTTTGTTTTGGGGTTGGGACTGATCTGTTCCAGCTCTTTATTTTTTTCTGATTTTTCGTAACTCCGCGACTCGCGGTGAATAACCCTTCAAACTCCGCGAGTCGCGGAGTTTGATATATTTTTTTTTTATATAATCAATAACTTATAAAACAATTAAGTACTTAATTTTAAAATTTTGTTTCCTTTGTTATTTAGGACGAGGTCGTTTCGGATCGATGTCCTAGTCCGTCCCTCGACAAAATTTTAAAATTTGTCTTTTTGTAGCGATTGTTTTAAAAGCTAAGATTTTTGGTTTTTTAATGTTTTTGGCATACTTTAATTCAATAAGATTAAAAATAATGATAATAAAAGTTCTCGTCCCTCCCTTGGGTAAAGCAATTTCGGTTCAAAGACCTAGTCTTCAACTTACGACGAATTTTAAAAATCATATTTTTAACTTAATGAGATAAAGTAAATTTTTGTTTTTAAATTCACACAACTTAAATATAAAATTCAAAATTAATATTAAAAATTCACACCAAACTTAAAATTTGAAATGCATAAAATTAAAAATTCATATTTTAAAAATTAAAAATTCACACCAAAATTAATTTAAAAATTCATATTATAAATTCATACCAAACTTATATTAATTTTTCAAATATTTACAATTTTAAATATATTGTTTTTACAAAGTTTACAATATTAATTTAAGATTTAAATATTAATTATAATAAAACATGGTAAAAATAAAATTAAAAATCTTTTTGGCTTTTTATCCCACTTTAATCAATCAAATATTATCAAAAATATGCGCCCCTCTTTTCGGTAAAGTAATTTCGGTTCCAAGACCTAATTTAACTCATGACGAATTTTTGAAATATTTTGGGTTGATTGTTTAAAGATATATATACCTTAAGAATAAACGTTAAATTTCGCAGTGATGTAATAAATTTTTGAATGATATCAATAATTTCGGTCGCCAAACCTAATTTTATTCAATACCAATTTAATACTTTTTAGCGAACAAATTAGCGTTTATTATCAAAAGGTTAAAAATAAAAATAAAAATAAAAACTGTACAGACATACCTGTGGAATAGATTTCTTAGTTATATGATCTATCCCATTCATAAGATAGTCGGTTTAATTGGTTTTCCATGGCTACATAGGCGTAACCTCGAGCATTCAGTGTCTTTTCTTCTAAACATATGAACGGTCCGTCTCTGCATAAAGTAACAAATTTGGTATTTGAATAGGTTTGATTATTTGAACATTTACCTCCATGTGACCATTTTCCGAATTTGTGACATCTTTCTAGGTGTCGTGCTCTTCTTTTCGCTGCGAATTTTGATTTTCCTTTACCAAATTGTAATTTATTATCTTCACATCTGGATTCTTTTCTAACTCCGTCCATTCTTTCTCTGATTACTGATACTATTTCACTTGGTAGTATGTCATTATTTCTTTTAGTGATCAAAGCGTGTAGCATTAGACCATGGTTTAGTTCACAGGCAGTCTTCATTTTGTAAAAACCTGAAAAAAATAAAAATTCAGAATGGGGGGAGAAGACTAATTCTTTAGGGTCTGCTAGGGAAAGACCATTCGGGTTCCATTTTCGAGAACTACACAAAAACAGACAATCTAACTCTAATAGAAATACATATTATCCTTTAAAGACTTGATTCTCCCCACACTTAGTTAGCTGTGGTGTCGAAATTGTGATTAACTTCGTTGTCGACTTCCATCGGACCATGTATGTAATGTTTAACTCTGTGACCATTAACTTTAAATTCAATCCCATTTGAATTTATTAATTCTATCGTTCCGTATGGGAAAACTCTTTTGACTATGAATGGTCCAGACCATCTTGATTTCAATTTTCCAGGAAATAGCTTGAATCGTGAATTGAAAAGAAGAACTATGTCTCCTTCTTTAAATTCTTTTGAACTTCTGATTCTTTTATCATGCCATTTCTTCGTTCTTTCTTTATAGATTAATGAATTTTCGTATGCTTCATGTCTTAATTCTTCTAATTCGTTTAGTTGACTTAATCGTAGACGTCCAGCTTCATGTAAATCAAGATTACATGTCTTCAAAGCCCAAAATGCTTTGTGTTCAATTTCTACTGGAAGATGACATGCTTTTCCATAAACAAGTCTAAAAGGTGTGGTTCCAATTGGAGTTTTGTAGGATGTTCTAAAAGCCCAGAGTGCATCCTCCAATTTAATGGACCATTCCTTTGGATTTGATCCTACGGTTTTCTCTAGAATACGTTTTAAAGCTCGGTTGGTATTTTCAACTTGTCCACTTGTTTGTGGATGATATGCGGTGGAGATTTTATGAGTTACTCCATATCTTTTAATAACTTTCTCAAGTTGATTATTACAGAAATGAGTACCCCGATCACTTATTAAAGCTTTCGGTGTTCCAAACCTTGCAAAAAGACGTTTTAAAAAGTTGACTACAACTCGTGCATCGTTAGTTGGGAGAGCTTGTGCTTCCGCCCATTTATATACATAATAAATGGCTACGAGTATATATAGATTATTATGAGATTTTGGAAATGGACCCATAAAGTCAATACCCCAAATGTCAAATACTTCACATACTTGGATGACATTTTGTGGCATTTCATCACGTTGACTTATTTTTTCGGCCCTTTGACATGCATCACAGGATTTGCAAAGAAGGTGTGCGTCTTTGTAAATTGTTGGCCAATAGAATCCAACATCATAAACTTTTCTTGCTGTTAGTTGAGGCCCATAATGCCCTCCTATTGGTCCTGTGTGACAATGGTTTAATATTTTACTAGCTTCATCTCCAAATACACATCGGCGTATTATTCCATCGGGACAACTTTTAAACAAATGTGGATCTTCCCAGAAATAGTGTTTTATATCACTGAAGAATTTCTTTCATCTTTGGTACGATAATCCTTTTTCAAGGAATCCACAAACTAAGTAGTTTGCATAGTCTGCAAACCATGGGATTTTTTTATAATCTATCTTCAATAGATATTCATCAGGAAAGTTGTCTTGTATAGCTGATTCATTCAGAACTTCTAATTCGGGATTTTCAAGACGAGAAAGATGATCAGCGGCGAGATTTTCTGCTCCTCTTTTATCTCGGATTTCAATATCAAATTCTTGTAAGAGTAAGATCCAACGGATTAATCTTGGTTTAGCATCTTGTTTTGAAAATAAGTATCTAAGAGCAGAATGGTCGGTATAGACCACCGTTTTTGCTAGAACGAGATATGATCGAAATTTGTCAAAAGCAAAGACAATAGCAAGGAGTTCTTTTTCAGTAGTTGTATAGTTCGTTTGTGCTCCTTGTAACGTCTTACTAGCATAATATATAGGTTGAAATCGTTTTTCAATCCTTTATCCTAAAACGGCTCCCATTGCAAAATCACTTGCATCGCACATTAGTTCAAATGGTAGATTCCAATTTGGTGTTATCATGATCGGCGCATTAGTGAGTTTCTCTTTAAGAATATTAAAAGATTTCATACACTCATCTGAAAAGATGAATGGAGCATCCTTTTCTAGGAGTTTATTCATAGGATTGGCAATTTTTGAAAAATCTTTTATGAAACGTCGGTAAAAATCGGCATGCCCTAGAAAACTCCTAACTCCTCTAACATTGGTGGGATGTGGAAGTTTAGCAATTACATCTACTTTAGCTCTATCCACTTCAATTCCTTCTTTTGAAATTTTATGTCCAAGAACGATGCCTTCTTTAACCATGAAATGGCATTTCTCCCAATTAAGTACTAGATTTGATTGTTCGCATCTAAGAAGCATTCGTTCCAGATTAACTAGACATGATTCAAATGTATCACCGAAGACTGAAAAGTCATCCATGAAAACTTCCATGCATTCTTCTATCATGTCATGAAAAATCGCCATCATACACCTTTGAAAGGTTGCAGGGGCGTTACAAAGTCCAAATGGCATGCGTTTGTAAGCAAAAGTACCATAAGGGCAAGTGAATGTGGTTTTCTCTTGATCTTCGGGTGCTATTGGAATTTGAAAATATCCGGAAAATCCATCTAGAAAACAATAGTAACTATTTCCGACTAATCTTTCCAACATTTGATCTATGAAAGGTAAGGGAAAGTGATCTTTTCTGGTGGCTTTATTTAATTTTCTATAATCAATACATACACGCCATCCTGTTACAGTCCTAGTAGGAATAAGCTCATTTTTCTCATTTGTAATAACAGTCATGCCACCCTTCTTAGGCACGCATTAAACTGGGCTTACCCATGGACTATCAGAGATTGGATAAATTAAACCTGCATCTAGCAGTTTAATAATCTCTTTCTTAACTACATCTTGCATATTAGGATTTAGTCTTCGTTGGCGTTGCACATACGTTTTATGACCTTCTTCCATAAGGATTTTATGTGTGCAATACGAAGGACTTATTCCTTTAATATCATGAATCTTCCATGCAATGGCTGGTTTATGAGCTTTCAACACAGAAATGAGTTGTGATTTCTCATTTTTAGTAAGAGAAAACGATATTATTACAGGTAATTCAGATTCACCATGTAAATAAGCGTATTCCAAATGGTTTGGAAGTGGCTTTAACTCTAATTTCGGAGGTTCTTCTATCGATGATTTGTAACGATATCTGTCTTCTTCTTTTAGCATTTGAATTTCTTCTGTTGTTGGTTCATATCCATTAGCTATAAGTGTAACTAACATTTCAGCTTCATCAATTGGTTCATTACCTTCTCCTAAAGAACATTCTCCTATTCCTTGTAATTCTGGAAATTCTTCTAATAATTCTGCATGTGCATCTATAGTTTGAATATAATAACATGTATCATCTGCAGATTGTGGTTGTTGCATTGCTCTATCAACTGAAAAGGTAACACTCTCATCCTCTATACTTAGGGTCAGTTTCTTACCGAACACGTATATCATTGCTTTAGCCGTGTTTAAGAATGGTCTTCCTAATATGAGAGGAACTTGAGAATCTTCTTCCATGTCCAAAACAACAAAATCTACTGGAAATACTAAAGTACCAACTTTAACTATCATGTTCTCCATTATCCCTCTAGGATATTTTATTGATCTATCGGCTAGTTGTATGCTTATTCTGGTTGGTTTCAATTCTCCAAGGTCTAGTTTAGTGTATAGTGAATACGGCATTAGATTTATACTAGCACCTAAGTCTGCCAATGCTTCTATTGAACTAAGACTACCCAGAAAACATGGAATTGTGAAACTTCCTGGATCAGATAATTTTTCTGGTATCTTATTCAACAGCACTGCTGAACAATTAGCATTCATAGTAACAGCCGAGAGTTCTTCCATTTTCTTTCTATTTGAAATTAGATCTTTCAAGAATTTAGCATATCTAGGCATTCCTGAAATCACATCAATGAAAGGAAGATTTACATTTATCTGTTTAAACATATCCAAGAATTTGGATTGCTTGGTTTCAAGTTTCTCTTTCTTCATTTTACTCGGGTAAGGAAGTGGTGGTTGGTATGGTTTAACATAAGGTTTAGCCTTAACTGTGTTATCTTCATTAACCTTTTCAACTACCGGTTCTTTTTCCTTATCTTGATCAGGTTGTGATTCTTGTGGAGTAGGAATAGTTTCATCAGAAGTTACAGGTATTTCCGGTGGTTTAAGTGTTGTACCACTTCTTGTGGTAATGGCTTTAGCTGTTTCATTCCGGGGGTTAGCATTTGTATCACTAGGTAGACTTCCCGGTTTTCTTTCACCTATTAACCTTGCTAGGTTACTCACTTCTTGTTCCAGATTTTTAATAGAAGCTTGTTGATTTCTAAATGCTTGAGCATTTTGTTCATTGGTTTGTTTCTGAGATGTGAAAAATTGCGTTTGAGTTTCAACTAGCTTCGTCATCATATCTTCTAAATTCGGCTTTTTATCATCGGTTTGTTGTGGTGGTTTGTTTTGAAAATTAGGTCTTTGCTGATTATAAGTATTATTGGATACTTGTTGATTGCTAGGACCTTGTTGGTTGTTGTATGGAATATTTCGGTTATAATTCTGGTTTTGATTGTAAATCGGTCTTGGCGGTTGATAATTATTCTGATAATTATTTCCAGGCCTTTGGTTTATGTATGAAATATTCTCTCTTTGTTCCATTGTTAATTCAATACTGAGACAATCTTTTGTCAAATGTGGTCCTCCACACTGCTCACAACTAATTCGTATTGAGTGAATATCTTTAGTCATCTTTTCCATTCGTCTCTCCACAGCATCTATCTTTGCGGAAATGGAATCTAAGTCATGGCTAGAATCGGCTCTAGCTGCTTTAGATGATCTAACGATATCTTTTTCTTGGTGCCACTCATGTGAGTGGGAAGCAGTGTTATCAATAATTTTGTAAGCATCAGTTTCGGTTTTCTTCATAATAGAACCACCAGCTGCTATATCTATGTCTTTTCTTGTAGTGATGTTGCATCCTTGGTAGAATATTTGTACTATTTGACAGGTGTCTAAACCATGTTGCGAACATCCTCTTAATAACTTTCCATATCTTGTCCACGCCTCATATAGAGTTTCATTTGGCTTCTGTGTGAATGTAATAATTTCTGCTTGAAGTCTTACGGCTTTAGATGCAGGAAAGAATTGTTTAAGAAATTTTTCAACTAAAACGTCCCATGTATCAATCGCCCCTTCAGGTAACGATTCCAACCAATCTTTGGCTTCTCCCTTTAAAGTCCAGGGAAATAACATGAGATATATCTGTTCATCCTCCACTTCTCGGATTTTAAATAGTGTGCAGATCCTATTAAAGGTACGTAGATGTTCATTTGGATCTTCCTTCGGCGCACCACTAAATTGGCATTGATTAGTCACCATGTATAGAATTTGTCCTTTGATTTCATAATCTGGCGCATTAATGTCTGGATGAGTAATTGTGTGACCTTGGCCAGTGCGTTTAGCTCTCATTCGGTCTTCCATACTTAAAGGTTCCAGATTCTCCATAATTGAATTTGTTGAATCAGTATCACTAGATGATTCTGATTTAATGGTTCGTTCCTCAACAATCTCTGTTTGAATGATTGGTGGTTCCGGAGGAATTGTTAGTGGTTCAGGATCTACGAACCGTTCCTGAATATTCTCCGGATTCTCAATTGTGAGGTTGGGTTCAAAAAATGGATTATCGGAAATTTGAACTGAAGTACTTGGTTGACAGGATGACGATTCTAAAGAAAAATCAACGGCGGTTATATTTGCTAAATGTCTTGATCTAGTTACAGATGGTGAACGTACAAAAGGTGATGAACATCTTGCTCGGTGCATTCACTGAATATCCTATTAGTTTTAAAAAGGAAAGAAAAATTATAATAAGTTATCTAATCAATAGACTTTTCTGATTTTGCCCACGTTTCGAATAGCCAAAAGATGCAGCAGAGGGGCAGGATTCGTTTGGTCTCAATATAATTGAGGACTGTTTGGCTCCAATAACCCGGTTCACGTACAAATCCAACTATTACTACGAACCAGAAATTTTTGATGTCTATCAATTTAACCACTCAAAATAAATTTTCGTAATTTTAAGAAATTTAGATAAGAAGTAGAATAAAAATCTATGTCCTAAAAACTAGAATAGCGAGAAATAAGAAAGAAAAAGAGTTCGTCAGAAAAAGGTTGAAAAAGAAAAATGGTTGAAAAAATAAAAGGTGACGGAAAAATAAAAGAAACTTATAAAAACTTAAAAATACTTGACTAACCTAACCTTATTACTATAACTAACTTAAAATTATAATCACAAATTGAGATTACTAATTGGAATGATAATTGATACATAGGTAAAAGTCGTCTAAAAATATTAAAGCTTACAAGAAAAACTAAATCCCAAATGGAAATAACTTAAAAAGAAACTAAAACTTAAAAAGGTGTCGCAAAATTCTAAAGCACCTAAATCTTAGTCTAAAGAAAAAGCACTTAAGGAATTTTACGGCAAAGCCTAAAAATCTAGGAGTAAAAATAACTATAGCAAAAACTAAGTTTAAAATTAAATATGAGCGAAAAATATAAATATTACGTTAAAACGATTGAAAAGGGACAAAATATAAAAATATACAAAAAGTTGTAAAAAGTACAATTTTTATAAAGATATTATTTTTATATTATTTATTTTATTAAACTATTAATTTTACAATTTAATTAAACTTAATAAACTAAAATATAAATTAAATAAAACTTAAATTAAACTAAAACTAATTATAATAATAATAATAATTAGGGTTTATAATAATAATTAATTAATAATTACTCCGTGATTAATTGCAGTAGGGTTTCTGTCGGTGTCAGAATTACTCCGCGAGTCGCGGTATTTCAAACAACAAACCCCGCGAGTCGCGGGGTTTCAAAATTCAACCCTGGAACAGTTTAAAACTCGACATTTTTTTTTCTTTTTTTTTTTTTGTTTTCTGTTTTTATATTTTCTGTTTATATTATCTTATTAAAATATTTATGTAATATAAATAAAACTTATCTTTAATAACTAAGATAAAAATAAAATACTTTATAATAATAAAAAAACAGATTTATATATATATATTTTTTTCTTTTTTTTTGGTTTTTTTATATCTATAAAATATATTTATAAAATAAATTAAATAAAACTCATATTTTTACAAAATAAAACTTATATTTATCAAACTCCTAAAAATACATAAATTTTTGTTTTTCTTTTTATATTTTCGAATAATTAAAACGTATTTTTACAAAAACGAATTTTAATAAAAGTTAACTAAAATTTTTTATTTTTTTTATATTAGTGTTGCGCTTCCAGCTTTTAAGAGAGTTCCCCGGCAGCGGCGCCAAAAATACTTGATGCGGTAGCGGAGTGGTATAAAATACTATTAAATTTTACAAGGAAATACTATTAAATACGATACAATTTTACACAAGATTTTTATTTATTTATAGAATGGATATACTTAAACCTTGCTACAACACTTATAGGCAGTGTACCTAATCGTACAGTAGTGTAGTTTTTAGTAAGTCCGGTTCGTTCCACAGGGAAAATCTTTAAACAAAGCTTAACGCTATATTAGTTTACTTTTATAAAAATACAATATATATATATATATATATATATATATATATATATATATATATATATATATATATATATATATATATAAGTAATATTATTATTATAAAGGGGGTTTTTACCTTTTAATGACCGGTTTGTCGATTTTAAAACTTTAGTCGCAGTTAAAACCAAATGTAAAATATTAAAAATGAATACAAGACTTAAATTAAAGCATAAAGTAAATAACGATAATGAAATTGCGAATAATAAAAATGCGATAAAATAAACTTGCGATAATTAAAAAGTATGATAATTAAAAGTGCAATTAAATACAATAATAATAAAAATGCGATATTTAGAAGTGCAATTAAATATAAAATAAAGGAAATTAAATATGAAATAAAAGAATTATGCTTATTTAAACTTCCGTAATCATGATGTTTGACGTGTTGATTTTTGTTTTATGCCCATGGGTTAATTGTCCTTTGTCCTAGATTATTTAATATGTCCTTCTGGTTTTTGTCCATAACAGTCCATCAGTCATAAATATAAAGTGCGAGTGTCCTCGTCAAATTATCCTTATACCCGAAGTTAAATATTCCAACTAATTGGGGACTTAAACTGTAACAAGATTTTAATACTTTGTTTAATAATTACACCAGGATGTCGACTGAGTGTAACCCAAGGTTTTAATATTTTGTTATCAATTATACCAAGTGTCCTTATACATAATTTCACCCCTGTTTTAATTATTCTAGTGGCTATTAATCCATTCCCGTGTCCGGTTAAATGAACGATTATTCGTTGGTATAAATACCCCGCCCATCGTGTCCGATCGAGTGTATATGGTAATTTATAGGGACGCCCAATTGTAAATCTTTATATTAACATTAACAAACTATCATTTAGTTAAACAAATATAAAGCCCATTAATAGCCCATAGTCTAATTTCCACAAGTGTCGTTCTTTTGTCCAAACCCCAATTATGGTACAAAGCCCAATTACCCAATTTTAGTAATTAGCCCAACATCATGATTACTTCGTTTTAAATAAGCATAATAATAACTTAGCTACGAGACATTAATGTAAAAAGGTTGAACATAACTTACAATGATTAAAAGTAGCGTAGCCTTACACGGACAGAATTTCGACTTACACCCTTACAATATTCGCTAACATACCCTTATTATTAGAATTATAATTAAAATTAAAATTAAAATATAAATTATAAATATAAATATATCGTATGAATGAGGAGAAAAAAGATGATGATTTGCGATCAGAATTCGGTTGCTTTTATAGGGATTTTAGACTTTAGGGGCTCCGCGACTCGCGGCATTTTTGCCTTCAAACTCCGCGAGTCGCGGAGATTGAAATCACAGCTCACAACTTTGGAGTCTTTCTCTGCCGACAGTTTTTATTTATAAATATAATATATATATAATTAATATAATTAATTATATATTATATTATATTTATATACATAGTTAACTTGTAATTTTTAGTCCGTTGCGTCGAGCGTTGAGAGTTGACTCTGGTCCCGGTTCCGGATTTTCGAACGTCCTTGCGTACAATTTAATATCTTGTACTTTGCGTTTTGAATCTTGTACTCTTGTAATTTCGAGACGTTTCTTATCAATAATTGGAACCTCTTTGATTGTCTTTTGTACTTTTGAGCTTTTTGGTCGTTTGCGTCTTCAATTCGTCGAATCTGTCTTTTGTCTTCACCTTTTATTATTTAAATGAATATCACTTGTAAATAGAACAATTGCACTAAAAGCTTGTCTTTCTTGAGGAATAATGCTATGAAATATATGTTCGTTTTTAGCATTATCTGAGACCTTCTATGTATCGCTCAATCTTCTTTTGTTCAGTGGGCACCATGTCCGGGCACAATGAAACCAACTCTATAAACCTGTTGGTATAAGCTTCAATATTGGTACCATTGACCTTCAGTTCCCAAAATTCCACTTCTAGCTTTTGGATTTGATTCCTCGGGCAAAACTTATCCGTCATCATTCTTTTCACAATGGCCCATGGAATAGCATTAGCAGTATCTAGCCCTACAGTTTGGGCATAAGCGTTCCACCAAGTCAAAGCAAGACCACTTAGTGTATGAGTGGAATACTTCACTCGGTCGACCTCCGCGCAGTTACAGATGCGAAAGATTGATTCGAGTTTTTCGAACCAACGAGTCAATTCGACTGCTTCCTCATTTCCATTGAAGAATGGAGGCTTACAGTTCATAAACTCCTTGTAGGTGCATGATGTAGGTGAGTTTCCTTGGTTGTTTCCTTGATTATTGTTGCCTTGGGCAGCAGCAAGCAGTTGTTGAAATTGTGCGGGAGTCAAAGTAACATTGGGAAGAGCGTTAGCGCCATGAGTTGCCATTTGTAGAGACCCGTCCTAATCCATCTGAATGAAGTCCATATTGATTATAAACGATTCACAATAGTTGATTACATCGCGAGGTACTTGACCTCTATATGATATATTTTACAAACATTGCATTCGTTTTTAAAAGACAAACTTTCGTTTCATCGAAAATTGAGAGACATGCATCCCATTTCATAATATATCAAACTATCAATGACTTAATAATAATCTTGATGAACTCAATGACTTGAATGCAACGTCTTTTGAAATATGCCATGAATGACTCCAAGTAATATCTCTAAAATGAGCAAATGCACAGCGGAAGATTTCTTTCGTACCTGAGAATAAACATGCTTTCAAGTGTCAACCAAAAGGTTGGTGAGTTCATTAGTTTAACATAAATAATCATTTCCATCATTTTAATAGACCACAAGATTTTCATTTCTCATAAATATACGTCCCATGCATAGAGACAAAAATATCATTCATATGGATTGAACACCTGGTAACCGACGTTAACTTTAATGCATAGAATATCCCCAAATAGAACCTCTCGTCTGTATAATAATAATAATCTCGAAGTACTAAAGCATTCGTACCCCGAATGGGACTTGTCAAGGTCCATAGATCTATCTTTAGGATTCGCGTCAATCAGGGGCCATTTCCCTAAATTCTTAGGTTACCAGACTTGAAGGGCGATATTCGGTTAATAATCCAACCATAGAATGTAATTTTAAGTACTTGTGTCTATTTCGTAAAACATTTATAAAAGCAGCGCATGTATTCTCAGTCCCAAAAATATATATTGCAAAAGCATTTAAAAAGGGAGCAAATGAAACTCACACTAATGTATTTTGTAGTAAAAATACATATGACGATATTGAACAATACAGGGTTAGCCTCGGATTCACGAACCTATAACATTTGTATAATTATTAATACACATAACCGTAATTGATCAAAATTATATTGATATAACTTTATTAATTATTTTATTTTTATATTAATAATATATAGGTTCTCATATATTCATTTTATATATTTTAAATACTTAACATTATTAATTTTTGTTAGGTTATATGTATTAAATATATTGACATGTATATATATATAGCTTTTGTTTATCATGACAGTAGTTATAATAATACTAATATAATTTTAGCAGAAGTAATTTTAATAATGATAGCACTGTTATTAATGTTAATGATAATAATATTAATAATTCTATTAATATAAATGATAGTTTTAATAATAATCTATAGTTTTTTTTAATAAAAATGATAAACTTCATAATAATTGTAATGAGGATAATAATGTTGATAATAATACCTAATATTTAATACTAATAATAATTATAACAATTTTATTTCAATGATAATTTTAATAATATTTAAGTTAATAATAAATACTAATTCTAATAATTATAAAATGATTCTAATACTACTATTAATGAAGTAATAATAAATTTTATTATGTTCAGAGTATTAATAATCATAATAATAATAATATACAATTACTTATATTAACAATAGTAATAATACTAATAATACTCATAATAATACTATTGATAGTTATAATACTTTTAGATATAATAATAATGATAATACTTATAACTTTGATGATAATAACAATAATAATAATTATATTGTTAATAACAATACAATAATAATAATAATAATAATGATAATAATAATAATAATGATAATAATATAATTATTAATAATCATAATCATAATAAATGATAAGTAAGTGAGCTACCTTAAGAAAAAATCAGTTTTTCTAAAAAAAAAGAGACGTCCCAGCAGAGACTCGATCTTACAACCTCTCGTTTACACACCAACACATTTAACCAATGGACCAATTCTATTTTTCTGTAACATAAAAACTCCTAAAATATATAACCCGTTTTTCTTCATCTCCTTCTTCTCCTTTACTTTATCAACGAAACAGAGATCAAATTTATTCCTCAAAACAATTGAATTTTTAGAACATAATAATAATTCATACCCACTGGTAACTGTTATTCCAAATTAACAAGCACAATATATATATATATATATATATATATATATATATATATATATATATATATATATATATATATATATATATATATATATATATATATATATATATATATATATATATATATATATATATATATATATATATATATATATATATATATATATATCAGCTCAAGAGCTGCTGCCACTGTCACGGTTATAAAAAAAATATTGATTATGATTTTTAGAGCGTTTTGGAAAAATGTTATAACATAAAGTAAGTTTCTAATTACTCGTAAAATCTATTGGAATTGTCAATTTATCTAAAATCATAACAAAGAACACGAATTCGATCAAAGAAAATTTGTTTGACTTTTTGATAAACAACCTTTGACTCCAAAATTTGAAATCAATATAGCAAATTGAGACCTGTGGTTTTGCAGAAAGATTGCTTGGATGAATCCTAACAAGACTGTATTTTTAGATTTCAATATTTGGCTCGAATTTGGATTTTAAAAAAAATGGGTACGTACAGAGGAAAAAAATAAAAAAAATTGTATCTGTTCTTCAACTCCCTTCAGTTTTTTTTTTCTTTTTGAATGATAGGAGCAATGGATTTTGATAAAGGGAATTTAATAGCTGTTTAACAATAATACAACTGATCGATTGATTTATGGAGGATAAACGTCGACCAGTTTTCACGAGGGTAATAGCAGATAGAAGAAAAAATAAAATAAAATATAAAACAGATTCATCAGATTATGACAAAAATATACGCGTGATTTACAGTCTTTATATATATTATGTTTAACATTATTAATTAAGAAATGTATTTATAATAATAATACTAATAAATAATCTAAATATATTAATAAAATCTGTTAATATTATTAATCATAACGAAATACTCATAATAATAATAATAATGTTAGAAATGATACTATTAATAATAAATAATAATCATGATTTAAAAAAAAATATAACTATGATAATAATAATATTTGTGTTGCTACTAAATAATATTAGTTATATTAATATTATTTAAGATAATATTAATATCAATGATAGTGATATAATAACTTATACATACCATATTATATATATATATATATATATATATATATATATATATATATATATATATATATATATATATATATATATATATATATATATATATCAGAATTGATATTACAATTATTAATATCATTTATAATAATATTGAATGTAATAATCATAATTATTGTTAACAATAATATTATCAAATATAATAATATTATATCACTATATATATATCATGTTCGTGTCAATAGATTATAAATAGCAATACTGTTGATATGATTATTATAACAATTATATTTATACTTATATTATATATATATATATATATATATATATATATATATATATATATATATATATATATATCATTACTTATGTAGTACATAATATATTGCATATTAGCTTCTATTGAATATTTATTATTTATACATTAAAAATTTATTACAATATTATATCTATCATAAAATATTTATAAATTTCATTTTTGATAACAACTTTTTATCTTGTGAAATATTTTACATAATTAACTCAATTGATTAAGTTGTATTTCAATTTATTATATAAACTGCTATTTATATATATTTATAAATATATATAATCACAACAATCGTTCGTGAATTGTCGGGCATAGTCTAAGGTGAAATGGATATATGAACATAGTTCTAAAAGTTTCGAGACTCAACATTATAGACTTTGCTTATCATGTCGAAATCAATTAAAGATCAGGTTTAAATTTGGTCGAAAATTCCCGGGTCGTCACACCATTGATCTTCAATACACAAAAACAGTATTAGTTGGACAGTTATGGTGCACTAAGTAGCAACACCAATGGATAAGAAAAGGTAATATGGGTTAGTTAGTGATAATGATGGTGAAGCAATTGAGTATTTGGGTGTGCGGATAGATCCTTCAGTGTCAAATCCTTCGATATCCAAAACGATGACTGGATGATGACTAGATATCCTAGAGAAGGAGTACTATGTAGATTCTAAAGCACTGTATGACGACAGGGATATAAGGGGTATAGTAAGGCAATCATAGATATGAGGATTACACTTCAGACTAAGGCAGGAAAGGTTATAGTCCTATAGATTGCTAAGGCACCTAACTAACATATAAGACACATATAAAATGCAATCCTGGTTCTCTATAACAAACCTGGCTCTGATACTACTCTGTCATACCCCCAAATAGGGTCGGGGAAATATGACTTCACAATATCACAACAACAGTATGTATAACTGAGAACGACTCTATATGAGACGTTTTTATTAAAACCAATGTATTAACGAAGCGGATATTATTAAGTCATTACAATTGTAAACTTTAATTTACTAATGCAATAATATGAATGTATAAATGCGGACTCCAAAAGCAGCAAAGTCCAAATAGTAACTAATCTTTAGCAATCTTCACCTGAGACAAAACATGCTTAAAGTGTCACCCAAAAATGGTTGAGTGAACAACATAGGTTTATCAATAATAACCAAGTTTTTAGACCACAAGATTTAATTATAAAGTTTAATCTATTCGATAGTATTGCTGGTGTATATGATATCGATACTAACCATAAGTTACCCTAAACACATCATGTTCATGTCGTGAATCATTATTATGTATCCATTGACCAACGGTCATCCGGATAGAGACGTTACTCTCAATAGCGCTATTCACAATAACTAAGCTTGCCTTTATACGTAGAAATTAACGATATCATGGTAGGGATTTAACATGAATCAAAGCATGTTAGCAACAGTTTGAACTAATCAAAATAAAGTTTGAGTACTCGTGTCTAAGCGTAAAATAGTTTAAAAGCAAGCATGTGTCTCACCCCAAAGTTTAAATTAGTAAATAGAGAAAGTTAAAAAGTGGGGCTATGAAGTTCACCTTGGTAGCACAGAAGAGTTATTCCACAAAAGAATGAACTGAACGGAAGAACGTGATCGAGATCTCAACCTAGAGATAGAACGTATGATCAGAAATTGCATACCAGACAACGTATGTACTAATATAGTAACTATAGTAATAGTGTTGGTTTTCTAAAAGAATTTCTATTTTCGAAAGGTTACTATTTATGGAAAACTTCCACTTATAGTAACTTTCCAATTATAGAAAGTTCGGGTTATAATCTTTAGCAAGACGTTGTACAACTTTACTCAAACTTTGTTGCTATCAAATAAGTCAGAAATGACCAGATGTAACCGAGGGCCCAGGACTCTTGACCAGAATCTAAGTCATGTCATTCAAGATCCACAAGCTATCCCATAAATGGCAACCTAGACATCATTCACTTACGACCGTGAGTAGCGGTGAAGTTCGCATAAGTCATACCTTATCTTGATTAACCTTCTTTAGATTATATTATATGTTATTATATAAGTTATATTATATTCATTAATGTAATACAATTTAATTATTTTATATTATACTATAAGTTTTTAAATTAGTATAATATTATTCTTTTACAATATTATAGTATAATAATAACTTAAGTATTTAATTACTTGTATTACATATAATACACTAATAGTAATATTATATTAAGTATATATAAGTTTAGGTTTATTAAGTTATTATTGTCTAATATATCATAACAATGTTTATTATTAATTATATACCTTTGATATATTAATTATTTATTATATATAATACTTATACATACATCTTTTATACATGTATATATTACACAAAATTCATGATTAATCAAATAATTATTAAATAATTAAAATATAAATTTACAGACCCTATATAATTAGTATAACTTTATAAAAATTTATAAAAATTATTTATCCTTATCCTATATTTATTTAGTATATATCTTGTATTTATTTTTGGTAAGTATGTAATAAGAGTTTAAATATGGCATAAATACTAATTCGACCTACATATTAATTTTTATATTTTTTACAAGTTTCTATATATTTTATAAACTCAGAAAAATTATATATATATTTTATTTTCTGTTTTAAATATTTATTACGAATTTTGCATTATTTAACCATATAATTCGTATATAATTAATAATAATACACCAAAACTTCCAAAATTTATTTTTATACATACCTTAACTGTTCTAAGTATTTTTAATGCAAAACCTACTGTTCTTATATTTTATACAAATTATTACTATATTTTACATATATGTATATTGTTTTCAATACTAAATATGTAATAATTATTTAGAATAGCAAATAAATTAAGTTTTTGATTCCAAAACTCTTTATACATTAAAAAGAAGTTACAAAAATTTTTGTTTCACTTTTTGAATTCGTTTGCTATTTTTTATTAATTTTAGCTTATATAAACCTTAGCCGATAGATATAATTAAAATAAATATGTAATACATCATAAAAATAATATTTTCAACTTATATCATCTTTATAACATTAATAGAACCTGCGAAAATTGTTTTTACGAATTCTAATAGTTTATAGCTATTTTATTAAATTTTTGTACATATATGCATATATCGAAAGAAAAAAATAAAAGAAAAAGAGAGAAAAAGTACCTAAAATATTTTCAAGGCTTGGGAGAGTTTCCAGAAATTTTTATAAAAAAAATGAGGGTTTTTAATGTGTATTTATAGGGGAAAAGTTTCTTGGAGAAAAAGGTATTAGAATTCTATTTAAATTTAGCATTATCTTAATTAATTAATTAAATCCGAATTTAATATATTTAATTTAAATATTTTGGTTATAATAAAATAAAAATAAAATCTTATCTAATATTTTAGAAGTTTCTAGATTTTATTTAAATTTGTTATTATCTCTTTTATTTATTTATTTATTTATTTATCCAATTAGTAATAAATATATAAATATTATATCATTTAATTCAATAATTATATTAATTAATCATTTAATTAGTTTATAGTTTTACATTATAGTTTTATATTTTATAATTGTGCCACAATTATTTATTACACGTTAATATCAATTATAGTATATTACGATTAATATAGACTTTAATTATATCGTATTAATTAAGCTCGAAGAACAACACTTGACATTAATACACATAAAGATGCAAAGAAACCCTAGGGGTATAATAGTCAAATTAGAAGTGGAAAAGTGAGGGTTGTTATAGTAGAAGAAAAATAGATGATGTATGCTTGGTCCTTAGCAAATGCAAGTGTTTGGAGTTCATTCTAGCCACCAAAGTACTCATCCATGGAGTTACCATTTATTGCCCAAATATTGCACTTTGACTTTGATCATTGAATGCTATTTATCTCCAAGTCTTGTTTTATTAATTTGCTTGCTTGAGGACAAACAAGGTTCAAATGTAGGGGGTTTGATATTGCTCTAATTATACACGTTTTATCTCGCAATATCTCCCTCATTTCATTCAGTTTTGAGGATCATTGGGCCCATAAGTTGTTTATATGCGCTAAAGTGTCGGTTCAAGGCTAAAAACTTGATTTGGTGCAAAATTGACCAAGTCTTAATCAAAAGAGGCAAAGAAAATGACAAGTGCGGAAATCAGCTCCAAAAGCGCCGCTCTTAATAGAAGAGCGCCGCTCCTAATGGTCAAAAGCGTCGCACCTCACAGAAAAGTGACGTTCTTGTATACGTTTTGGCACCATTTTTCACCAACAGCCAAAAACGCCGCTCCTAATAGCCAAAAGAGCCGCTCTTAATAGAAAAGCACCGCAATTCACCATAAAAGCGACGCTCCTGAAGAAAGCCAAAAGCGCCACTCCTGAACCAAAAGCGGCGCTCCTGACGCTGTTCAGTCCAAAATTTTCAGCACTATAAAAGGAAAGAGATTAGGTCATTTCAAAGAAAGCTGCAATTTCAAGTCCGATTTTTACTTCCAAAACCCTAATTTCATCATCTATTGGAGTTTGAAGGTGATTTGAAGGAGGTAAGCTCAAGTTCCCTCATAGTTTAGCTCTAGATCTTTCTCTCTTTTAATTTGGGTTGTAATCTCCACCTTTCTTTCTTTAGTTTTGAATTAAATACTTGTAGTAACTCAATATGATGCTTATTTGTGTTTCAATGCTTATGATTAGTGTAATCGTAGTCATGCTTGGCTAAATTGATTGTGTTTGCTTATCTATGAATCTCTAATGCAAGGATTTGCCCTAAATCAATTAGATGAAGTTGTTTGAATGAAATACATGAACAAGTGTTATTGTGTTAGCTATAGACCCATTGCTATGCATTTGTTTTAGGCTTTACTTTGATTACATAGATTGTGTAGCTCTCTTAGTGATTTAAGAAGTGAATCAATTTATGCTTCAACACTAATAGTGATCTTGACAACTAGATTAAGGATTTCAAGTGATTGTGTTCTTGATTTAAGTTGGTTTTCAATTGGCCTTTATTCAACATAGTGGTGTTCGATTATCTTAAGTGATTTTGATAGTTGAAGGGTTCTAAGTGATTTCAACCCAAGCATAATCTCAATGACCAATCATGCTTAACTTGATCTTAGAATGCAATGCTTATGTGAGTTTGCAAAGTGTAATTTGGTTAAAGTTTGGTAGTAATGCTAAACATTTAATAGTTCAACAACTAATGTGATAATAATTTGGGTAAAATGGGGCAATCCAAGCATAGAGAGGATTAGGTAAGTGCGCACTACTTAGTTAGTTGATTTAGTTCTTAATATTTAGTTACTCATTACTTGTTACTAGTCTTAATTGTTAAGTTTATGTTTGCTCACTTGTGCACGTCTTAGTTGTTAATTAAAATGAATCAAAACCCCCCCCAATCAAACAAACCCTAGGACAATTAATAGTTTCACTTATTCAACTTATACCGCTCTCATGGGACGAACTTGAAATGAATACTTACATAAAAAGTGCTATAATAACCGGGTTTTAAGTGCTCGTTAGTTGTGTTTGCTTATTTGTAGTGTTTCAATCTTGTATAAATTTGAGGGTAATTGATGTATTGTTCCACACGCATCACATACTAACCAAACTTCAGTTGAAAATTGGATCCACTTTCGTACGATGAATATATAATGACGTTATGAGAAAGACTTCCGGAAGGCTTGCTTCCATTCGTGTAACGATCCAAAATTTCAAGAAAAGGCACTAGGAGCGCCGCTCCTGGATGGAGAAATTTTGGGTCTTTTGTTTAATTGTGGAATAAAAGGAGAGGGGCTTTTTGGTAAATTGTGATGTTAGTTTTGGAGACTAAATGAGTAGATAGTAACACCAATCTCTCATTCTTCATCCTCCTAAACACACACACACAAACTAGAGTGAGAAAGTTCTAGTAAGAGAGAGCTTGATTTGGAAAGGAAGAAGGTGGAATCTCACCAAGGTGCAAGTGTATTGTGATGGTGGTGTTACTGAAAGGGGTAGAAGACATGGTGGTGTATTGTGATGCCTTGATTAGTGGGCTCGGTTGTGTTCTTATGCAAAGGTGTAAAGTGATCGCTTATGCCTCGAGACAACTAAAAGAGCACGAGAAGAACTACCCGACTCATGATCTTGAGTTGGCAGCGGTTGTTTACGCTTTGAAAATTTGGCGCCATTATCTTAAAGGTGTTAAGTGTACGATTTATTCGGATCATAAGAATCTAAAATACTTCTTTGATCAACGCGATTTAAACAACCGTCAGTGACGACGGTTGGATCTATTGAAGGATTATGATCTCGAGATACTTTACCACCCGGGTAAAGCTAATGTGGTCGCGGATGCGTTAAGTCGGAAGAATCAAGTTCCGAGTTTGCAAGTAAAATCGTTGCGAACAATCCTTTCAAATGATTTTCTCAAAAAACTCGGTGCGATTCAAATTGAGGCGTTTGTTAATCACAAG